>NW_015090831.1:3820324-4197664 GCF_001431845.1 Calidris pugnax | reverse complement strand
CCCACCCGCCAAGCGATGGGCAGAGAGAACATGTGTCCCTGCAGCTGCTCAGGCTGCAGCTGCTCTGATTTACACACTCACTAACACACCCACACACACACACACGGGGGGTGAGGACGGCACGGACCGGCAGGGGCAGTGGTAGGAGGTGAAACTGGAGAAATTTGGGTTGTAAACCAAACACGCCGGCTCGTGAGGCTTTTAAAGCACTCTAACCAGCTCACTTCAGATCACTGCAGTCATGGCTCACATGGTGTTTATAAGAGAGGGGTTTAAAAAAAATGTTAAAATATAAGCTAGCGAATGGTTGGGGTTTTTTTGGCTTCAGTTTGCTGGAGGTTACATTTATGCAAAGCTGTTTAAAGAGGAGCAGTCTGCGCAGTGCAAAAGGCAGTCCTGAAGGTTTGTGTGCTTGGGTGGATGCGTCGTGGTTGTTGGGGATTTTAGAGAATAGCCCTTTGTTGCTGAAATAAAGCGTGGCAGCATCTGCTCCGCCAGCTCGTCCTGAAAAATGAGATGTACGTTTGGGAAGGCCGGCTCCCCAGCAATAATAACAGAAATAGAAAACAGGGACAAACGGCAGTGAAAGAACTCAAATCATTCATCTTGCTCAATCACGTTTTTCTGAAGTTTGGTCTCGTGGAAAGTGCCCCACTGCTGCTTCGTGGGGCCTTTGTGCCACTTCTGGTCAGTGTGAACACTGTTTATAGTGTGACAATGCGTCTTCCCAGCTTAATGGGAAATATTAATAACTTGCTCTTAAATCGCACGCTATACTCTGACATTCACGGCATTTTATTTAGAAAATAGTGCATCCCCACCCACTGTTCGTGTTTTCCATACCTGCCAGTGCTTCTTTTCCTTGACAAGTTTGATTATTTTGTGTCTGCTTTTTAAAGTGAGGATATTGTGAATTATCTGATAACAGAGTAATACTCGAAGTCTGTAAACATTCCACGCAAATGACTGTGAGGAGCATTTCATCTAAAAGCATAAACAAAGCCGTTAAAAATATTTTGCAGTACAGCCAGGGAGTTTCAAATGTCATTCAATTGGCTTAACTACATCCCTCCAGGAGGAGTTTTATCACCGGATTCCTTGAGGAAAATATAGGTTATTTAAGAAGAAACTTCTAAAACTTTTTTCTTAATTTTGATTTTGGATTTTGATGTTGCAAAATCACTGCTTTTAAGAGTCCCATTGGGTTGGCTATCTCATAGGCCTGATTTCCAGCCCTTTGGGAGCCTTTGTGAGTCTTTCCATTGATTCTG
The DNA here is from genome assembly GCF_001431845.1 of Calidris pugnax. Taxonomy (NCBI): domain Eukaryota; kingdom Metazoa; phylum Chordata; class Aves; order Charadriiformes; family Scolopacidae; genus Calidris; species Calidris pugnax. The sequence continues at coordinate 4,196,393 of NW_015090831.1, read as the reverse complement.
ATACTGGTGTTTGGATTATATTCTTTCAAGCTCATTAAGACTCCAAGCTCAGTATTTCTGATTTGTTTTTTCTCTAAGAGATCACCATCCATTTCTTAAGTACAAATGTTATGACATATGACAAAATTCCAGTTTACTTTAAACAGGACACAACTTCTACCTATACATGGCCTTTTCAGTTAATACTTGAATTTATTTGTGGCAGTTTCTACATACTGCTAGGGGCCCAAACTTCTCTGTATCTACATTTTGGCCTAGAAGGCAGAGCTCTAATGTTTAGCTTTTAACCTTAAAAAGACTGAAATCTGTTGTGGGTTGAGATTTATCCTCACCAAAATATTGGTAACCATACCCAATTTACAACAAAGTAAGAGGGCTTTTCACAAACAATCCAACTTTTGCTGGTCTTTTGGATACAGAAAACAGAAGTAACCAGGCAAAAAAGTGTACATGGAGGGTATTCAGGGCAGCAGGAGAAAAGGGTCAGATTTGTAGGCTCATTTACCCCCTGACCTGTTGTCTCCCTAAGCAGGTTTTAATCAGGGGGAGCCTTTGAAAGTGGTTACTCCTGGTAAAGATGAAACGAAGCTTCCCATTGCCTCAACCAAGAAGTTTCCTGGGGGTTGATATGGGTCCCTTAAATTTGATAGGACAAACAGCTCTTGGTTGGACAGCAGGATGAAAATATTCCCCATTTCCCATTATCCCTGCCCAAGACAAAAACTTACAGAATTTGCAAAAATAGTGAACCCCACCTTCTCTCCCCTTTCCCACCGCCGCCAAACATTATTCCAAAAAATCACGGGAGACTAAAGCCATGGAGAACCTGCATAAAAATATTGTAAAATACTCTCACAGTCTCTACACCATTAACCACAGTAAGAGGAAAGTTGGTGTAGTCAAGTGTGGGTTGTGAAGACTTGAAACAATTAGCTTCACTGTCTGTACAAAAAGACAACGGAACACTGAAGGCCTGACACCAGTCCATCTTGTGTTAAATTAATTTTCAATGGTAGGGGTGGATACAGGGAGTTAAAACAAGCCAAAAGTCACAGCTGGAAGCTGGCAGCAGCATTTCAGACTTGGCCAAAAATTGTTTGATGGATACGCATGTTAGGCATTCAGTTCTCTTCACTTTATAAGCAGAGACAGTGTTTGCCTGAAACATCCTATTCGGAGAGTTGCTGCAAGGTTGGGGATGGGCTGGAGGAGCTGGACTGATGGGGCAAAGAGGACTGGGCAGCCCAGGGGGATGTAGCAGAGGTAGGAGGAAGGCTATGGGAAGAGAATTAAGAACAACAATTTTTGCTTTTTTCTTCAGTTGCAGAATCAAACTTCAGGATGGGACTGAATGATGACATGATGACAAAAATGCAAATATTTTGAAGGCCTCCAAAGATGTGACTTTTTGACACTTTGTTCCAAGTACTAAATGCTCAGGCTCCTGACTCAGTGTAGGAGATTTAAGAGTTGCATGCATAAGTCCTGGCCAATAGTGAAATTTTGAGGGATGAATCCCATCACTCAGGTATCTTCTGACGGTCACATGGAAATGTCCATCTACCTGGATCCCCTGAAAGGGGAAGAGGGGATAATACCATGTTCCTGTTCTCAGAAATTGAGTATGGCTAGCACTTTCCTTTTGCATTTGAGCCAGCAGGCTGCTTTAAAGCACAGGCACACCCATTAGAAACTGATCTAAGAATGACAGTCCAGGTTTATTTTGTCCTGTTCTCAGAAATTGAGTATGGCTAGCATTTCCCTTTTGCACTTGAGCCAGCAGGCAGTTGTACACTCCTTTAAAGCACAGGCACACCTATTAGAAACTGATCTAAAAATGACAGTCCAGGTTTATTTTCTTCTGCTTCCTATGAGGAATATCCTCACTATGAGGCGATCCCCTGGGGTGGCTCTCTAGGCGTAGAAGAGATGTGTTATTCACACTTCCTATGAGGAATATCCTCACTATGAGGCAGTCCCCTGGGGTGGCTCTCTAGGCATAGAAGAGATTTGTTATTCATAGGTGACAAAGAGAGCATGACCCAGTAAGACAGCATCCTTCAGAGGGAACAGAAGTCTTCATTAAATAATATAATTTCTTTTTTTTCAGTCTGAATTTACACATAGGTGTGCCAAACCCCTCCTCTCTGCATTTTTGTTTGCTTGTTTTATCTGATCAAAAATACTTGCCAAGTCCAGTGACAAGGAATAAACTCACTGTGCTTCTGGGGCAATCCCTTCTCTGTTGAGATGAGCTGACTGTGTCCATCAACTCGTGCAATCCTTTCTGCAGCTTCAGAGCAGACGGGAAGGTTGGAATAACAGAATTTAACTGAGTTCCAGCAGCCTCCAGCAAGCAACCCCTGCCAAGGATTTTCTTAAGAGGGTTAAGAAGGGATTCAGACCTGGGATTCTCTCTCTTTACTGTTAGGTCATATTTCTTTTAGTCATCTCTATCCATATATCACAGAGAAATGCCAATCACACTTATTATGACCAAGGTACAGTATTTGCACACCTCGTTAGCCCAAACAACTACTCTTTGTCTCACCATTGTTATTTCAAGACTGCACAGGTGAGTGACATTAAATAGGAAGAGCTTCATCTCGTCTTATGCCTAGTTTGGGGAAATAAACAGTCATCACACAGTGATTAGAGATTGTGTTTTCCTCTGGTTTCTCTTCTAGTGTATAGAACACAACATTTCTAGTCCTTCAGAAAATAATACAAGAAGTAGTATGTGTAATTTACAGGACCAAGCTCTTCATTTAAGTGAGGACTAGTGGTGATTTTTAGGGTAATAATTCATTATACAAAAACATACCCCCCTTTGCACAGGTCTGGGAGTATAGGGAGTAATTTGTACATTCAATCATTCAGTGTGTTTGTCTTTCAGCTTCTAATTCCCTTGTGGGAAAAACCTGATGGCTTTCAGCACATCGCTCCTCGTTAGCCACTGGGCCAAACTACAGGAGTTCGAACTCTGAAGCAGAGACAAACTGAAAAAAACCTACTCATTATCTCCAGGATTTTTAAGGATGTACAGAGCATGAGTGCTTGGGCTCTGAGACAGCATAAGGACACCCATGAGAGGAAATTAAATCAGTTCCTTGTAACTGCTCTGCCCCTTGGCGTGGATCAAAGCGGGATGTGATCCCTGACCTGAGGTGGTGCACCCACAGCTCTGGGTGGGCAGGGGGATGAACTCTGTTTTGCTCTCTTCACTCTTCTGCCACACAATGCACTGATGATCTGAGCTTCATCTGGGCGTCGCATGCCCTCATTACATTTGCAGCATGCACCATCAGCGTCCTTCTTGGATGGACACCTCTGCCAGGGCAGGTGAGCTGCACGTGAGCCCAGCGCTGTGCCCACTGTGACCACTGCTGGGGCACAGTCATGACTGAGGTCTTTATTCTTCATGTGAGTCCTCACTTTACTGGAAAACACCAAACTATTGCAGAGATGTCAATATAAATTGCATCTGCAATTCACCTCTGCTCCAGAGCGCCCTAAGACATATCTAAGAGAATGGTTGTCGTGGCTCAGCAGCTCAAATCCAAAAATGACTTTTCTGTGTGAAGAGACAGGCAATTACCAAATATTAATAAAAAGAGGACACCCATGTCCAAATTATGTATACTGGAACTGCCTGGGAAATTATCCTCAGAATCCATTTTCAGAAAAGTACATGATTCCCACAAAATCAATAGGAAGGAGATACATTTTTTAGAAATCTTTTTCGTTCTTAGATCAGCTCGGTATTTGTGAGCTGTCCTGATGCCTGATGGGTCATGGTCCGGTCTTCCACAAGAACTTTAGCTTCTTTGAACTTCACTTATTGTGAAACTCAGGTGAAATGGATTACTTGATTAAAAAAACCCCAACATTTTGACGGTTCTTCTGCAAATTTAATATTATAAGTATGGAAGTACCAAAATGCTCTCACAGAGTGGAAATTCTCAAAACTCTTTTATATTGGTGGATTAGTCCAATAACACAAGATATAATAGGGAAAAGGAACTGGACTTTTTCTGAAAAACTTCTTTCCCCGCTCTCCCTAAGTCTTGACTTATCTTGACTGGATAGTAAAAAGAGTGAGTCAGAAAAATGGCTACTCATAGCCTTGATTATGGACAGATAACACCAATACAGAAATCACTATTACTCAGAAAAATTGCAGACTGAATTTTCTCATTGAGTGAACTTTCCATTTAGGAAACAGTTTCCTTTGAAATGACAGCAGAAAGGTATTTCACAGGAGTTTTTCATCAGTATTAGCAGTGGAAAGGCATGAAGTGGAAAGGTGTTGCTCCTACCTTGAAGCATTTCATTCAGCCTTTTTCTGGAACTTTTCCTTTTGAAGAAATCAAAATCATAAAGGGCAACCAGTGCAGCGCCAATTTCCCCCCCGATCCTCCAGCCAGGAGTAATAATGAGAATCAGAGCAGAACCACCAGGTTTAATAACAAAAGGTGGGAATTTGGCTTGTGTTAAAAACAGCATAAAACTGGCATTAAAACTGGCTCTCCATATATCTGTCATCTCTTCTTTCATCCTTCTTTTCCAACTTGGCCATTATAATTTGATCTTGTAAGACAGTCTATATAAGCAGATGTTGTGTTCAAAGAAAGTTCCTCTTGACCTGGTGGTTGCTTCTACTTCTTCAAAACAGATGTTGCCTCTTGAAGGCTTTTAGAATGCTGAACAAGCTGTACCGAAAATACAATATAAATGGAATAAAAATGTAAAGTATGGCTAATGAGTGGGTGAATGAAAATAAGTGACAGAGAAATGGGAGTATTACAGCATAGATCACTCCCCTAATTTAATTCAATTGCCTTTCTATATTCATTCAAGAAAGAAAAATATTGCAAATATTATTTCTTTTCAGAGATGATAAGTTAATCTAAGTATTAATGGGGATATTCATCACAATCAGATTAACTCTAAAGATTAGCTTTAAGAAACAGACATCCCAGCAGCTTTAATAAGGATAGTTAGATTCCTCCATAGATTCTCCCCATAGTGTATAGTTTTAGGGTCTCCAAAAAATCCCTTGGAGAAACCTCACTGCATCATTGTGGAGGAAACCAAGGCATATCAGCCTAGTTTTGAAATTCCCCCTCTTCTTCCTGCCATCAGTATCATAGACAAACAGAAAATGAGTTTTAACAATGTTGTTAAAACATTTGCAATGGAATAAATAAGAATTTTATTTCAAGCTCCCAGTAACATATGTTTCACTCTATAACCTGAGTAACTCCCAGTAACATATGTTTCACTCTATAACCTTATCACAGAGCAGGTTGCTTCGGAAAAGACAAAGATTTATTCTGAAAGATTTTTCTTTCATCTCTTTATAGTTCTGTTGATGATTTTAAATGTTTGTGATATTGGTACTTACATACAGTAAATGATAAATGATATATTACAACAACAACTCCATGAAGCTGAATTGCTTTTTTTTACTGAATTTAGTGAATTTCTTGCCTTGAAAGGTAACAGATTGATAGTACCAGTGAATTAAATCCTCTCTTTATCCCCAGAACAAGTGTAATGCGGGCATTGCAAATATTCTGCAGACCTATAAATCAGCCATGGCACCTCAACTATCATCCACAGGGACTTGCTGCTCCCTGCTTTTCTCTTTTGCTTTTTTTCCTAAAACTTCTTTCTCTAGGGATTTTACAGAATACACCAATTTCAAGAACGATAGGGCAGTGGTACAACTCATGAGCTTCTCTTTTCTGTTTTAAGCAAGAATTAACAACTTTTCATATTAGAAAATGTATGCAGGGAATATCATGTGTTGGTGGTTAATGGCGCCTTGGAAGGTGGAATGGGAACTGCTGAAATACAGGTCATAAACAGTGTACTTCCTACAGAAACTATTTTTTCAAAATCTCAGCTTTTTCACTGCTACTATTGTCATAAATTTCTAAGTGGCCACCCACTTTAGCCCCTCTTGAAAATAACTGAAATTAGACAAATGTTGGAAATACAGGGTTGGATTCTCTCAGATATATTTACTCCATTACTCTCAGTGGAGTTAATCTGATTTACACCCATCACCGCATGGGAAAATCAAGTTTCCAACAGGGCTCAGAAAGACCTCGCAAGACCTAAGGGCCAATTTATAGCCAACTAAATAATTTATTTTCCACAAGGCTTCCTCTGTTCAGTATTCTCAACCAAACGTTTTGCAAATTCCAGGTTTTCATCTTTTGAGACAGTAAAAATCAATTCATTACTGAATTTTTCTGAAGAAAATTGTTTGGACAGAAAGCAGTTGTTAAATATAAATGGAAGCACTCCAAACACAGTATTTCAGCTCTTATAAAGAAAAGTTTTCTCATAAATTCATCTCTTGTGACGACATCTCATCTTATTCACCTGCCTTTGAAAACCTAGTAATATGAAATTAATAGAATAATATTTATTGTTATAGACCAGTGACATTTTAGAAGGAATTATGGTTGTAGAATAAGTTTTATTCTGTGCGGGGTTTTTTTTGCTAAGGTAAGCATTCATTCCAAATATCACATAAATTGGAATCATAACTCTACTTTACAAACCTGTTTGGCTTTCTGGCTACTAGATAATAGGATGCTCTTAAATAAATGTGTTGCTGTCTTACACTATACACACCTCTCTCAGGCCATTTTTTGAATGCTTCCTTCCTTTTGGAGCAACTTTTCTGTCGTCATCCATTTCAACAAGCACGAGCAATTTTATGACTCCCGTTTGGATCAGCTGTTCTTAGCCACTTTTTAAAGGGACATTTCACCTTGAGTACAACAGTCCTTGGATTCTAATATTCATAAAATTCAGATCTTGCCCACAGTTTCTTATTGCCATTGTTCCCTTCTACAGTTGCTTTTTCATCCTCTCAGTTTTACTGGCAACATGAGATTTGCTATTAAAGACCCAACAATTCTGCAGTCACTGCTTCTGAAGGTTCATGAAAACAATACAAATGCAGCAGAGAAAATATTTCCTTTTCCAGTTTTACTTTTTATCTTGATTCAAACCGATGTAATGCAGGTACTTGAAATTAGTAATCTATCACAGCAAATCTCATACAAGCATTGTGGTATCTATTTATATAAAACCAAGAAAAGCATTTTTGCTTTATTAGGGACTTTAATCACATCTACTTGTTTGGATTTTAGAGCTTCAGTATCACGTGATAGGTTTTACACAGTTGACTGCCTATTAGTTGAATACTCTAATTCAGCCTCTAATTCTACCTTTTAATGGTTGAAAGCCCATTAAAGCAGCTATTTCTCTAATAGCTGTGTAGAAAAGGTGATGTTTGTTGTTGTTTCATCCTGATTGATTCTCCTCGTCATCCTCCGGCTGAGTGGTCTGATGGGGCTGCCTAGGGTCCTTCTCTTTGAGTTCAGCTTTGTGCTAAAGTAGCACAAAGCACTTTTTCAGAAGTATGAAAATAAGACAGACTTTCTCTGTGTACATTTTCCACAATAAAGCACTCCTCTAGCTGTTTCCTGTTAGCACATATCATTACTGTAATATTATTTATTAGCCTAAAATAATGGTCCGCAGATCATTTTTCAGCATTCAAAAGACTTTTCGAAAATTTGGGCCAAACCCTTTGCCTACCCAAAGGGCAGATTGTCCGAAACTGAATAAGCTCTCAGAAAATTGCACAGGAGGAAGGAAAGCCTTTTTTCCCCAGCATGCACAGAGCTTTGAAAAACTTTGGTCCAAGTTGAAGCAGACTATGTTACAGGACACTTTTCCTCCTCAGCTATAAAAAAAGAAGCAGGCGTTGGCACCTGCCAAATTTGCTTTTGACTCCCATGCTGTGAACCTGTAATCACTGCAGGTAATGGCATCTCACTGAAGAGTTAACTCAATAAGTACCATTAAGGGACACGGAGCTTATGATTCATTTTGTTACAGCATTTTGTGATACACTTAGTAGAACTACCCAAATATCAATGGCTAAATTATGACTAAATACCACTGGCTAAGTTATCAAGGCAGTTGATTTTATAACTCTATCTAAATGCGTTTTGCTCTTTTGTAGGCTCTCTAATGTACTACAAATTGCCCATTTTTTTAATTATTCTAGAATATGTCAACTTACATCGTTGCTTGGCCTAAAGTCAAATGTACCAAATGCTTTGTTAAATAATTGGTCTAAGACTAGAGAACAAAGTCATCCATCATCGAGTCACAGGTTTTGTTTTGTTTCCAATAAATTGTTTCAGTGCAATTTCCTTTGGCAATAAATCTTAAATCTGTGAAATTCAATAGCATTACACAACATTAAATTTACTATATACATTTAAATACAGGCTAAATACCTATATGAAAACCAAGAGCTTACAAAGCCCTTTCGCAGCATTTTTGAGTCTATAACGGGCATAAAATATTTAAGACTTAAGCCAACTACTGTTCAGCTGAAGAAGAAACTTCTGTTATTCCCCGAGTGCTCATTATCAAGTTTGTTGAACTTTCCCCAGATACAGCTGGTGCTGGGCAGTGCTCGACAAGAGGAACAACAGTCTGGCTTGTTGCATTGCAAATAGGTCTCTCAAGTTTGGAGAGGGTCACGTAACAGAAATCAGTTGTTTCATGGTGCAGGAACCATTGCATTAGCCATATTTTCAGCCTTTGGATAAAAAACACATTATTCCCCTGCCTAGTAAAGATCCTGGCCCTGGAAAGCAACACACTAAGTGCTGGGGGTAAACAAATGGGGAAAAAAGCACACCAGTGATGTAAAGCAAACTCAACAGCCATTTTTGGAAGGAACGGTCCATTTTGTAGCATGACTCCATAAATCTAAGAATCTAATTCTTATTATACTACTCTTCTCTAACTTTTTGAAAAGTCATTTAAATTGCCTGTAGGTGAATTGATTAGTAAATAACTCAGTTTCACAGGGTCACAGAGACATTCCATTCATAAATATCCAAATATCTTTGGGTATGTTATGGCTTTCTCTAGGTTTTAATATCTGATTGAGCCAAATTGGTACAAAAAATTAGCCAAATTAGCCTATTTTTTTTTTAATTATTGAGGATTTTCCTGATTCTATAAGATTCTCAGGTTAAATATGAAGACCATTTTATCACAGGTTTCTCTGAGGCTGTCTTGGCAAAACCAAGTCCTGGTATAACTGGAAGAAACTTGGGATTTTGTCCTAAAACAGCCGTACGGATCCATGTTCTGTTGCCCTAAATCCCACTAACAGTGTTACCAGGGTGCGCTAAAGCAGAGACACAACCCCAGAGAAATGCATGATCATCAACTCCACGGATGAGTGTACAGACAGCTTTAAGTCTTTTGTGAGATTTGCTATTATTTTGTAAGGTGAAGACAAGATATACATGGTATCTGATACATTAGCACAAGATCCAACAGCACATCAAGGGCAGAGTAAAAGCGTTGGCCGCTCAAAAAGAGTTGTCAGGAATCTCTGGAATACCCGCAGTGTTTCAGGAATGCTTACAAATTGCAAATGTCATTTTGTGATAGACTGCAAATAATTAAAAATGGCTAAATGCACGGCTTGTGAATGGGCTTGTTGAAAACTTTGATCACAGATAGAAAGGAATTCTTTTAAAAACCTACTGTTAACAGTAGGTAAAAAGTTAATGAGAAACACGTAAATAATTAATTCTTCCTCTAGAGCCAGAAAAGATTTGTTGTTGCTGCTAATGGACTCACAATATAAGTTGTATTGTCTTTTCTGAAGTAAGCACTGAATTACTTGATCTCCATACAAAAGAAAATAATTTATTGCACCAATAACTTTATTAGTATGTGTGTTCCCAGTAAAGAATATTTTCGTAAGCTCACTAAAGCAATTTGCCTTGATGATATACATAGAATGGCAGAGTTAAATTGACACTTCAAAATAAGCAGTATACTTCAAATAAAAAAAAAATGTTGAAGGAAAATATGCAAAAAAAGGTCTGACACTTGGTATTTGCAAGAAAGCAATTGCAAAGCACACAGAACTATTTCAGATGATCCAATTGTAATACCGCATTAAAACATGTCTCTTTCCTCCATGTGATGTTCTTTGAACCAGTATCACCAGGAGAAGCAATACCCTTCCTTAGCTTAGACATAGAGAGTATGCAGAGTCATCACAGCTTGAAGGTAACGCAGGTGAAAAATAATTACAGGATCCAGGTGTTCAGATGCGGTCATTTCACAACTGAACTGAAAATATTCTCTCCTTACACTGTTTGATAAATATTTTGGCAATATTACAATAATCTCTCTTCTGGCATTATGATATTAAGTAGTGTGATTGCTTTCAGTTGTCCTGTTGAAAAGAATTCCTACATAGTTCTGCTGAACTTATAAATTTCCTGCAAGCTCCCTGGGTACCTTGTCTGCATAGTATTAAAAACTGTGTTGAGGCAGATACATCTCAGGGACAATAGAGATACTTTGGCAAGAACCAGTGGATAGCTTGGGGATAGGTAACAGGTTTAAAAAAATGCATAAAAAATTGTCTTCCAAGTTCTTTCTGTGTAAGATAGACAATCAGCCCCTGGTATGGCTTCATTCATGTGTGACAGACACCGATAATATTTAATCATAATAAATGCACAGGATCTACTGTTGCTTCTGCTGCTGACAGAGAAAATGCACTTTGGATATCTGATGCTATTAATTTTCATTTATATGTAAATATAAGTGAATAAACATATTAGAAGGAAGGATTATTCTTTTTCTGAGAAGGGAAGTAGGTTTCTGAGGCTAGGGATTTACCACCATTCAGCTGTAAAAATATACATTAATATTAAACAATCTAATCTAACAGCGACCTAGAAAAAAAAAAAAAAAGCCACCTTAAATATCCCCAGTGAGTCTTTTCAGCTGTGGTTGCACCCATCTTTAAGGGAGAAAGCCCTGGGAAGATGCCAGCAGGGAGGGATGCTGCAGCTGCACTGATCCCCTTATCACTACAGGCCCTGGCCTGAGCTTGTACCTATCCTCAGCCTTGCCTTAATGATTCCCAATCTCCATGTATCCCATAAAAAAATGCCCAAATTCTTTATCCGGCCTCAGGATCCCCACCCAGCAGCATCTCCTTGTGCAGGGCACTGTCCTGCCTCCAGGCAAATCTTCACAGCTCAGGTAGCAGACTGCATCTCCTTAGGATGTTTCTTCCCAAAAGGCAAAGCAATTTTAATTTTCAGTAACACCTTACCAGGAGCACAAGGAGGTTTAATGACTTCTTTTTTTTTTTTTTTTTCTTTTCTTTTACCCCATGGGGGCCTGAAATAGCTAGAGGCGTGAAGAGCTTTTATAACTTTTTAAAAACTCAGAGGATTGATGGAGTCTGGGGGGGGACCTTCCATAGCTCCAGCAGTTCTTCCTCTGCAAAAGGAGGACATTTCGCTGTCTTTCATGTCAGGGCTGTTACTCATCTTAATTTAAGGAACAGTAACAGATTGTCTCCCCACATTAATGAACACGTTTTAGCCTTGTTTCTGACTCCTGTGAATGCGACTCTCTACTGATCCAATTGTCAGCAAACCTCTGGTCATTTGGGCAGGTGAGAGTTGGCAAAAATCTTCCATGCGATACCAGCCACGTCACTCTTGTTTGTGCCTTAGGCTAAAGAAATTTATGTGCCTTAACCACGTTAGCTGAGTTGATAGGCTTGTGGCTCTTCAGCTTGTTTTTGCAGAACACCACCTACGTGTCACAGACACCCCACATCGTCACTGGGAATTATTTGCATCAGAAATGAGCGTGGAAAGAGGCTACGGGAACTCTAATCCACCCAACAGCAAGAAATCCTACAGCATTTATACTTCCTGCAAGAATACTGTCTCGGTCTTTGTCACATGCTGTTTCCCACATCTGGCCATGGCACGCATCTCAACTTGTCAGCCCACGGTGCTATTTCGAGGTTTTCTGCTTTGCAGGCTTGATGTGTGCAACTGCATGCGACCTAGCAACGGATCTGTAAGAGCAAATCATATCCATCCTGATGGGAATCAAATTAATATATCTTTTACGGGGCACAGCTGCTGTACTGGTGCTGCTCCCTGCACAGGAACGCTGTGAAAAATGTTCCCCATTTCCCTACTCATGTACATCCATGCAAGGCAGTCATTTTTTATTATGTATCTCTTCAGCTATGTCTTACAGAGAAAGCAGCCTAGAAAAGCATCAGTCAACATTACTAATAAAAATAATGAAGAATTACGTGATGAGGGCTTACCAAGAGGGTTCTGGTATGTACCAGAGAAGCTGTGGCTGGGAGTCACACAGGCTTTCGTCTCGGTACAATCTCTGTGCTCCCTGTATTAACCGGCTGCCCAGTAGATGGTGGTGTTATTTCAACTACCTTCCTCCCTGCTCCCTGGGAAGCAGCCAGGCTGCACGGAACAACTAGAGGAAAAGTTCCTTTAGGATTTCGCAGCACCTAGAATTGCACTTAACAGGTTACTTCCTGCAGCATCCCGATGTGCCCTTCTTGTAGAAATGAATGCGATTGATAGATAATGCATTAAATTAAACATTTTTACTATTGGCTTGACAGAAACGCTGGTGACAGGAGGAAGGGCCTCTACTCAGAAGCAGGAAGAAATATTTCTGCGAAGGATGTCTTTTCCAGAAATTTCAGTCTGCTACAAGATGCGCGCCAGTCTTGGTGTGGTAGTATAATTACCTCCTTCTGGGATTTCCAGTCTTCTCCACAGCTTGTGTGGGATAACCTAATTACTCATGCTCTTTACCAGCAATACCCTGTTCCTTTCTTTTTCAGTTCTTGTAACATTTTTCCTCTTCTCTGTTCCTGTCCCCTCCTGAGCAGACACTTCATTAGATTTGCTGTCTCTCTTGGTCTCTTTTCTGCAGGCTGTATTGTGTGCTTTTCACTCCCAAGCTACTGGCCACATCTAGAAAGGCAGCAGCTCAGCTCCTGGCTGTTTGGCTGTCGTGGAGTAAGATCCCACAAAGGAGCAGTAAACCCCATCACAGATTTGATGGTGCTTCCCCCTTTTGGATGGGAGATAGAGGGGGAAATAGCATTTCTAGGGTTTAGTTTCTCTTTACAAGAGCTAAATGAAGTTGTACCTAATCTTTTTCTCAACTGAACAACTATTATAGCCATTGATTCATGACACGGTCAGTCACCAGCTGGAAAAGATCATCCAAATGCAGTTTGAGATATTTGCTTGCTGAATTGATGTTATTTAATCAATTATGGTCTGGCACAGTATCTGGATACTAGGTTATATTTGAGGTATGACATGTTTCAGCGCATATTTTTTGAGTTGCTCCATGTACTTAGTTAGCTGGGTGTATCTTCATTAATAGTTTATATGAACTCAAACACAATGCAAGTAATTTTTCTGAAGCCAGCAAGATTGGAAATCTGTAACAGTTCTTTAGGTCTGTGTTTCCACATTAGAATGCCAAGAAAGCAACAACTGATTATAAATATCATATAATAATTAGAAAATTTTAGGACTAAACCTGTTTCTTGGATACGGCAAAACCTTTAACAAGACTTAGGAGTCCAAGCAACTTTTGACATGAGTGTCTTTAATGACCTTAAAAGATGTGTAGATACAGTGCTGAGGGACATGGTTTAGTGGTAACTTGGCAATGCTGCGTTAATGGTTGGACTTGATGATCTTAAAGATCTCTTCTAGCCATAATGATTCTATGATTCTATGACCTGCAGTAAAGTAGAATTCAACATAGGAATATATCTATGTCAAAATATTTTTGATAATATGACTTTTTCCACTCTTTGATCATGAATTGAGCTGCTGGACTTTTCACATCTGTAGCTTCCACCAACCTGGGCAAACCCACCTCTGGGTGCGGGTGAGAGGCAGGGACAATCTGACCATCCTCCAGCCAGGCATCTTGTGCCACTGCTGCACCCTTCTTCTGGGCAACACAGAGACCTACTGCACAGCCGAGGTTCATGTCACAGACTGCAAACAGCAGCTGATCTCTCCAAGAGACTGTGGCTGTCACCGTGTGGCTGCAAACCTCTCCATCACTGTGCTGTTTCCCCCAAGCAGTGCCAAAGGAAGGAGTCAGCCTCCTCTTGTCACCCTTTATGGTCTGACATCTTCCACGCAGGAGTGCTCCACCCCACAGAGGTCCCACAAAGCCTTTATTCCTGGTCCCTGCCCCTTCCCAGGAAACACCACCGAGATGCCTCCAAGTCATCAGTGCGCTTTACCTGAGGATGCCTTAGTTACCTCTGAGCCAGGTTGCATGGAGATGGCAGTGTACTTGCAGCCTCTGGCATTTCTGGCCCCAAATCTCAGGGTTTTGGGGCACCCACAGTGCAGATACAGCTGAAATCTGTGGGCAGGACCCCAGCTTGTGTTTCCAGCACGTTTCCACGAGCACCGCAGCCCACGCATGGTCAAGGTGCCAGTTGCTAATGCGGTGCTGTAGCCCGGGTTGCAGTTTTCCCCAGCAGCCAGCCGTCCACATCCACTTAGCCATGCAGAGTAAGGTATAAAAATGTAAAACACATGAGAATGAGGCTGCTTGAGAAGTACAGAATATATTTTTTGTAATATAAGGCAATTTATATGTAAAACATCTGTAATCACAAAAGTGCCTTAAATACAATATTCAAATTTCAGCAATAAAAATCCTGTATCTGACAATGATAAATCAGCACATTAAAAACATGTCACTCAGAGAGCAGATGCTCTTTGCAGGGGAAACAAGGTTTGTAATGTGGAGTTAAAATAGTGGTGACATAAACAGGATCAGTCATGCACAGCTGGTCTGTGTCCCCAGCAGTGCCAGGACGGGAGCTGAGGAGGTGCAGAAATACTTCACGCTACAGCGTGTTGCTATGGACACAATGACTTCTTCACCGGGGCTGCCAGGATTGTGTGTTTACAGGGTCGGACCCCATACTGCCCCTAAAATGATGGGAGCTACTTGCTGGTTAAGTGGTAAATTCCGTTAAATTGGCTCTAATAGGAATATTCTAGCTTTTTTTCTTTCTTCTTTGTGTTCCGGGACCCAAATCACTTCATTTTCAAATTGTCTAAAATAATTCATAAACGAAACAAGTCTTACCCTGTTGTACCCCAGTATGAAAATAGCCTTTGGATCGTACATGTCCCTGGTCTTTTGGATGACCTTCTGTTCCACTTGATTTCTACATGGATGATCAGAAAGCAGCTTCTCATGTAACTCAAGGAAAAAGAAACTAAGGAGATCTCTCAAAGCAGAAGACATAAGCAGTTGCATTCCTGAGAGAAAAACAGCCCAAAAAATTCACTAAAGAAAGTGGAATTAGTGCATACCACACAGCCACAAGCTCAGCCTGAAATGAACTTTAGACAGCTATATAGCAATGGGAAAATTTCACTACAGTGCAAAGAACAGGGTCACAAGCTAATTTTCATGAGAATTAGACCTTTAAATACCTGGTCAGTGCTTGATTAGAGCAGTGGGCTGAAGTGCAAAATGTCTTCTAGTATTTTCTTATCTGTTTTGGGTTTTTTGGTTGGGCAAAATGTCTTCTAGTATTTTCTTATCTGGTTTGGGTTTTTTGGTTGCTTTTTTTTTTAGCTATATCTATTTCTAAAGCAATAAGGTGGAAGGTTTAGATCCTGGAAACCAACTATGACACCAAGCAGTCTCAGTCACAGACTTCAACATGTAATACAGTGTGCAATTTAACAGGATTATCAGAAAGTAATAGTTAAGGTTTTGTTCTACTAAATGTTCACCCATCCTTTGTCAAGTATTTCTAATTACCAGGATTTTAATGGTAATGTTTAACAGCCCCAGAACTCCAGGGTCTTTTAATATCTGCCACAACAGAGTTTTCAATTATCATAATTCTGTCCTTAATTTCCGTCATCATAATTATCCTTCATTACAGCAACATTCTTAAATCTGACACATCAAAGCAAATTTTTTCCTTGTTTCACTTGACTTGCAGCTCAAACTGGGACTTAACCTCTCCAACAGTCGTTTCACCCCATAGTTTCAATGAAGGAAAAAAAAAATCCCTTCTCTGGTTTCCCACCTTCAACAGTTGCTGTATCAGTGGAGGGGACACGCAATACTTTTTGTCAGAACTATGAGTCAAAGGTTGAGTATTCAGACAATACATATAATAAGAACAGTAACAGTACAGGATAGAAATCTCTAATATTTGCAACAGTCACTCACATCACAGCACGGCTGACCTTCAGAAAACCTGGCATGTTCCAAAAAATGTATTTGTAGTAGATAACAGCCATCTCTCTGATAATTCACCTGTCTTAGAGGAGCAATCCATTTGATATGCCACTAATTACATTAAAAAATACTGGGATACCAATAAGCTACAGATCTTAATTTATTTAAATTGCTTATATGCAATTCACTTTCAAAGTGCCGCAACATTTGCACTTGAAAAATGTGATCAGCCTACAGAAAATTTAGATGTTCTCAGTGTCAGACCTTCTAGCCTCCACTGGATCTGACTGACCTCAGTTTGATGGAAAACCAGGATAGAGTCTGTCTTCCTCAAAAAGAAATGCCTTTCAAACCCACTGAAGAAGGGTCACTGCAACCAGCACCCTGCACTTATTGAAGTCAACGAGGATTTTATTGTGATTTTATGGGAGCAGACTCCAGCCCTCTGTCTCCTTGTCAGTGGGCCTTCAAAGTCCTTTCTGCAGTGCTTCATCGAAGTCAAGAACTCAATTTAACAAATTCAGACCAGGAAGACTACAAAACAAATACAGCCGTAACAAGAAGGTCATGATAGGACCTCAGACCTCACACTTCACAGCACGTCCAGAGAAGGGCAACGGAGCTGGTGAGGGGTCTGGAGCACAAGTCTTGTGAGGAGAGGCTGAGGGAGCTGGGGTTATTCAGCCTGGAGAAGAGAAGGCTGAGGGGAGACCTTATCGCTCTCTCCAACTCCCTGAAAGGAGGGTGTAGAGAGGTGGGGGTCGGTCTCTTTTCTCAAGTCACAGGCAACAGGACTAGAGAAAACAGCCTCAAGTTGTGCCAAGGGAGGTTCAGGTTGGCTATCAGGAAAAATGTTTACACAGAAAGGGTTATTGCACATTGGAATGGGCTGCCCAGCGAAGGGGTTGAGGCACCATCCCTGGAGGTGTTCAAAAGACAGGTTGACACGGTGCTGGTGGACATGGTTTAGTGACGGTTTTTGTCAGAGTTAGGTCGATGGCTGGCCTAGATGATCTTGAAGGTCCTTTCCAACCTAGATGATACTACAAAGGGTTAGGTACTTTATATTATTTCAAGTACTTCTGTGGTATTTCTTCTCTTAAGTCTGTGCAGCAGCCTCAGCCTAGGCGGTATCTAAATTAAAACTAGACTATGAGAATTACTGCATGGTTTTGGCTGCTTATTAACCGCTAAAGAGGTCTTCTGGGGACCCCCTAACACGGTGCTCCACAGAGGGGTTCCCGCCGCAGGCACCATCACACAACTCCCTTCCTGCCGGAAGCAGGAAGTCAGCGGCAACCAATCAGGCGCGGAGGGGGGCGTGGCCAGGAGCCGCGCGCGGGGATTTAAAGGCGGTGAGCGCGGCCCCTCGGTTGGATGGCGGCGCGTGGCTTCTGTGGAGCGCGGCGCGTGAGTGGTGAGTGTGAGGGGGGGGGCACCGGGCGGGGGCGGGCTGGTCTGGCTGGAAAGAAAGCGTCCGGGGATGGTCTGCAGCCACAGTCCCGAGGAACTGAGCCAGCAATGTTGCCAAGAAGGCCATTGGCACCCTAGGGTGCATCAGGAAGTGTGGCCAGCAGGTGGAGGGAGGTCATCCTGCCACTCTGCTCTGCCCTGGGGAGGCCCCATCTGGAGCACTGGGACCAGCTCTGGGCTCCCCCAGTTCAAGAAGGACAGGGAACTGCTGGAGAGGGGACAGCAGAGGGCTAGAAAGGTGATCAGGGGCCTGGAGCATCTCTCTGCTGAGGAGATGCTGAAGGACGTCGGTCTTTTTAGTCTGGAGAAGAGAAGGCTGAGGGGGGATCTGATCAATGCTTATAAATACTTAATCACAGAATTAATCACAGAACCTTCTAGGTTGGAAGGATGATCTCCAGAGGTCCCTTCCAACCCCAGGTGATTCTGTGAATAAGGTCCGGGCTAGAAAGGTGATCAGGGGCCTGGAGCATCTCTCTGCTGAGGAGATGCTGAAGGACGTCGGTCTTTTTAGTCTGGAGAAGAGAAGGCTGAGGGGGGATCTGATCAATGCTTATAAATACTTAATCACAGAATTAATCACAGAACCTTCTAGGTTGGAAGGGACCTTAAAGATCATCTTGTCCAACCGTCAACCTGACTGACAAAAATAGACACCCACACAACAAACAAAGAGCATCATCACTAAACCATACCTCCCAGCACTACATCAACCTGTCTCTTGAACACCTCCAGGGATGGTGCCTCAACCACCTCCCTGGGCAGCCCATTCCAATGTCTGAAAAGGGCTGGTGTCAAGAGGATGAGGCTGGTCTTTTTTCAGTGGTGCCCAGGGACAGGACAAGAGGAAATGGGCACAAACTTGAATATAAGAAGTTCCACCTAAACATGAGGAAGAACTTCTTTCCTTTGAGGGTGGCAGAGCCCTGGAAGAGGTTGCCCAGGGAGGTGGTGGAGTCTCCTTCTCTGGAGACATTCAAAACCTGCCTGGACATGTTCCTGTGCAACCTGTTCTGGGTGGACCTGCTCTGGCAGGGGGGGTTGTACTAGATGATCTCCAGAGGTCCCTTCCAACCCCAGGTGATTCTGTGAATAAGGTCCCCCAAACTGACCTGCTGCAGAGACATGCAGCTGTCCAGGTTTTGGGCTGCAGGGAATGTCTGTCACTCTTGCTGGAGGACAGCAAAGACAGCGCCTGTGTGTGCTGTGAGCAGGTAAATGATGTGCTTAGCCTGGTGGCTGAGGTCAAGGAGGAAGCGGAAAGGCTGAGGACCATTTGGGAATGTGAAAGGGAAATGGATTGGTGGACCCACACCCTGCCATCCTTGGGGAAAAAAAGAGCAGGTGGAGGCTCCAGGAGAGGCAGAGGGTCCCCTGCCCTCTTGTCACCAGGCAGGAGGGGAACTAGGAGAAGATGGGGGGCAATGGAAGCAGGTACATGCTCGGGGCAGCAGGAGAGTCCCCTCCAGACCTCTCCCACCTACCCAGGTCCCCATACAGAACAGATATGAGCCTGCAGAGATAGATGAGGGAATTGAGGATACTGATAAAACCCCATCCAGGGAGTTGCCAACGCAATTAGCTCCACACATTAAGACTGCTTCTGTGAGGAGCAAGAGGAGGGCAATAGCTATAGGTGGTTCCATACTGAGGGTCAATCTATAGGTCAGTCATCATACTCTGTAAATAGTGGACATTGAGCTCTCCTACTCTCCTGTATGGCAGCGGGCTACACGCCAGGATCTCCCCTTTTGTGAGGACGCTCGCTTAAGGATCTACTCCTCGAGGTTGAGAGATTCCTTGCTGCAACAGATTCTCGGTAAGTGACTAACAACATGCTAAACTTTGCCCCCAAACTGACCTGCTGCAGAGACATGCAGCTGTCCAGGTTTTGGGCTGCAGGGAATGTCTGTCACTCTTGCTGGAGGACAGCAAAGACAGCGCCTGTGTGTGCTGTGAGCAGGTAAATGATGTGCTTAGCCTGGTGGCTGAGGTCAAGGAGGAAGCGGAAAGGCTGAGGACCATTTGGGAATGTGAAAGGGAAATGGATTGGTGGACCCACACCCTGCCATCCTTGGGGAAAAAAAGAGCAGGTGGAGGCTCCATGAGAGGCAGAGGGTCCCCTGCCTTCTTGTCATCAGGCAGGAGGAGGGGAACTAGGAGAAGATAGGGGGCAATGGAAGCAGGTACCTGCTCGGGGCAGCAGGAGAGTCCCCTCCAGACCTCTCCCACCTACCCAGGTCCCCATACAGAACAGATATGAGCCTGCAGAGATAGATGAGGGAATTGAGGATACTGATTAAAACCCCATCCAGGGAGTTGCCAAAGCAACTAGCTCCACACATTAAGACTGCTTCTGTGAGGAGCAAGAGGAGGGCAATAGCTATAGGTGGTTCCATACTTAGGGTCAACCTATAGGTTAATCATCATACTCTGTAAATAGTGGACATTGAGCTCTGCTCTCCTGTATGGCAGTGCAGAGACATGCAGCTGTCCAGGTTTTGGGCTGCAGGGAATGTCTGTCACTCTTGCTGGAGGACAGCAAAGACAGCGCCTGTGTGTGCTGTGAGCAGGTAAATGATGTGCTCAGCCTGGTGGCTGAGGTCAAGGAGGAAGCGGAAAGGCTGAGGACCATTTGGGAATGTGAAAGGGAAATGGATTGGTGGACCCACACCCTGCCATCCTTGGGGAAAAAAAGAGCAGGTGGAGGCTCCATGAGAGGCAGAGGGTCCCCTGCCTTCTTGTCATCAGGCAGGAGGAGGGGAACTAGGAGAAGATAGGGGGCAATGGAAGCAGGTACCTGCTCGGGGCAGCAGGAGAGTCCCCTCCAGACCTCTCCCACCTACCCAGGTCCCCATACAGAACAGATATGAGCCTGCAGAGATAGATGAGGGAATTGAGGATACTGATTAAAACCCCATCCAGGGAGTTGCCAAAGCAACTAGCTCCACACATTAAGACTGCTTCTGTGAGGAGCAAGAGGAGGGCAATAGCTATAGGTGGTTCCATACTTAGGGTCAACCTATAGGTTAAGAAGCGGAAAGGCTGAGGACCATTTGGGAATGTGAAAGGGAAATGGATTGGTGGACCCACACCCTGCCATCCTTGGGGAAAAAAAGAGCAGGTGGAGGCTCCATGAGAGGCAGAGGGTCCCCTGCCTTCTTGTCATCAGGCAGGAGGAGGGGAACTAGGAGAAGATAGGGGGCAATGGAAGCAGGTACCTGCTCGGGGCAGCAGGAGAGTCCCCTCCAGACCTCTCCCACCTACCCAGGTCCCCATACAGAACAGATATGAGCCTGCAGAGATAGATGAGGGAATTGAGGATACTGATTAAAACCCCATCCAGGGAGTTGCCAAAGCAACTAGCTCCACACATTAAGACTGCTTCTGTGAGGAGCAAGAGGAGGGCAATAGCTATAGGTGGTTCCATACTGAGGGTCAATCTATAGGTCAGTCATCATACTCTGTAAATAGTGGACATTGAGCTCTCCTACTCTCCTGTATGGCAGCGGGCTACATACTCTGTAAATAGTGGACATTGAGCTCTGCTCTCCTGTATGGCAGCAGGCTACACGCCAGGATCTCCCATTTCGGAGGGCAATAGCTATAGGTGGTTCCATACTGAGGGTCAATCTATAGGTCAGTCATCATACTCTGTAAATAGTGGACATTGAGCTCTCCTACTCTCCTGTATGGCAGCGGGCTACACGCCAGGATCTCCCCTTTTGTGAGGACGCTCGCTTAAGGATCTACTCCTCGAGGTTGAGAGATTCCTTGCTGCAACAGATTCTCGGTAAGTGACTAACAACATGCTAAACTTTGAAGTCTTAGCTAAGTAATATAAAGGGTTTGTGCATATCTAATCCTTTAGACATAAACTGTTGACCAAGTCTGGGACTAGGATTGGATCCAGCCGCACCTAGACTCCTCTCTGAGAAGGAGTTTAGAAAGCAAGGGGGTCCTTTCTGAACCTCGTGACTCAACGGGAGGGTTTCCCTGACAGCTTCTCTGACCCTGTCCTCTATGCAGTAAATCATAGTGTGCCTTGACATTGAATCTCGTAAAACACTGTCGCATCTACTAGTGATTTTATTAAATCACTGTTTCACCTTAATAAATATTTCACTACTTCACTCTTACAAGTGAAGTTAATCACTCCACCCGTTCTCTGACCCTGTCCTCTATGCAGTAAATCGTAGTGTGGCTTGACATATAATCACTCCACCCATGTCAACTAGAAGTGAAGGGGATAAAACCAGGCCCACTGGTAATGAGCCTGGGGATAAAGGACCAAGGATGGGGGTGAAATCAGGAGCCCAGCTCAAGTGCATCTACACTAATACATGTAGGATGGGCAACAAACAGGATGAGCTGGAAGCCGTTGTGCAGAAGGACAGCTATGATGTACGCAACAAACAGGATGAGCTGGAAGCCATTGTGCAGAAGGACAGCTATGATGTACTCACCATCACAGAAACGTGGTGGGATGATGGTTGTGACTGGAATGCTGCAATGAATGGCTGTAAGTTCTTCAGAAGGAATAAGCAAGGAAGGAGAGGTGTGGTTGTAGCTCTGTACGTTAGGAGTGTTTTGACTGTATAGAGCTAGATTCCAGTGATGATAAAGTTGAGTGTTTATGGGTAAGGATGAAGAAGAAGGCTAACAAGGGAGATTTTGTGCTGGGAGTCTGCTATAGACAACCTAATCAGGCAGATGAATAAAGAGCTTTTGATAGGAATTAAGGGGAAAAAAAGAGGGCTTACCACCTTTGGAAGAAGGGACAGGCAACTCAGGAGTACAGAGATCTTGTTAGGTTATACAGGGGAAAAAGAGAGATCTTGTTAGGTTATACAGAGAAAAAACACCCAAAAGCCCAGCTGGACCTCAACCTGGCCATTAATATAAGGGACAATAAAAACAGGTCCCTTCCAACCATGAAGACTCTGTGATTCAGTGAAAATCTACAGATCATAAATTTCCAACCATGAAGATTCTGTGATTCAGTGAAAAATCTACAGTTCATAAACGTGCAGTCCATACTCAATTGCTAATTAATCTAAGAACTTCTCTTTACATTTTTATTAATTTTAATGTAGCTGATTAGTGGGCAAAAGACATGATTTATATAAGGGCCACAGTTAGCTCATCACAAGAGGCTTAAGCTGTCTGCTCTAATGTTAAGGTCCTGCACACAACAGTGAAGGAGGTTTGGAAGCCTGGGTTATTTCTCTCATCTGTATGCTTGCTCTCATTAATCCAGTCTTGACTGCACAGTCTTGCCAGGAGGGGATAGAACCATTCCCATTAGACCACAGCTAATATACTGGTCAGGTTGTTAAGGCTCTGCTGGGAGATCCTGACCAGGAGGTGTAAATATTTTCAGCCTGAAGTGGAGACTAAAACCATTTCTTCACATTTCCTTGGCAAACCTGGAGCTCTTTGGGCACTTAGTGCATGTTCTTGCATTAATGTGGCTGATGGCCTCCAGTGACCAGCTCCCTGTAGCACCTCTGAGGAGGCTCAGGAGTCCTCTGAAATACATTTCTGTCCATCCGCACGGCCTGCCTTCTCACTTGCCTTTGCAGCAGAAGTGGACTATGAATCCTATTCCAAAGGTGCCTCATTTACCTTTTTAAGAGGCTGTCTTGGGGACTTGGAATTTGGATTTGCGTTTGCCTGTGAACTCTTCTGGGTATGCCAGTCTGGCTGTGGGTCTTACTCATAGCTTCTCTCTAATTGCCTTTGATCCAAAATCTGCAACTGATGTAAATGGGAGATAGTGGAACATGCCTATAAAAAGATTTGTGGATACTAGAAAATATGTTTTCACTCTAAGATGATAGTTGACTTTTAATAAACTTTTCTGGCTCAGTTAAGCGTTCCTGAGCCACTGCCAATGCAAGAGTGGCAGCTTGAGAGCAGTTTTGTTCTTCCTTTTCAGTAAAACTCTTTCAGTTGTCACAAATACAGCAGTAGGATAATATTAGAGCTGAGATCTACCTTTATCGTATCAGTATGATTGGATTTAAAGTCTGTATGTAGTTCTTCCATTCATAACTATGTAAATATTTATTTTTGAAGATCAAGTACAGCAAAGAAATGTCAGTGGGCAATAACTAAAATAATGTATGCGGATATTAATAATACCACATGTATGTGTGTGACACCAAAGAAAAAAGTAATTACAATAGTAGTATTTAAGCCATACCTTGCACTGGAAAATCAGTGCCCTTACATTATACTGCAATCTAAAGCAAAGGTGAGTATCTTCATTTCCTGATGACATTTTGAGAACCAGCCCCCATACAAGCTGGTGATCCTTAACTTAATGCTGTTAAGAACTGGCAAGATGAAACTTATGCACAGGAAAGGGTAAGGAAATGCATGTGCTTGAATTCACAAGTTTGTGTTTTTGTGTTCATGCAGTTCTAGTGTAACTGCTCTTTATGTCCAACAAGTTAAGTAAGATCATGATTGTTGCCCATTTAAAATGTTCAGAAACTATTAGGTACCTAAGAAATGAGAGGAGGAAGTGTCATTTACATCTAGCTGGTCTTTGGATGACCTTTATGCAATGTAGAAAAATGTATAATTAAAAATAATCTTATTAAAGCTTTAAAAATATTTCTTGCAAATGTTTTTACTCACACAATGGTACCTATTACTCTTCATGCTAGTGATAGCATGTTGAAATTCAGTGATGACTAAGGGAAGTAGTGTTCCAAGCTAAAGTAAATTTATAAACAAGTTATATCTGTCCTGGATGCATTACCAGCCCTTGCCAGGCATTGCAACAAAGCTGCTCTGGTTACAGACCATCTGCCATTTAACCCCTTCTACCTGACATCTTCCATATGATGGAAGCAAAAAAAAGTCATTCTTTGCTTAGACTCTACTGGAACACAATCAGTGGCTCATAAAACTTGCCACTTTGTATGGGAGAAGAGTCTGAACTAACATTTGGAGTCAGTTGTGTTGGGAAATGGTTACATTTCAGAAGTCCTTCGCAGCTGGAATTTCTGTTTCACCTGGTGGAACCGACTCAGTTCACTTTATCCAAGCAGTAACTCAAGCTTCCAGAAGAGCCAGGCAGGCAAATTCCACCAGAGAATCAAAATTTGGCTGTGGTTGGAGAGTTGACTCTGGGCTTGAGTTACGAGTATAAATTCATATTTCAAGCTCTGCAAGCACATATGGTATTGGTTGGCAATTAGGCATCCCCTGACAAGGTTATTTGTCTTCAGAGTCAACAAATACAGTAGGTTTAGCCTTTGTCTAGGTAAAGAACAAATATATTAAAGTTTCTTATTTTAAAATTATTTACTTCATTTTTCATTCATAAAAGTCTAATCATGCCATCATTAGACTAGTCTAATAAAATAATATTGAAAGACCCATGGCAGGTAGGCAAAATGTTACAGTAAAAGTTTAACTAGGTATTTTCCTCTGTGCTTTGATTACAATAACTTCTTGGCCTAGCATAAAAACAGTAGAGAATGGAAAAAACTCATTCTGTTCACTTCTCTAATAGCACCAGACCGATTTGCCTTTTGTTCCCCCAGTGTGTTGTCTACTCTAATCTCCAGTGTTCCTGACTATGAGACTTTTGAAATAATTTACCAACAAAATAGATGCTATTGTTAAAATTTCCTCTTTGCTATGTATTGGTATTTGCCAGACATTTCACTCTTGTTAACATGAAGTGAATAAATGTAAAACTTAACTGAGCTCTTCTTAGTGGGGCTTTTTTATTAAATACAATGAAAACAAAGGCTTTTTTAAAGTCATATTGAAATGAGGATTTGTTGGTAATGACTGATAAATTTAACTGGTTGCATTTGCAACCTTTGAGCTAATGTCCCTTCTAATAAATCATTTTTGTGTCCTTTATCTCATATTTCTGTCATTGATAAGAAGTAGCTACCATGTAATACTAGCAATCACATCTGTTATTCATAGGCATATTTTGAAAATATTTGTTTATTACAGCTTCACTTGAATGTAGCTTTCTTTAAGAAAATATAAAATGCATTTTTTGAAAATTAAATCATGTGTTAAAAATAATGGTAAAGGCAAATATGTCAAGAGTTACAGGCTAGCCAGTCCTGCCCTTGACTGATGGAGGGAAAGCTTTTCTGCTTTGGTAAATATTAAGAGTAGAATTTGAAAAACACTAATGTGCACAGCCCCTATTGACTCTCAGAAAGACATGACTTTCAAGGTCACTTAGCCATTTTTAATTATTTCATCCTTAGTCTTTAACAGGAGACTCACATCACCATGGTATTCAAGAAAAAAAATGATGTGCCATGTATTAGAAAATACTCTAATGATTAAAAAAATTTAAATCACTTTTATTTAACTATTTAAAACCTCTCATTAGACAAAACTTACCTGGCATTTGGAGAAGGGGATTCAAATATTCTTTGGATACTGCATAGGTGAGGAGGAAAAACTGTATAGTCTGAGAGTGAATGCAAAATAGCTAATCTTCCTATGACTCCAAAATACTTTTGCCTGGGCACAAAGTGAGCTGTCATCAGGAAAATATCATAAATAAAATATGATTTAACTATACACAGCAAATAACATATATAATGCTTTAGTAGCAACAGCAGACTGAATGACTGCTCATAGAAGAGAAGTATTGTTGTTATGATCAGCATCAGAGTAAAAATGAGTGTCCCAGAATAGCTTCCTCTTTGGTTTGTTATTGGATGTAAAAAACACTACCTGTCCTTCTCCAGGGAACAGTAGATTGTTTGTTTGTTTGTAAGGGAAAAAGCCAAAAGGCAATAAAGAGGAATCATACAATCTGCCAGCAGAGCAAACAGTGAAAGCTGGACACGTACATCCCATGCTTCGTAAGCTGACAACTGATAGTGACAAATACCATCAGACCATACTTCTGTCCTCCCACTGCTCATCTTAATCTTATCTTAAAAAATGGTAGCCCAGGTATGAGAACACAGACCTGACACAGTGGAGAGCCAGTGATGGGGGAAAACACAGAGCTAAAAATAGGATTTCATAATGGAGAAATATTTATACTATAATTAACATAAAAATAAGTTATGTGAGTGGCAGGAGGCTTTTTGTAACTGGAGATAGTGAAATTTCAATTCATCCATATGGTAGAGGCTTATAAAATTCTGATGTAGATGTAGAAACATCTGTTGAATAAGGCAAGATTCAGGACAGTTCATAACCTAGACCAAATGTCTATTTCCAGCTCTGCCACCAGCACCACTGTGACCCAGGATGAGCCACGCACCTCTCCTGTGTCCCTGTTTCCAGCTATGAAAAATGGGTTAATAACACCTGTCTTGCAGGGAAGTTGTGAGCTTGCATTTTTCAGCCAGATTGGGGATGGTAAGAAACCGTGTTGAGGTAATTGACTGATGTTTGGAAAGTGCTTTGAATGCAAATATGAAGTAGTCTTACTTCATTCAGGCTTTATCTTTAATTTTCCACTTACAAACCAGTGCACATGTGGCAAGTTTCTTAGTTACAAAAGACATCTCTTAAGGAAGTTTGAGCAGTAGCATATCTGAAGGTCTGATGGTGGATTTATTTTTCTTTCACAACAACTGTTTACAGCTTTTACCATTGAAGATTTAAAAGTGCAAGAAAAGAAATATAAATGCCTATTCAACTTTAAAAACATTTGGGAGATGATAGCATGGTCATCTTCTCCCCACATTAAAGAGCCTGGTCATTTTTAGTGATTTTCCTTCTTTCTCTTTCTGACTTACTCTTGTGCTTTTATCGGGTTTAGTTGCTCACCTCCTCTTCGATTTCTTCCCCTAAGTGCACACGCTTACTGTCTCTCACTTCCCTGCTCCCTCTCGAGGTATGAGATGCGCTGTGGCTGTCCAGTGCAAAGGCTCTTATACTGCTCAAGGTCAAAGTCTTGCAGTTCCCGTGACTTCCCATATGTTTTTTACTTCCTCTTGTGTCCCTGAGAACCCTAATGCTGCTGCATTGGGAAGCCATAAGCCATGGGTGTGAAAGCTTCTGATGGCAGCAGAAGTGCCCCAGGTACTCCCAGAAAGAGGACGAAAGGTGGGACCTAGTGCATTTGCTGGTGCTAATGGCAGCTCCTGCTCCACAGAAATGCTCCCAGGGAGCATCTGCTCTTCCTCATGGCTTTGCAGAAGTGGGAGCCTTGTCTCCCTCCTTCATTTCCCAACAGATTGAGGCATTAGCTCAATGTACGGATTTTGCAAAACCAAATGACCTGGCAGATTTGGCCCTTGGAGAGTTGGATTGACCATGTTTAAATGCACTGAGGATCTGGTGTGAACCCCATTAGCAGCAGCATGCAGCCAGCACTGGAGTCAGTGGCCCTGAAGTTCAAGACAACTTCCATTTTAATTTGTTTTCTAATCTGCTGAACAATCTTCAACATGACCTGTCTGGTGCTTCTGAATGCTCGCAGCCATGGTTGTTATTAAAATAAATACAGGAATTATTGTTCTCTTTAGTCAAATATTGATTCACATGCTGTTCCTCCTGGATAGTAGTCATACAGTCATGATTACATTTACACAACAGGATCAAGATGTGTGGATTAAGTCCATTTCCATTCTACAGGCTGTTGTGTTTTCTGAAGAATTTAACATTCCGTTTGGATGATCTAGGATAAACTTTTAGAGATTTATCCAAGAGGCATTTATAACTCTAGTAGTATAAAAGAGCATTTTAAATAACATACTCTTTTGTGACCCTGATTCAAACAGGTAAGTAAAAACCTGTCAGCTGTAATAATACACCTTGCCACATTGAAGTACACTGAGTCATCATCAAGTTCATGTGTTCCATTGTATTTTCAAGCTCCACAAATATGAAGTTCTATCAATAGGTGCACAAGTATTTAGCTTTTGATTTCAAATTGTGATGTTGCTTTTGCTAAATGGAAGTCCATTTGAGACAATTGTGTTCCTGCTCTAATGATGTCTGTAGTGGCTTGTTTCCATCACACAACTTTTTCTGTGCTGGAGCAATTGAAGTTTCTTCCAGTTCAGAAGCACTGCTACAGGCAGAGACTGGTTAAAACTAGTTCTGACATGCATGAAATTCTGACTCTCTTTTTCTGCATGTCACTAATCATCTTATTTGGCCTTTAAAATGAAGGGTCATTGTGCAATGTTGTTCCAGAAGGCTTCAAAGTCATTGATCAAGAAATATGAATCCATCACAGTGTGTAATTGGGTATGAACTGTCATCTTCCCACAACAGGCACTTTGGCAACATCAGAAAGGGTGCACTTTTACGTAAATAGTCATAGCAGGATCTTCTTGTCTTGGTAATACAGCTTTTACTAACTGAAAACATGGAAGATAATTTGACATAGCTGCTCAAAGAAGCTTTGAGCATATTGTACAGGCTCTCATGATACTGCAAGTCTTCTCTGTTATTATAATAGATGAATTTTTGGTCATACTGTTGAGTAGCCAAGTGCTCATGAAATCAAAATCACTATGCAGCAGTGTCCAGAGCTCCCAACCTGCTAGTTTTCAGACAGGTCTCAGTGAAGGCCTGGTTGTTGTTTGTCCCATCCCGGTGGGTTAACAAATAGTTGAGCTGCTTCTGGAGGAAGAGGGCTGCCATGGGCCAGATATTGGGTGGGAACCAGTCAGATGGCTCAAAACCAGCTTGGTATACTTTATTGTTCCCATCAGTCAATAGGATGTGTATGAAGAAATCACGCATACAGATGACTTCAGAAATGGGAACATATGTTTCCCTTCTAAACTGAGTGCTTATAAATGTTTGAAATTTCATTCATCTGAAATGCACCTTGAATTCTTTTCTAATGTGAATCTGGTCAAATAAGGGTAGGGATCACTACCTTCCCTGGTTTTTGCAGTATATTTTGGAAAAAGTATTACCAAAAAAGCTATAGCATTAGTGGCAGGCTTTATATAATAAAGCTTTACATTGGTTTTGCTGATGGGCTCTTAGTTACTGCAGCATTAGCCAACAGAGCTATAATAAAGAGCTTTATCTGGGATTAAAGCTTCTGGAATTACTCATTAATTGGATTAATGAACTGTAATTCATCATGTATGTCAATCCAGCTTTAGTCGAACTCCTTCCACCCTCCTTGTAACATTCATCCAAGGAAAACCTATTCCTTGGGAAAGTTCAAGAACAGTGTTAAGACTTCCATGATTTCACATTCATTTTAAATACCTAATGTTGTCAAAATTCCTTCCCTGGACACCTCTGTAACTTTTCTTTATGTAATATTTAGAGTACTTCAGGTATTTTTTAAAACCCCTCATTTTAGAGCTCAGGTCTAGATGGTTTTTTTTATATTTCAGAGCTGCAAAAGTGTGTTCACTGGGCTTTTATATTTAAAAAAAATAAAATACTTGAAGTGTTTAACTTAGATTTTGTTGTTGTTGCTGAAATACAGTACATTCTATTAAAATATCTTCCTAACTAGAGTGAAAAAGAGATGCAGCTTAAAACTTCGACAATTTGCAGTTAAAAGCATTCTTTGGAAAACATGGTTCATTTTTTATTTCCTCCCTTTTTTTCCTGTATGCTGATAAATGATCTAAAATATTAAAATGGTTTTTTAGCTTTTTGCCTCAAATAAGCTCTTCCATTTGCACCTTCAAAGGACACTTCTTCATTGAATATACAGAATATACAGTACTCGAGCAAAGGCACTCTGAAACAGTAACATTAGCCCTGCTCAGCTGTCAGAAGCTGAAAAACAGATTCTGCAGATATCACTCCTCTGGAGTTGTTAATAAATTGCCTCAGAGTCTGGTTACAGAAGAATATGTGCATGGCAGGAAGTCAGAATTTGAAATGAAAATGTTTCTGAAGTTTGGAAGTTACCTAATCATACATCTTCCCATTTGCTCTGTGTGTGTTGGAGCCCCTTGGCCCGAAACTCGAAAGGGTAAGGAGCTCTCTGCTTTCATATCTTGGTGGAGAGAGAGAACTGTTTCATCTGCATATCCCAGTGATTCTCAATTTTCAACGCGCAGAAGTTCCTGAGGGAAAAGGAGCTATCTACTCCCATTTATTTGTAGAGTGGATGTCAAACATGGTCACAGAGATGCCTTAATGTACATATACTTTCTATACAGAGCACTTTCAGTGGAACGGCAGGACTCGCCCTGCCTAAAAGAAGTGCAGAATAGACTGAGGAATGGAGCAAAAAGAGCTTCTGCTATTTCATATCAAGGAGCTTTTTCTCTGCTTCTGGTCCCCCTGTGCTGGTGGGAGATGCTTTGATGGGAAGCAGTGAAAGCCTGCATCTCACTGAGATGCATTGTAAAGCCCTTCTGCAGGAGGGGAGAGCAGAGATGAACCAAGGCTGGTAAGATCTCACCAACTCAGCTGCTGAATGTGACTCATGTCATTAGAGCTGGATTAGAGCCCTCAAGAGAGGGATAGGCTCCACAAATGGACTGGAAGACAGGCCAAGCTGGTTGCACCCAAACTCTGATATTATAATATTCCCTGCCACCAAAGCAAGGACATAGTCGCTTGATATCCAAAGTGACATTTTTCCACGTGCTCTTCACTTGGTCTGGGGGAATTGAGTTAATGAAATACTGACAATGTTTCTGTGAGTGAATGCATTACTTAATGTTAAGAGAAATAACTTTTATAAGGAAAGGTAATATCTCTCATTAGACCAACTGATATAATTAGAAAACAGACTTTCAAGCCAGAGTTCCTTTGTCAGTCTGACAAGAAGAACAAAATTCAACCTAATGTAGGTCACACCCAACAGTTTGTAATTCCATCTAATTGTGTTAATCACTTGGTGGCAGAGAAAGTAGCTGGCACCTTGGCTCAGTGAGCGCTGTTAACAGGAGACAGGGACTATCACCTTGTTTTGGCTGAAATATGAAGGTGCTCTGTATTGTAAAGTGGGTAAGAGGGAGATTGTAATGTACAGTAAAACCAGAGCTCTTACAGATTTGTATTAACCAGTTGGCTTCTAAGCTTTTAGTTCCCAGTTTGTCTTTTGAAGGTATTTTCCTGGATCTTCTGAGAGATTAAAGATGGAGCACTTGTTTTGAGTCTCTCCGCTGGAAAAATAGGAATTGTGATTCATGTGACATTACTGTCTTCCTAATAGACCTGTTCACTCTTTAATTACCCCTAAAAGTTTCCCTTGTTTTGTACATGGACTCAGGGTGGGCTTTATATTGCCGAAATTTAACTGCCTTCTAGGAGATAGCCATCACCCAAACAGTTAAGGCAAAAACACTCCTCCAGAGAAAAATTCATGTCACTTACCTTCAGGGGCGGCTGATATTGGATTAACTTAGTGCATCTGACAGAAAACAATGGTAATTCAATAGCTGTCATGTCGTCTGCAGCATCCTACAAAGGGGCGATGACTCAGGGAAGCCCCAGCTGGGGATGGAGACCATGGAGGTTATGCAGCCTAAGCTATGCCTGATATTTCAGATACATTTTAAGATGGCTCAGATCAGCCTTTACTGGTGGTGAAATAGAGGGCATGAAGGTAAGAAGATTTAACCAGCTGCCTTACCTGTGCAACCATCCCAAGTTTAGTGCAATTGTTTCACTGTTTGTAAGTAGCAAAATACCATTAATCCCAGGAATTCACAGGGGGTGCTCAAACCAGAAGTAGTTTTCTGTTAAAGAAATCAGCTTGTTGCTTGGATCTGGCCTTTGCTGCTAACAGTAGGATTGGAAAGATTAAATCTAAAGGCAAGTAGGCGTTGAAAATGCTTTCAATAAAAATTATGTAGTTTTTTGTAATTAGATGGATAAAAGCGAATTGTCCTGAGTGTCCAGTTGATCCCTGTGCTTTCAGGAAACAAGGGAAACTTACCCTTGCTCTGAGATGTCTTGACGTGGCTAGAAAGCAGAAATGAGCACAGTGAACCAATAGGATCTCTTAAACATAGGAGACTGCTCTTTTATTATCAGCTAGGGACGTTTTGTCTTGTTTCCTTCATTGTAGTTTTAAAGCAGGATGGTGACAGAGGTTCCCATGCCACAGGCAATGAGGGCAAAGGAGAGATCTCCTGGGAAATTCAGCTTTTTGCAATGCAGGTTACAAAGCCTCGGTCTTGTGGTGAAGCACAAGAATGACTGCACTAGGTCTAACCAGCTGCTGTCTGAGGTTGGGTTGAAAATAATCTCGGACTCAGGGCCAGCCTCTGCAGTTCAGGTTGCACCGATTGCCTAAACACGTAAATTCCCTCCCACGTGTTTTTAGAGCTGTCACTGTCATCTTGATTTCCCCGTTTGCGAAGCAGAACGCAACGGAGAGTAGATGTGTGGCTCATTCTGATTTATCCAGTGCGCAGTGTATTAGACATACAGATTTATGCCATCAGTTATGCCAACATCTTCATGTCAAGAGCCAGCATTGATTTCATGCTGAGGTGAAGCATTGTGTGGGCTGCAGTCAGGATGCTACTGGAGGCCCACAGAGATTAAAAGCTGTCTACAGTTACCGATAACGGTATCAGACATCCTCATTTACGAGCTGCCTTTTGGAGTCGGCAGAGTCTAGGCTCTGTCTCTGATACCATCCGTGCCAGCAGCTGCTTGGTGTGTGTGTCTGTGAAGCAGCTGACTCAAAGCTTCGATTACCCAAGGCAAAACTGTCTACCCCGACCTCAAAACCTGAGCAATTTGCATGAATTTTAACACACGCAGTTCAGGCTGTGGAATATGTCGATGAGCAAGCACTGTGTAGAAACACCACTGCATATATATTAACATGCCAGGAGAGCATTACACTGAATTGAAATTGTATTTCTGGCTGTAATCTCCTTAGGTGAAAAACAGGGTTGCACGGCTCACGGCTTGACCCACAGCGCTGGCACGTCTCCATCCCACTTAAAAGTGTCCTCTCCTCTGAAACCCTCATACAGCCTAAATACAGCTCTTCTTATAATGAGATAAATCTCTATAGATTGTCTCTCTCTTTATTCAAGCAGACTTTGGGGTCTACTTTATATCACAATACACAAGCAATATACTCTGTATCTATTGCAATTAATCTGAGTGTTTTTGCTCTCCAAACGAGGTATGGATTTATCTCTTTCTGCTCCTGGATCACTTCTACTCTGAGTTTTGTTCTGTGCTTTAGAGAGCCCTGTTTCCCCATCTTAGGCATCACTCCAAGAAAATGGTAACACTTTACCGGTGTTTTAGGATGTAGATTGAGGACTAAGATTGCTTTTCTGAAAAATCCCACATCTTCCACCATTGTGGAGCTTTTCCTCAACACAGCTGACACTATTTCAAATTGAACATTTTTAGATGGCTGCCACAAAAAACATCAAACTCTTCTGTTGAGTGTAAAAGTCAATGCCAAACCCCAGGAAACACTGCTCAAATTATCATTTAAAATGTCAGCACTGGCTATAATGAAAACTGAATTTTCAACTACTCAGAGAAGCCCACTTACAAAGGGATTTTTCTAGAGTTTTGAGACTTCTGTGGTGTATGAGGGAGATATATATATATAAATTAATTTGCAGGAATATAGATTATATTGCATTATTATTTTATTAACACTTAATGACTGGATCACCCTACCAGGAAGATGACAGTTTCTGCACAACTGCAAAAAATATATGAAACTACCAAATAAAATCTGATTTTCTAATACAGCACAAGATAAAGAATATGTAGTTTTACAAAAGGGTGAATGCCACAATATTAAAGAAAAAGTTTATTACAGATAATTGCTTGCTCTGTTTATGCTGTTCCTGTAGAACTTGGATAAACAATTTGTTACAGAGATTTATAACTGTTTTCATGAAGATGTATGAAACTAAAAAAATTGCAAGCCTTTTTAATCCGTCTATAAATCATTTTATACATTTAATTTCTTCCATATAAATTTTATAGGTTCATATATAAAATGCAAGTTAAAATTGCTACATGCCTTCAGATGAACCAGCTATCGCATTTCTTTTCACCTTCTTATTATTACCTTATGTATTCTCTTCGAGTATAATGCATTAAAATTCCCACAGGTTACTTAACGTTAAATATTTAATGGCTGTTATAATTCTGCATTTAAAAATATTTTCGTAGGGATGTCAGTGGTGGGTACTGCATATGTTTCTTCTTGATAGGACTGGCAATGTGTTCATTAGTTTGGAAGGGTGACAGTGAGGCTGGATATTAGGAAAAATTTTTTCACAGAAAGGGTTATCAGCCATTGGAATGGGCTGCCCAGGGAGGTGGTTGAGGCACCATCCCTGGAGGTGTTCAAAAGACGGGTTGATGTAGTGCTGGGAGGTGTGGTTTAGTGATGATGCTCCTTGTTTGTTGTGTGGGTGTCTATTTTTGTCAGTCAGGTTGACGGTTGGACAAGATGATCTTTAAGGTCCCTTCCAACCTAGAAGATTCTGTGAGTGAGCCCTGGAGAAAAACTAGCCAAGGCTGTCCGCGAGGGGAATTGCCAAAACAAGGGGAAACCAGCTCAGTCATGAGCAAGCCCCAGCAGTGCTGAGACCCTGGCACTCTTGGGTCGGACCAAAGTCTTCTACATCCTCCCATGGCTGATCCCTGTCCTTCAGGCAAGCCCAAGGGAGTTGGGGATGTTGGAGTCGCTGGTCAAAGGCTCTCCTTTTCCAATCCATTATCTCTCTTTGCAAGACGTCTCAAAATCCCTCTTTTGCTAGCAAGACTCTATGGATTTAATTGAATGCAAGTTCTTTCTCCTCCCTGCCCTGCGTAGCTCACGCTGTCCAGGTCTCCTCCCTTCTCCTTGTCATACCCGCTCTGAGGCTGGCATAGGGCCAGCCCCGTTTCTGCAAAGTTAATGGAGGTTTTGCCGTAATTTTGGTGGAAACAGGACCTTAAATCGTGAAATCCCCTATAGAGTTTTCTGAAACCTGTTAGTCTGCAGTGTGGCTGTGTCACTTCTATGGCAACGCCATGACATTGTTCACTCCTAATTGTTTTGACTGCTTATTCATCCGAGTGGATTATTATGCGCGTTTGTGCTTTGCGAGAACTGAATTCTGAAAAAATACCGGTGAGGAAAACAGATTTAAAATGTCCTTTTAGCTTTACATTCTTCATGTAGGCGAATATATATATAGAAAAAAAGTTAGATGATTTTTTTTGTTTGCATTTTATCTAATAATAGCAGAAGAATGATCATTAAGGTTCCTTTTAAAGCATAATTAGAATTTTTAAAAGAATTAGAGACACGGTGGAGATAAGGTGTCCATTTTCCCCAAATGTTTTGTAGAGGAAATTCAAAAAGAAAATTTTGGGTAAGGTAAATTTAGCATAATTCCTAAGACTGAAAACAAAGAGGGATGTCCTTTTTATTATTTGTACAGAACTCTTGTTTTCACTCAACAAGGGTACAACTTAATCTTATTGTGAGAAACCCTGGTACTGTGACTACAGGCACGGCACTGAGGAAAACAGCATGAGTTGGCCTTTGCCACTTGACTTCCAGATGAAGTTCCATAAAGTATCTGAGCCCCTCCTTCACATTGTGTCTTCTCTTAAAATTGTCTACTGATCATGTTACCTGGTCTTCCCCCTCACTCCTTTTGGAATTTTCCCTCTGTTTTATATTGTGTTTATGCATGTGTTTGTGGTGGAGTTAGGGTGAGTGCAGTATATAAAAAAAATAATGCAAGATGTTCCTTATTTCTGTGAAGGAGCCTTCCAGTTCCCCCTTGTTTGCTCCAGGACATCATATTCCAACTGGTCCACTAGGATTTTCATTTCCTTCCACACTGAAGAGTCCTTGTAGGTTATTTAATGATTTTTCAAAAGACTTAACAAGGTTATTGCCACTAAAGTGCTTATATCTCAGAGGACTGAGAAAAAGAAATATGCTGTTTAAGTCACAGAACTTTACAAAATCTTTTTGGAGAAGAATCCTCCAGACTTTGTATTTAGGCATCTGGGACATACACCTTGATGATACGCAACTATTATCAATGTGCTGCTACATGTATTTTAAATACAACAGCGCTTTAATTATAAATTACTTACTTGTTTCTGTATTATTTTAAATGGTAGTTAAGAAGTTCAAAGCCATTTCATTACTACAGCAAAATTTATCTGTGGGGACATTAGAATAAAAAGTACTTTATTTGCTTTGTGACTTAAATTGCACCATTGTGGGGTATCAGCTTGCATTTTAAAGCTGTAAATTCACAAAATTACATTATGTTTATAGTTGTCATCAAAATATAAAAAGGAACATTAATCTTTTAGAATTTAATTTTGCCTGGATTTTAATTCCATTGCTTATTACCAGAGGGATTTATAGAATTTTTTTCTTAATATCTCTGACTTCACAAAGTTTATGTTTGAAAAAAATGATATGCTACAGTACTAAAGTAATTTTCTAGTTGATAGCTTTAGTATTGCCCTCTTATTCTCTAATAATTTAAACACAAGTATTACAGTACTCCATTTTTGTCCCAGTTCAATAGAAATTTTATGCCTGCAATATTTCAGCCCTCAGCTGCAACGCAGTGCTGGGAATGAGGTCAGAGTTTCCCAGGTTCTGAACCAACTTCTCACATCTCTGCTCAGACAAGAGGTGGAACCAGACCCCTCCCTGACAGATGATGCTGCTTCTTTCCCTGATACTTCTTTCAGCTGTCGAGTGTTTTTTATTATTAGATTCAGGTTCCTTTTCCAGCAATCTTTACCTTTCCATCTCTTTCTGGTATTGTATCTCCTAAAGCATGGGCTGGGTGTTGCTGAGGTTTCATGCATCCCTACGTGATCATGCCTCTCAGTTACATGAACCGAGTGAAGGAAAATAAAACACGCCTTCCTTTTGGCAAAAAGCATCATTCTATATTAGCGTAGTTCAGAATAAACATTACCTCATTAATGTCATGTTAATACTTATCCTCCATGAGGAAAAATAGGAGATTGTTTTTCCTCCATTTCTTTTCATAGGCAAACATTTTATTGAGCAGATGGGACTCTGATACTCCAGTATCAGGCAATATATGTAAAATATAACAGCCCTGGCTGCCTTGTTCACACTGGTAAGAGAGAAGCCTATTTTGTCCGTCAATTTTGAAGTCTTGCATGAGGTGCAAGATGAGAAAGGTGTGTAACCTGGCAGATACACATCTATTTTTCTCATGACTAGAAGTGGGAAAAGCAGCTGAAGTAAGTAGATGCTACAAGCAGATTGTACTCTTGACTAGATCTCAAAACACTTTTATTTAACAGTTTAGGCTTGTCCCATTTTAAAGTTTCTTAAGAAAATAAAAAGAATAAAATGAGAAATGGTGAGAAACTACTTGCACTGCTCATTGTTTGTTGTGCAGTTGCCAGAGGAGCCCCATGAGACTCACTCCTTCATGGAGACTGCCTCTGTTTGCTATGACTTCTGGGGTCAATCATACTTTTAGACATCAGGGCGAGGAGGTCAATAGTTGCTGAACTGCCCGTCTGGCACAAATTTCTGATACTGGAAATTACCACCAACATCACAGTTCAGAGAGAAATCTTTCTTTTGTCTCTAAATCAGGCACTTTTCATCATTGCCTACCCGACTCTTTTGTTTGTCACCTGAATTTTTATGGGCTGTATTTTAGCTCTGTTGAGAGAATGGCAGCTCCTACATTATGAAATGTTTTCACACAGTTCCTTCATGTATTTCCTTATGGATTTTCCTTTTTCCATTTTGTTCTACAAAAGCAGGCAGCAGACCCAGTTTCCAAAAGGAATGGTTTACAATTTTTGCTAACCTGACTTGAGAGAGGGAAACAGTTAATTTGGACACTCTCATTTAGACGATCTTTTTACCGGTCCTTTTGGGAAGACAATGAATTACTTGCAGATATTAAAACCTCAAAAAAGCGACAGAGATGCTAGTTTAATAGAAGTCAGAACTTATAAATATTCCATGTGCCTGGGATTGTATATTACATTTCTGCAATTTTCCTACTGCTATTATCTGTTTTTATTATGAGCTTTATTCTATCAGCAGTTCTGATAACTTCAGTAAAAACTTTATTTAAGAAAACAAATCTAAAATGTTTTTCATTATAGACTGTTAGTGTACGTTTGGACTGTCAGTCATCCTTATTTCTAGTGGGGATTTATTGCCTGTTTGTCATTTGTAGTCTACAGATCATACTTAACAGTAAACAAAGGCCTGTCTTTTATTATAGCTTATGCATGTCAAGGATGATTTTTTACTTACGTTTGACATCAGAAAAGCCAATTTCTGAACATCCTGCACCTTTAGTTTGTCAGTTCGTGGGATGGTATGACACTCCTGTTGTCATTGTTGAAAGTCTAGCTGTATTGAGTGTTATGTTAGTGTCTAACTCATGGATCTGTGACTGAAGGTACAAATGGGGACAGACTGCGATGGGTGGCTTGCTTCTCACAAGTTCCTTGGGATGACTATGGTTTGGGGTCTAATTTAAATTCAAAATTAAGAAAAAATGTGGCTGATTTCAGAGTTTCAAGGGTTCTTCTTCTGTGACCAATCTGTTAGACTATGTGTCAGGGAGGGGAACCTGTATAGAGAGATAATTTACCTCTTTTATAAAAACTGATCCAGGATCATTCTACCTACCTACCTGCATTGGTTAGTGCAGTTACTCAGGAGGAGGAGGCGGTATTTGCATGGGGCCACCTCCTTCATATGCATTTCAGACATACTAAATAAATAATAGATCCATTACTAATGTCTCAGCAGGGTGATCTTTCACCCTTTTGCTCTAGTCTCCGGGAAGCCATTGTAGTTCCAGTTACAGTCATGCTCTTCTAATTTTTGTAAAGGTTAACACAGTTTTATCTTTAATAGCTGCTTGATCATTGCAGAAGCTAACAAGTCATGTTGGAAACATTAGTCAGGGAGACAGGGGAATATATCTGGATGTCTCACACAATTATAAGGAGAGTTATTCTCCTGCTGTTATCACTGCATTACCATGGCTGGTATTGAAATGACATATTTATTAGGGAAGAGTACATGAGGTTCAAGAAGCTTTGGGTGCCTGCCAGCAGTGAAGTGTTTGCCTCTCCCTCCTCCATCTGGTCATTTGATTGTCCAAGCCATCTTGTGAAAACAGTCTATTGTTGCTTCTCTTCTGTTCAAGGATCCCACGTTGGCACTTTCATTAGAGGGTATCAGCAAGTTCACTGCCATAGTGATTTGACTAAGAGGCAGAGCACTGTTAAGCAGACGCTGAAGTCACATGTTCTGTAGCCAGGGGATAGATCAAGGAACATAAGCAAAATCAGTTGCCTTTCGTGTGTTTTCAGCCGCAAATCCAACCTCTTTCCAACAATTCAGGTAGATTAGGGGGATGTTATAATTCTTCCCATGCTGTACGTAGCCATGTGCTCTGGGAAAAGGACAGGAGAATACAGGTATGTTTAAGTTGCTTTTCCACTTGAAGAGAAAAACTGTACTAGCTTGGAGATCAGCACACTGATCTAATGTTACAACCATGCCTTATTTCTAGTATTATGATGCATTTCTGAGTATTATGATGCAGTTCTGTACTTGCTTTAGTTCATAAAATATTTTGTTAAGAAAGACTACAAACAAAAAAATGTTTGGTACATATCTCCTTTTTATTACAAAATATAATAGTATTATCCTGCTCATATACTACATAT
The DNA here is from genome assembly GCF_001431845.1 of Calidris pugnax. NCBI lineage: Eukaryota > Metazoa > Chordata > Aves > Charadriiformes > Scolopacidae > Calidris > Calidris pugnax. Next base: position 4,156,109 of record NW_015090831.1, on the reverse strand, counting down.
CTATGCATACATCTATATATATAATAATATATCTGTATCAATATCTATTTTGGTAGACATAAATAAATATCACATCGATATCGATATATATCTCAGTATGGATATTTGTAAAATTGTTTCATGGTTAAGAAATGAGTACTTGATAAGTAAAATATAACAGATCTTTGAAAAAATCTGCAAATGTTAACCAGTTGTTCAAGTAACTTGATACAGAAGTAATACAAAGCATTTCTTTTAAGTAAAATACAGTGTTTTAGTGAAGACACACATTGTGAGTAGGGCAAAAAGAAATTAGTGCAGTAAGGTCAACATTTACACACACATAACTACATTTCAGCTGGATATAGGTTAATATTACAGCATCTTTGGTAACAATTTTCACTAAAAATAGTATTTTATTGTCAGTATTTGTAGCTATTTTCACATTGAACTACTGTCAGATTGCATTTAAAGTATTTTAGTGGCTTGGTGTTACTGCTGGACAATGCTAGTTAGTCACTGTAATTGCCTAAAGATTCTGTATTACTTTTAAATGGGGAAAAGGAAGACTAATGAAGTTATACAATTAGAGTAATCATAGCTAATGGTTAAATAAGGATGTGAATTGCATCTATGTAGCTGTTCTGAGTTCTTTGGTATCCTGGGTTTAATGACACTTAGCTGAGTCTTAAGAGCAGAAGCTTAAGAGAAATTAAATGTTCCCCATCTAGATCTGATGACCTGAGATTGTGCAACAGCTTAAAAAGATAAAAATCTAGCTGAAAGCCCCAGCTACATTTATTATAATGCAGTTATTGCAATAATATTTTGGTTTTTACTATATCATCTGAAAATATTTTTGAATTGGAAAAAAAATCTATAGAAGAGGTAAAAGCAGCTTTTTTTTTTTTTAATTAAATGTACCTAACTAAGCTTGTGCACCTCTGTGTAAATTTTCTTCGATAAATGAATTGTGATTCACACTTTTCCTTTATTTAAAACTGTAATATTGATATTTTTCCCACATCTGTTCTCTGACCATATCCAGCAGAGTTCTCTCTTCACCAGGAACAAGTCAAATCCCTCCATCTCTCATACTTTGGGTTTCATCTTCTCTGAATGGTCTGGTCAGTCGAGACCTATGCAATGGCTTGGAAAATCAGAAGCTGTTAATTCTTCCCGGCTTCCCCAGCTCAGCATTCAAGGGCAGGTTCCAGCATTGGGGGGTGGTGGTGCAAAGCCACCTTTGCTTTGCTCTTGCCTTGGCTGGAGAGCTGCTTGGCAGAAAAGGACCTGGGGGTGTTGGTCGACTGTTGGCTGAACATGAGCCAGCAGTGTGCCCAGGTGGCCAAGAAGGCCAACAGCATCCTGGCCTGTATCAGGAACAGTGTGGCGAGTAGGGCCTGAGAGGTGATTGTCCCCCTGTACTCGGCACTGGTGAGGCCCCACCTCGAGTGCTGTGTCCAGTTTTGGGCCTCCTACCATAAAAAAGACAGAGGTGCTGGAGTGGGTCCAGAGAAGGGCAACAAAGATGGTGAGGGGTCTGGAGCACAAGTCTTATGAGGAGAGGCTGAGGGAGCTGGGGTTATTCAGCCTGGAGAAGAGGAGGCTGAGGGGAGACCTTATTGCTCTCTACAACTACCTGAAAGGAGGGTGTAGAGAGATGGGGGTCGGTCTCTTCTCTCAAGTCACAGGCGACAGGACAAGAGGAAATGGCCTCAAGTTGCGCCAGGGGAGGTTCAGGCTGGATATTAGGAAAAATTTTTTCACTGAAAGGGTTATCAGGCATTGGAATGGGCTGCCCAGGGAGGTGGTTGAGGCACCATTCCTGGAGGTGTTCAAAAGACGGGTTGATGTAGTGCTGGGAGGTATGGTTTAGTGATGATGCTTCTTGTTTGTTGTGTGGGTGTCTATTTTTGTCAGTCAGGTTGACGGTTGGACAAGATGATCTTTAAGGTCCCTTCCAACCTAGAAGATTCTGTGATTCCTCCCCAGCGTAGAGGAAAACAGGAGATCCTGCATGTGCAGGATCCCAACAGAGAATACTTTGCTGACCCTGACTATCTTCTGTGTTGAGCACCTGCTTATACTTAAAGACAAGCCTGACTGGAACTCTATAAATAGAGATAAACTGAAAAAAAAAAAACAAACCCAAACTGCTGTGATCAAAGCTGTTCCTTACAGCCTTGTACCTTGTTTACGGTACATATCTTGATGTTACGCTCCCTGATTCCGCCTGCACTTGAGCGGGCCACACACAGAGATATCACTTTTGCACTGCAGCTCAGAACCCTTGCCAAAATATAAAATCAGCAGGAAAAGTTTGTTAAGTCGTTGTGGCTTTGTGGATGTTGCATAATTTAATGGCCGCAAACAACTAGAAGAGCCTTTTTCTGTTTCATAAAGTAGCTAGGAAACCAATGTAATATGACTGTGAAAGCGGATTGCATTGCCCCTATATTTGCATGTTGAACTCCTTGAAAAATTAGAGAAGCTTGAAATGGCCTGAGCAGGAAACAAAATAAATACAGGAGGGAGAAAAGCTGGAGAAGGAGCTGAGAGAAGCACCACTGCCAATGCTTTTTTAGCTGCCCTCAGCTGGATTAGAAATGATGCATTTTGCACTGTACATGTTAGGTATCAGGAGCTGAAGTCACATGTTCTGTAGCCAGGGGATAGATCAAGGAACATAAGCAAAATCAGTTGCCTTTCGTGTGTTTTCAGCCGCAAATCCAACCTCTTTCCAACAATTCAGGTAGATTAGGGGGATGTTATAATTCTTCCCATGCTGTACGTAGCCATGTGCTCTGGGAAAAGGACAGGAGAATACAGGTATGTTTAAGTTGCTTTTCCACTTGAAGAGAAAAACTGTACTAGCTTGGAGATCAGCACACTGATCTAATGTTACAACCATGCCTTATTTCTAGTATTATGATGCATTTCTGTACTTGCTTTAGTTCATAAAATATTTTGTAAAGAAAGACTACAAACAAAAAAAAGTTTGATACATATTTCCTTTTTATTACAAAATATAATAGTATTATCCTACTCATATACTACATATCTATGCATATATCTATATATATAATAATATATCTGTATCAATATCAATTTTGGTAGACATAAATAAATTTTGACATCAATATCGATATATATCTCAGTATGGATATTTGTAAAATTGTTTCATGGTTAAGAAATGAGTACTTGATAAGTAAAATATAACAGATCTTTGAAAAAATCTGCAAATGTTAACCAGTTGTTCAAGTAACTTGATACAGAAGTAATACAAAGCATTTCTTTTAAGTAAAATACAGTGTTTTAGTGAAGACACACATTGTGAGTAGGGCAAAAAGAAATTAGTGCAGTAAGGTCAACATTTACACACACATAACTACATTTCAGCTGGATATAGGTTAATATTACAGCATCTTTGGTAACAATTTTCACTAAAAATAGTATTTTATTGTCAGTATTTGTAGCTATTTTCACATTGAACTACTGTCAGATTGCATTTAAAGTATTTTAGTGGCTTGGTGTTACTGCTGGACAATGCTAGTTAGTCACTGTAATTGCCTAAAGATTCCGTATTACTTTTAAATGGGGAAAAGGAAGACTAATGAAGTTATACAATTAGAGTAATCATAGCTAATGGTTAAATAAGGATGTGAATTGCATCTATGTAGCTGTTCTGAGTTCTTTGGTATCCTGGGTTTAATGACACTTAGCTGAGTCTTAAGAGCAGAAGCTTAAGAGAAATTAAATGTTCCCCATCTAGATCTGATGACCTGAGATTGTGCAACAGCTTAAAAAGATAAAAATCTAGCTGAAAGCCCCAGCTACATTTATTATAATGCAGTTATTGCAATAATATTTTGGTTTTTACTATATCATCTGAAAATATTTTTGAATTGGAAAAAAAATCTATAGAAGAGGTAAAAGCAGGAATTTAATTCTTTAACTTGCACGATTTTGGGAGATGTTTCTGACCTGAGCTCTGAGTATGCACTTGGGGCAAACCCTATGAACCTGTCTTGTGGCCACCTCCTGTTATGCAGGGTGAGAGCCTGGAGCTCCCAAGAAAACCTACGGCAGGGAGGATGCTTGGCATATTGAGAGCATCTTGCAGATGATAAAAAAGGTCTTTCCTAAAACTTGTTAGATCGTTATCATTGGCTGGGAGGGAAATGCTTTGGACTGAGATATATGGAGACAAGTCTGTAGTGACTCTGGGCAGTCTTTGCAACAAAACAAATGGATAATACACCAGAGTACAGAGAAAAAAAAATAATTAAGTGATTGTTTTTACATTTTATGTAAGCTCAAAATATGAATTTTTGCGCTAAACCAATAATTTTATGGAAAATAATTTCTTTTCTAGCTAAAGCACTCTCTTGATTTGGTTAATTTAGACTGTTCGCACTCACGTATTTTGCAATGTTGGATTTCTCTGCTGCTTAATGTAAGCACTGAGCAACGTCTCCGTTATCTTATCAAGAGTGTCATCCTAAAAATTAATGTTTCAACATGAATAAACCTAGAAAATTTCAAAATAATTGGACAAGTATCTTTCATTGCAGCCCCCAGTTGACTAAACTAATAGTAAATGAGAATGCCATGATGGAAATATTGAGATGTGTGGTTGAGAAAACACAGAAAAAGCTAAATGATGACCTTTTTTTTTTTTTAATTGTGGGAACTGAGGGAGGTGCAGCAAGCATTGCTTCTCACACAGGCTCGTGGGCCTTTGTAGCAGTCCAGTAGCATCTGTTGTCTCAGCTTTCAGCAGGACCATTGGGAACCTGCACACCTGAGGTGGATTTGTGTCACACCTACCTTTGGCACTGCCTTATCTCAGAAAACTCAGGTAGCATCCAGTGCCTTCAGTCTGTCTTTGCAACAGGTTTTTTTCTGTTTTTTCTGGGATGTTTTACCCATCACTTTAAACTTCAAGGGCTTCAAAATACAAAAACTTCAAGCACTTTTGTATACTTTCTAACCTTCATAACAATGCTTCACCCTTACAAAAAATATTATGTACAGAATTAATCATATCAATAACCTTTAGTAGAATGTCTGTAACATCTGGGGTACCACGGCCCATGATCCTGTGATCACCAGTGAAGAATCAATGAAAATCTGACATCAAAGTACAACAGTGAAACAAAAGCTGGCTCCAGAAGAAGGGAAATGAAACAATGCTGACTGAAACGGCTGCTATAACCTAGGACAGGTTTTGGCCACCAACTAAACCCATATGTGTGTCCACTAAATTTAACCCTGGTGTAACAAGATACAAAACCCAGCTTTCAGAATCCAGACCAACTGGGGTAAGTTAGGTAAGTTCTGCCTTTTCCCCCAGACACTGCTGGTGCAAAGGCTCTGGAGTCACCTGGAACTTCTACTGAAGGGCAAAAACAGTGTTGAGCAGCTCACAGCCTAGGAAGAGCATCTCAAAAACTATCTGCAACTACCAAGACTTTCATCAAAAGGGCTCCTACAGCCTGTCAAGTTTTTTAAAAAAAACAGGAGATAGGAACAAACTTCCAACAGATGTAGCTGTCATTTAAGATTAAAGCAAAAAAGCTGGCATTACAAAACCTTAACGATGTGTGCAATCACGCTTGTTTCTACCGAAGCAAAAGTAGCAACATGTTAAAATATTTCAGTTAAAAATAAAAGAACAAAGTGCAACAACAACAAATAAATCAAGACACTGAGTAGAAGAGCACCACAGGATGTGCACACATGCATCCTGTGAGCGCCTCAAAGCCCTGTCCTCAAGGACCAATAATCCCTCCAAGAAATAATTTACTTTCCACAAATCATGCTGAAACATGAAGTCATAAATTCTCCTTCTGACAAGAGGCAAACAGACCTGCTCCAAAAGTGAGAAAAATAGGGAACGGGAATGGTTAACAAAACCCCACGACGCTACGCGATGTCGAGTCTGGGCAGAGGAGAGCTGCCGGAGTCCCTGGCCTGAGACCAAGTGCTTAGAAAAGAAGCAGAAAGGACAGTTGTTTTAGGAAAATGACCCCATTTCAAACCAAGCAGCCATCCTATCTAACACAAATTAGTAGTGCTTCTGAAAGCCAGCTTCCTGCTAACCTGGAAAGAAAGTAATCTTCCCATATTAATCTGTACCGTGTCCAAACACCGCACGTGTCCCCTCAGCCAGAGGAGTAAATGGTACAGATAGCACCTCGTGTCGCCAGGACCTTCTTCAGCTTCTGGGGACCAGAGAGGATTCAGTGAATAGGCTATTGCATACACATAATAAGGATAATTGCTTTCAGGTGAAAGAAGCTTAGTCATATCCAAAATCCACTTTTACTCAAGTGGAAGCAAGCTGTCCAGATATATATATAGGAGGGGGAAGCTTCATGTAAAGAAAAAAAAAAATAATTCTGGTTGCATTTATATTTCAGAAATTATCTCTTTCCTGTTCTAGAAATATGGCTTTAAAACATTCTTTCGTGTTGTTTTACCTAATACCTTAACATTTGCATGCAAAGGAATGTAATATTCAAATTGCTGCTTCTGCCGCACATATTGGGATTCCTTCCCAAGCGAGTGAAATCCTGATTTTTAAGAGCCTATCCAATTATTTGTATTTTAAAAATCATCTTGGCTAATCACTGACAAGCTGCACAGTACAAGAAATCAGTTGAGTGCACATTTTTTAAAAGTAGTATATAATCAAGCCATTTAACTAATCTTTTTATACGTCTCAGGACAAAACAAACTTCTGTCAATAAAATTACAAGGCATATCACAATCTACAACAGATGCTTTATTGAATTCTTTAAATATATTACTCTATTAGCATCAGTTCGTGTCACTGTTACACTTCAGGTGAAACCTTCTTAAATGAATACCAGATAAAGGATGGACCTGTTGCAGCAATAGATTTACTGTTATGGATTTAAGAGGTCTCCACTGTATTCACATTACTTTATTACCATTTAGTACATTCTAATTAAAAATAAAAAGACTCCTTCCCTTTGCCTTCTTCCCTTGTGCATTTTGAAGTGATTTAATTCTAAAGAGAAAGAGCAAACGACAGATCAAAAGAAAATGTTAGACTATAAATTACCTGCTTCTCTGGACATATGGACTATTCATTAAGTACGAGGTTGAGTGCTAGTTAAATTCCTTGCCTGTCAGATACGCTAATTCACCCGAGCCATTTTACACATCATGTAAGACATTCCCATGCTGTGATTTAGGGAATTGCTTCTCAAGTGGAAGCTAAGGTTCCCAAAGACTCTCCAGCCACGCCTATCTGGTACAGCAAAGACTGGGAAGACTGGGAAGAGCTCGCCCCTGTTTTTTACTTCTAAGGATGGAAAAAAAGGACTTGGGCAGGAGTCCTGTGCAACTAAGGATCAAAAACATATCCACCTGGGCTGCAACCAGAAGCCGGGGGAGCCGTCTGAGCCCAGACCACATCGGCGTGTATGCAGGATCAAGGATGCAAGCCCAGGAATGTGTCTGCTCTGTCACCGCCCTTAAATACCCTAAATTAACTTAATTAGCATTGGATCACATCCCAAGAAGGTAAGCAATCTCAGTCTTTCTCTTGGAAAGACTCAAGCCTACCTATATGGAAGTGGCACCAAACATCGGGCTCCCCTGTCTCTGAAAGGCTCCAAATCTTTCAAGACATCCTGTGCCCCGCCAGGCTTGTGTTTTATGCTGGCAAGGCAGGGAAATTGCATTCAAATGGTAAGAAAGTTGCAGAAAAAACTGCTTTGCTGCTTGGAAAGACTCAAGCCTACCTATATGGAAGTGGCACCAAACATCGGGCTCCCCTGTCTCTGAAAGGCTCCAAATCTTTCAAGACATCCTGTGCCCCGCCAGGCTTGTGTTTTATGCTGGCAAGGCAGGGAAATTGCATTCAAATGGTAAGAAAGTTGCAGAAAAAACTGCTTTGCTGCCAGCCTAAAAGTATGTTAACGGGAGAGCGGGTAACCCATGGCATTTTGCACGTTGGGAATGTTTGGCGGGCTCCCCTGTCTCTGAAAGGCTCCAAATCTTTCAAGACATCCTGTGCCCCGCCAGGCTTGTGTTTTATGCTGGCAAGGCAGGGAAATTGCATTCAAATGGTAAGAAAGTTGCAGAAAAAACTGCTTTGCTGCCAGCCTAAAAGTATGTTAACGGGAGAGCAGGTAACCCATGGCATTTTGCATGTTGGGAATGTTTTTGGGTTAAAAATGAGCACAGAAATTTGTTGGATAAATTTCCAAGCTGCAAGGTACCTACATTAATGCTACATTTTATTATTTAATTTTTTAAAAAGTCCCATAGAATTTGCAACGTTTATGCAAAATTTGCACTATGGTAAGTTGTCGTTTTTCATGGGTGGAAGTCCTGAATGCTCATTTTTGAATTTTTATTTTTTAAAAAATGTTGATGATCCTTAACAGTCATGAAAATAAGAAGCCAATTTACACTGGATAGATCCTAGCAAAACTCTGCCAGAATCAGCTTAGCCTTCTCAGCAGAGTGGAGTGAATGCAATTTAGCATTCTCCAGCAACCCTTAGCACTTCCCAGGCTTCTTTTCATCAGAGACTTGCCAAAGTATTTTGAACCACTTGCTTTTTTCTGACTTAGATAAACATCCTGTAGGAACTTAGATTAATACTAGGTCACAATGGAGAACCTTTATGACCCCATTTCATTATTACTACTCAGATCATTGTTCACATCATGAATAAAGATGTGGGGTATTGCTCCTGGAAATACCTTATGCTGCTAAAAGGCTGTGTTGTTTAAAGCTACTTTCGCCTTCCTGGGAGGGAGGAGGTGGTATTGAGGCTTCCCCTGTTGCCAGAGTGAGCTGCTACAGTGAGTAGCATGTTCCAAAAAGCAAATAACCTCTGTGAAAGGTGCATGAGCTGCTTCTGTGTCCTCATGATCCCTGGTGGACCAGGTCCAAAGGTGTCCCTTGCTTTGTTGGTGTGGAGCTCACTTTGGCAAGGCGTGCTTCACGTGATGTGGAGTAGAGGATGAATGAACAGAATGAAGGATATAAGATTCAGGGCCCAAAGCAGTCTCACTCCTCACCCTCTTTCCAGAAGTACCAACACTGAATGGCCCAGGCTAAGAAATAGAGGTTATTGCCTTAGAAATTTTTTTTCTTTAAGGTCTTTTGTATCATACGTGAGTCTCAGGTTAAAGTTTCTCTCAGATACCAAATAGAGACAGATTAACAAAGATAAAGTTAAATCACGGGTTGACATTGCACTTCAACGTGTTTTTTAGAACCATAGAATGGTTAGAGTTGGAAGGGACCTTACAGATCATCGAGTTCCACATCGAGTTTTGCCGTGGCACATTGAGAAGCATATGGTTAAAATTTATTTAGGGCATTTCCCTACACAGTAAGTTTACCAAAAGGAAATTCACTTCTGTGACGGAAGAGAAAATTTCTGTCTGTGTCAAATCACTTCAGTCATTTGGGATATCCCAAAGAACAGGTTACCTGTTTTTTATGGGCACATCAGAGATTAGATTTTAACTTCTAAGTTGGCATGTGGGTACAGGAATCAGGCTTCTCACTGTCATTTTTGTGAAAAGCACCACTGTTTAATCATGTTGTGGCAGGAGTCACCAGCCAAATTTACTAAAGTTATTTTTTTTCTGAGAGAGGGCAAAGCAGAGTTTTTGTTTGGAAAAACCACAGTATCATTCGTTGTTCTCCTAAAAAGCAGTCTTTTGATAGAAATCCTCATTTAGTTGAGAACTTTTCCTTACATTTTATTCTCCATCTTTCAAGGCAGTTCCCAGGACAGAGTAGCTTTCTGGGAACTGAACCGTGGTACGTGGGTTAAAGTTTTCAGAAGAATGGATTATGGATTGCCTGCATATGACTTTTTCCTATTATGAGATTGATGTGGATATGTATAAAGTAAGTTAAACTCAGACTATAGCCAGACTCTGCTTCACTGATTTCTCCTCCCTGAGAGCTACTCTCAGAGCCTCTAAGGGCAATTCCAGCCCTCAAATGTACATAACTTATTAGAATGACATTGAAAGTCTGGCCAATTAGTGAGAGTATAAATCTGAATTAGAATGCCCGTTTCTGAAGATTTTTAGTTACTGACACTGATTGCAATAGCTCTTGTTTTATCATACCCCAAGAAGGAAGTCGTGCAGTGGGTTTGCATGGTTTTATTTGTAAATAATTGATATTGTGCGTCATTGGCAGTGAGTGCAGAAGATTTACAGTGTTTGGGAGATGAGGGAAGGAGACGACAATTCACACTTCAGTAGTCAGAGCTGCTAAACTTAAAATTCAAGCTATATTCCCGTAAACATGAAATATGAGGATGAGGAAGTGATTTAAATTTATGAATAGGGAATAATGTTCTCCCGCTCTAAAATTCTCTTACCATTTGCGGTAGCTAATGATGGAAGGGTTTGTGAATTTACTTTGTGACTAAAATACAGATTTAACCAATTCTAAGCTTTTAGAACATCAGAGTTGGATGGCATGCAATAAGATGTAATTGTCAATTATCACAATATATCCATAAAGACAAAGTCATTAAACAGCAGTGAAACTGCAGATGGTTTGAAAGGTATCTAAATGTTTCTAAATTTAGCCCAATTAAAATAATAGAGCAGTGTAAAAAATAGTGCTTTAAGGAGTCTGAGGGGGGGGAAAATGAGACTAGTGATCTAGTAGCTTGTGCTCTGTATAAATAAAGCTCTAAAGATTCAGAGACAAGAGACCTTAATTGAAGTCCATTAAAATCAATAGCGGAATAAAAACCAGACAGAAATAGAACAGGAAAGAAAACATGCCAAGGGAGTTTCAAAGCACAGATTGTACCAAGGGAGTTTCAAAATATCGAGTGCCCACCTGTAATTTCTACTGACTTAACAAAAGCTATTGATGATCAAGAACTCAGGAAATCTTGGAAATCTGTCTGCTGCTGAATTTTGGCATGAAGTCTTGCTCTAAAGACAGTATTCCCTTGACCTCGCTCAGCCTGTGATTTCAGCCCTGTCCCTCCAGTTTTCTTTTTTACAAGGTATGGACTATAAATAAGTCATTATGCTGAATCACTTTCTTTCTGCAGTGCAAAATTCTCTGATCTGCTGCATTTGCTTCATCTGAAAGGGCAGAGAAAAGTATTTATGTCTATCCTTAGGCTTGTAACTATGCAGCCCGTGAGCACCCAATATCTCTAAAAATATAGATGTCATTCAGAGAATGCTTGTTTCTACCCTGTCCTCCCATTCCTTGTGGCTGTGAGGATCCTGAGGAGTCTCGTGGAGGTACAGTGACTATATAACAGCAGTGCTGGACTTTGTGTTCTGAATTCATGAGCCAGGCTTCAGCAGCAAAAGATTTTACTTTTATTTGTGTTTTCCATCTACTTCAAGTGTCATTTTTCAAGATTTTCTTCCTGCCTATGAAGAATGCAATTTTTCCCATTCAGGGAAATCCATTTTTTAAAGAACCTGAGTCTAAGGGTTGAAGCTTTAAGAAAACATTAACTAGCATGAGATTTGTAAGATGCAATTAAATGAGATTTTATTTGTATACCTTAGAATAAATTTCTCCTTATTTCCCTGACTTTTCTTTCTATTAAAATAGTGCAAAAGCAAAATAATAAAATCTACAGCTTCCCCACATAGTCATCATCTGAATTTACAGTGCTCTAGTACCCAGTTGACCCATTAGTGATTATCACTACAGCCAGATAGTGCTTATTTCAGGAAGAGCATCATATTTGATTATAAACTGTGGAATACATATAATTTTAATACGCTATATTGGCCAGATTAACCACTCCTTCCTCTTACAATATAAGTAGCCTCATTTATTTCAGTATAGCACAAAATTAAGGAAAAAAATAAAAGAGAGAACGGGTCAATTTAATTGTCAGGAGATTGCACAGCCTGCACCACTCTTCCTGCTTCACTCGAGACAGGCTGTTTTGATAATTTTAAGTCTGCCTGATCAATGATGATGCAAAATGGGGGCCAAATGCCTTGCACCTTCCTTGTTCGTGCCAGCAGTCCCACTGAACCTGGTGTTTATAGCAGTTTACTCCATCAACTGGATGCCATGAAATGAAGTAGGATAGTCCATTAATTTCTTTTAGTGCAGGACTGGCAAACCGATGTGCTGAGTAGGGGGCTGGGAGTTAGAAAAGCGCCTGATACTGAACCTTTACAGAACAGCTCCAGTAAAAATTACCATTAATCAATAAACAGCAAAATGTAATTTTCAGAGGAATATTTTCCAATAAGAAATCAGCCATTAAAATGGCTATCATAGGTAACATAGAAAAGGCTGGAAGTTTTCCCGTTTCTAGTGAGATGTTTATATAAATTGGCTAGTAAACAAAAGAAACAAGATTATTTGGCAGCCACCCTTAAAAGAAATTTTAGGCCCATCAAGCAAAGAGATGATGTGTTACTGTGGCTATGAGTGCATCCCTGGCTCAGAATTTCCTTTGCTTTCATTTGATAGACTAATTAATTCCCATTTATGTTTAAGTAAATGATTCTTTGCAGCATTCACCGACTAAGTTCTTATTGGATAAACATAAACAAAATTTATGGATAACACTAAACCCAAGTCCTTGGACTGCTGAGAGGACCGTCTTGAGATTTCAGCCTTCAATTTCTAACTTCTTAAAAAAGTCCACAGTAAGTAATGATGCTCAGTATATCAGCCTGATACTGCCTCTGCACATTAGCGCTGGTGAGATGGCGTCCATAACTCTTGCAATGCTGAAACCCACAGTAAAAACAAGTACCGTCATGAGGCTTTTCTCCCTCAATAAAAATGTTTCCTTAAGTGAAGCCTATATCAAAAGAACTTGTCTAACTAAAGAGGCATTTGCTGAACACACTTTGGGGAACAGAAAGGAGCGGAAAAGCACAAGTTTCAGTGGTCTGAGCTGCTCCTCTGGCTTTCTTTCCTCTGCTTTCTTACAAAACATAAGTCCAAAAGTGGATGCCATTCAATAAATTGACATGAGAAGTTGTACCTATGTACTATCAGGATTAAGCAATCAGGCACTTCAAAAATATCAACAGGAGTGAAATTTCTTTGGGAACATCATAAATGCTCTTTCTGCGTTGTTTTTTTTTTTTTTATCTCTAGGCAAGGGCATAAAAATTAATATTTATGAAGTAAAAATCATGACTATTCAATTTTGCTTCTATAAAATTTAGAAATCACACACTGTCTTCACCTTTGGCCAGATTCGGGCAAGAAAAGTGAGTGTGAACCTGACTAATGGGCACTATGCCCATTTCTTAAGAAATCTGCTTAAGAAAAAAAGCAAGCAGGTATTTAAAAGAAACAAGCAGGCAAACAAAACTACATTTTCACTTAGAAAAGGAATTTAAAAAAAGGAAATGAGAAACACGCTCTGAAAGAATATTTGTTCTTAGCAGATAGGCAGGCATTTTTAGAGAACATCCAGACTACAAGGGCATTAAAATAAAAATGGAATAATTTAATGAAGAGAACAAAACATTTCAAGAGCGCTGGAGTACATGTTCTACATAATGAAGAATTCAAAGAAAAAGGAGGAAAAGAATGAATTTTAAATACTGTTTTCAGTAGAAGCTATCTTAAAGTCTTTAGTCAAAAAATGAAGCCTTTATACAGAGCACATCAATTATAGCTATCAAATGCCATAAGTTTCTTTCTTTTTTTTTCCTTCCTTTCTTTTTCTTTCTTTCATTCTTTCTTTGTTTCTCCATTTCTTTTTCTCCCCTCCTCTCACATAGACATGCTATCCCTTTTTCATAACTTTTTCAGTGCTTGTTCTTTTGTTTTGAGCAAGTTATTTCTAGAAAACTTCAACAAATATTTGAATGATGACATACTGAAAAGATGTGCAAAAAAACACCCCTTTTGTTGATTTCTTAAAGTCTGTAATACAACCACTTTCTAAAAGCATGTTTGAGTTTTGACTCTGAATAGTTTTATTTAGGGCCCAATTAGGTAATATGAAACAATGTGCTTTGTTACCTGCTAAACTACATTTTGTAGACAAGGATGTGTCACAGAGGGCTTTGGTACAAGGATGCTTTGGCATCAGAATTCTGGTAACAAGATAAAATAGCAAATTACGTAGGTAAAAATCAGGTTTTTGTAGCTGGGCTCCATTTACTGGGACTGCAGTTCCTGAAATGGCTTGTATCATCCTGGACAGCAATGGCATCATCCAGCAGACGTCTAAGAAAATAAATAAGATCATATTCAATTACTTACCAACAATGGTGACAACCAATCATTTCAACGTCACAGGTAGAGCATATAAACTTACAGCAAAAAGTCTGGGTAGCTTTAAATCATTATTCTCTAGAGTGTTTTAGTTTGTCACTCTATCGTTTTATGTCTCTCTTTTTTTAAGTTTTACATAATTTATCATTATAAACAGTTGGGAATGAAATTGCTTGCATTAGAAAAAAATTAAGCAAATAATCAGAAATTGGTTTATTTTGTCCCTAGAACTTACCAAAAGACCAAAATCATAAAAGCACAAAGGACTTTAAAGTCTCTATCCCTGCCTAATTCAGTTAACCAAAGAACAGACACAAAAAACTCTGGATGGAAGCAAAAAACATCCTGTTGTATAATTTACAATGTAAAGAAACACATGCATATCTCACCTTTTTCTCTTTTCCAACCAAAACCATGCTTTGTGTAATCACACATCTTGCTAGAAATATCTCAATGTCATTAAACCCACAAAATTTTCTTTAAAAGACAACCTAGAATCCTGCTATGTCCTTACATGAAAACTATTTCTGTTTTCTGCTATTATCAGGGCAGATGAGCTTTCTGATATACACTAGTTCCTAAAAACATCTCTGATCTCGTTAACACTATAAGTATCTGTGAGGCAATATGAAGCCTCCAAAATGATTAATGCCCATTGACATAATTTCCTTTTCAAGTGAAACCTTAAAAATATTTTAAAAAGGCTTGAGCTTTTAAAAAGGCACTGAAGATTAATTGTCCTCTATCATGTCTGTAGCTTCTAAGACTTCCGAGCTTGTTCATTTTCATGGAGATATATATTAGAGAGAAAATTAAAGGTTTTAGATTGAGTGTGAAAATTGTTAGACTGCAAATAACAAACCAAATGTGAGTGCCTGTAAAAACTAAATTATTGGGATTTTCAGGCTCACTACAAGAATGTTTCCTCTATTACTAGTTCTACCACTTCTAGTAATTCAAGATTTAACCGGAAGGAAAATAAATCCATTGCTTGAAAAAACTTATTTTAGAATGAATTAATTAAAAATAGAACTTAAATGTTTGTTTTTCAGCAAGATGCTTGATATAATACATTTTTACTACAAAAGCATCTGTCTGTATTTTCCTCCACCGGGGAAAGACTTAAAAAAAAATATATAAAATTATACTGCTTTAGCGTTTTCTCAGGAGGACTCCTCTATTCCAGTTCTTTTATGATATCCAAAGTCCCCGAAAGAGAATCACTTATGAGAGAAAAGCAGAAAAAAATTAGAAGCCATTTTCTTTCAGCCTTTGTAGACTATGCTTTAAGTAAGACTTTCTTCTATTTTTCACCCAGGAATCATTTTCACTCGGTTATCAATATTGACAGTTTTACTTGTTTAGGAAAGACATGATTGGCTTTGACAGGTCATTGCGAAGGGTGCGCCGGATTGTGTGCAGCTCCCGGGCTCTCTGCTCTGACTCCCATCCCAGCACATTAAATCTCCACTTTTCTAGCAGGTCAGATGCCGTCGTCTTCTCCCGAGGAGATCAATTTCCTCGAGGCCAGTAAATGAACGAATGAAGACACCGCTGTGTCAAAAATCGTTGCTGGATACTGGTAGTTCACACTAACAAGAGGAAAGGAGCCGGTGAGTGATTCCTACAGTTAACCTCCACACAGAACACAGACGGGCCTGGGCAGAAGAAAATGCCACGTAGAGCAAAGCCATAAAGGCAATAGCAGAAAGACAAATGTTCCTGATGGAAAATGATCTTTTACCACCGGGTCAGTGGTTCAAACCCATTCAAAAACTGCAAGAATGAGAAAGGTTAAAGGATTGAAGTTACTGAGAGCCCAGGGCTTTAAACGAGTTCCTGTGTCCTCTCTGTGTACTTAAAAGGAAAAGATAAATAAGCAGCAATAGCTAAGAGTACCTGGTAAAAATTTCAATGAAACATGAAGAACGTCCTTTAAAAACTACAGAAAAGTAGAACTAATACATTTCTTGTATACTCAAGTAACCTAATGATAAATATGGCCACAGCATCACACAGAAAAGTAGAACTAATACATTTCTTGTATTCTCAAGTAACCTATGTCTAATAATAAATATGGCCACAGCATCACGATTTCAATGAAACATGAAGAACGTCCTTTAAAAACTACAGAAAAGTAGAACTAATACATTTCTTGTATACTCAAGTAACCTAATGATAAATATGGCCACAGCATCACAGGAAATAAGGGAGGTAAGAGTTGAGTGGGAAAATGAACGCTGCTTGTAGTAACAATAATATATAGAAAATGGTGATAATAATAAATAAAAATAAGGTGATATTGATGCATGCTTCAGAAGATGATCTGAGAAGTGAACAGAGAGGGGAGCATTAGATGTAAATCAAATAAACATTCATGATATAAAAATAGTATGTGCTGCAGGGTCACCCAGCCAGCACCTCAATTGCACCTCACACTCACCAAAACATTCAAACCATTGGCACTTAGACTGCAGTAGAGATGACCACTAGAAATTTTCTATCAAAAATATTAGCCTAACAAATATTAAGTCATTTCATATATGCCACTGAGCAGACACATGAAAAAACCTGCACAGGTACCCAGGACATCCCAAGAAGTTAAAGTACTCACCTCAATTGCACCTCACACTCACCAAAACTCAAACCATTGGCACTTAGAAAATTTCTAGTAGTCATCTCTACTGCAGTCTATCAAAAATATTAGCCTAACAAATACTAAGTAATTTCATATATGCCACCGAGCAGACACATGAAAAACCTGCACAGGTACCCAGGAAACCCCAAGAAGTTAAAGTACGGTGCTTTCTCAGGGCCTTTTTCTTCTACTCATTCAATATTTACACTATTTACAACATTCAAAATATCTTTAGTTGGGTGTGGGTTATAATATTGTCTATTCAAGAGACTGGGAATGTTACATTTTCTGTACTGCTGTGACTGCCTTTCAATAAAATTATTACTGAAGCATCTGCATTATCTCAGAGAATTTTTCAGTATGTCCTGGACTTGCATAACCTGGGTAACATCTATAGACTGCATCACTTTTGGTGACACAGGTACTGGCACATACCTTAAGAAGGAAAAAAAGTGCCTAATAATAGTTAAATATCTGAATCTACATGACTGGGAAGCAGAAATCCTACTGACTTCTTTTTTTTTTCTTTGTGCTTTTGGAAATTCAGCCTTTTATGGCATTTATAAATGTTGCCACTTAATTGTTTGGGGGACGAATGAGAAAGAATAAGCTTCACGTCAGATGTTAGTAAACTGATTAATGTACTTCTGGAAGACATGCAGTTGGTAGAAAATTAAGCTGATATAGGGACCTGTGCATAGAAATACTTCTTAAGCTCTTTTCTCTTTCTAATGTTGAATAATATGTATTCCCCATATGCAATAATAAATTCCACTATTCACCATATTGCAAAATTGTTCATTTATACCTCTTTTTTCCACTGGCATGAGGTTTTAATGTTGAATCTTGAGTTTTGATGCATGGCTTATTAGACAGATGACAAACCCCAGCATGACAATTAACATACACAAGTGTGAGGGAGCAGAATCAAGCTTTCTGGGTGGTGCAATGGTTGCTATGCCCTGGTAGATGCATTTTCTCATTTGCTTGCAAGAACAGTTGTCCCATTTCCTCATGCTGAGCCTCGGTTAGAATTCAGGAGCAAATGTGAGGAAGTCATTGACAAGTCTCTTCCAGCACAGAAAGTTAATTTAATTTGCTAGTAGACCGGTTTTCATGCAACAGCACCATGACATCTGACACAGTATGCTTTCTTCTGTGACTTAAATTGTTTTCTCCAATTCTTACACCACCATTTGCTTTCACTCTCCTTAATGGTTCAGTTACCAAATTGAGATAGAGGAAAAGTCTCTCATATCCCTTTAAAATATCCAGGAATAATTAACCTCTAAAATAAACTTTTGCTCTAATTTTCAAGGAATCATTAAGCAATAATGGAAACAATAGACTTTTTAATTAAACTTCACTGGGGAAGTAATTCTGGTATTTGCTGAGCTTTTCAGATGCCTTGACGTCATTTCCTAGTTTTGTTGGCATTATCCTGCTTTTTCTCCCTGACCCTCACTGAACTCTAGCTTTATTTTGGAAGTCTCGGTGTTGACAAAGATGTTGCCAGCAAACTGAATTTTCCTCTCGCTTGCAGATGTTTTCTGGCTGCCAGTGTCACCTTGTGCACTCCAAGGGCGTGTTGCTCGCTGAATTTCTTATCTCAAGGTGGTGGATCAGGGAGCAGAAAGGGAAACATCTATCCTTTAAATTGTGCTTTGGGCATTGGCTCTCTACTTCGTATTTTCTCATGAACCACTTGAGGTCCTGACTTCTCCCAGAGCAAGTCAGACTTTTGAAGGTATTTCCACTCTATTTTAAAGGGGTGGTCCCTTGAAATTTGGACCACCATTATTGAACACCTTACTCTCTGTTCAGGAACTGGCGGGTACATAATAGTGCTTTGAGGGAATCAACCTATGAAGGATCTGCTGGGACAAGGACTAGTAGAAGAAACGCCAACATCAACAACTCCAGATTTTATCTCCTTTTGAATAATCTGTACAAGAGCACAGCAAAAGCATAGAGTGAAAAGCAGACTGAAGAGGTGGAGCGATAAATTATGGTGTCAGAAGCAACAGGCCATGACAAGTATATGAAGTTTTTGTTAGACAAGTGTAATGCTCGAAATATAGGAAAGAAAGTGTCTAGAGGAGGACACACACAAAAAGAGTGGTCAGAGTTGGGCCTGTATTTAGAAGTTGATGAGTGTGGTATGACATTCATTGGCTTTCAGCATCTCAAAGACAGAAAACTGTTTATTGGGAGCTGAAATATGGCAGCTCACACATACTACCCCAGGGGAAAATAAAGAGAACTTACCTTCCGTGGTGCATTTGGATGCAGCAGAAAGACAAATCTACTTCCAGGCCATGTCATGTCCCAACCATCTGCAAGGGCACAACGATGAAGGCACTAATACAAGTATTCGTTAGTCTGTCACCTGGTAGTGACACAGCTCTCTTGAAAATGTTACTGCTGATTTTTTGAAGTCTTGGGTAGGCAAATTCACAGGCAAAGTCAAGACAAAGGAGATAGCTGAGACATGGTGTAACAGTTAGACCTTCATCCCCCATCCAAGAAAAATTTGGATTTTTCCTATAAACTCCATGAAGGGAAGTTGCAACCTGGGTTAGACAGGTAAAAGAATCTTAGGAAATTACTAAAAATTATAAGACTATTATGAAAAGTGAGGTATACATAATTATTAATTGTCTATACGTGCAGAAAACCTTGGGTGTGAAAAATCCATAGGACACAACTATTTACCATATTATGAAAAGTAGTTCCTTAAAATCAATCTGTGTTTTAGCTGTCATATCTTTTTTTGTGTGCTGATATCCAAAAATTTCAGTTCCAACCTGTCCTTTGCACCTACAGTAAAAATTAAAAGTAAATTTGTGTTGTCCTCTTCTACCACCTCTTCCAAGAATGACATTCAATTTTGGCACAATAAATGTAAAATACGCAAATAATACATTTGGTTTTTTTAAATCTCACTTTAAAAAAAATTGTTGCTTGAAAATTACAGTTTTCAAGCACTTGAATTTCCGACCAGGTGATTTTAATGGGAATCACATTGGACCACTGCCAGGCATTACATGAAAAATATGCTCTTAGGTGTCTTCATTAAAATTATGAAAAGAGCGCAGTTCAGCTAAATCTAAAAAACTTATCCCTAACTAATCTTGCCGTGACTTTTCATTATGGTGCATTAGTTTAAAGTACACATTGAACCCAGGCCAAATCAATACTTGATTTAAAAAGGAAGAATGGTGAGTTTTGTAAAACTCGAGAGGTGTCAGCAACTGTACATCTCTTTTTCCCAATAACCCCGCAATGCAATAACAGAATTTCTACCCTCAGCTGTGTCACTGAGAAAACATTTGGTTGGCATTTTTTACAGGCACAAAACCAAGCCCCATTAAAGAACACCTTAGCATAAAGTCTGTAAAACCAGCTGAGGCCCACCACTCTATGAGGGCCATTTGAATAGCAGAATAAATAAGTGACCATTTTCTGACTCTGACCTGTTCATTTCTCAACTCATATAATTTAAAAAGTGCTGATTTTTCCCTTCCAAATATTCCAACAATGTACCTAGCAAAGTCTAATCTAACCCTCCTAGGAGTTAATTTCCGTTGAGTTAAACAAAATGTTCAAGACTCCTCATTTTCATCTTTTGTTTGTAGTATGTGCTTTTAGAATGGATTCCTGAGGATACAGCAGAAGTTTTTGCATTAAATGTTTTTGTATTTTATTCTAATATGTATGACAACACACTCAAATATTACCAGATGAAATTTTATTTTTATTCCTTTTCTGGTAATATTAAGAATTATTAACATTAGGTTAATGCATAATTAAAATACTAAAATTAAATGTTAAATGGCAAAATTATTTCTGGTCTGAACGACGCCTGCACTGCTGTAACGTAACAGCCACCAATACCTGGGAATTCTTGGAATGGAGTTTAATTTTTCTTCCAAATTTCTCCCTTACACATTTTTGGCTCCCAGACTCACTCTGTGGCCTTTTAGGGGAATATTTTCCTTTCTGGACATACGTGTTACAGTGCTGTGTCCATGGAAACTGAAGTCCCAAACAGGCAAGGAAAACAGAAGGGCAGTTTTTGCCTCCTCCAAGACCCAGCACTTAGCCCCAAATCATCTTCTGCACTTCCCTTATCTTCCAGATAATTGTTTGTTTCAAACTATTTATTTTTTCTTCTGAAATGGTTTAGTTTTCAACTATTTTTAAAGGTATAAAGATTGATTACATTCTCCCCCTTTCTCTTTAGCTGCCATTTGTCATTGTTGTGAAAAACATCAAAATGAAGGCTACTTCTATTAAATGGGAAACACTATAATTCCCATGCAATCTGTCCTTGTATAAGAAAAAAGAAGAAATAGCCTTTCCTCCATGGCTAGATTTCATTTCCCCACATAAATCCACACCTTCACACATCCCACCCACACATCATTTCATACATGCTGCCAAGTTAGTGAAATGCCAAAGACTGCAAGCAAATATTTTAGAAACAATTGCATTTATCTTGTGAATGGCACACTGTGATTAGCTTTCTTATAATCAATCACACTGATATCTGATTCAGAAAAGCTCATTTATGCCTCTGTAGAAGCAATTAGATGGAGACCTTAAAAGAACAGATTAAAAGGTTTGAATACTAGGAGAGAGTAATTTAAAAATATTAAAAGGAAATTACTTTTTAATTTTATGTATTCATCTATTTGTAAGTTAATGAAATTAATGAGCCAAGAAATGAAATGGAAATTCCACATCTTTGCATTTCTATAGTTAGTTTGTTTGCCAAGAGCAATCCCAGAAAAGCCATATTTACTACCAGTCTACGGCTAAAAATAATAAATAGTCTATTTGCAAGAGTGTTTCTATTAAATATTTTGTCTCTTTTCTCTGATATAATCTACAAATTTCCTAAATATCTCCCTGAACGAATCACTGTTGGCCAGCATGAGACTGAAACCCCACAGTAAAAGTGTATAAAGTGACCCTGAAAAAATTGGGCATTTCTATTAAGATTGTTTTTTCCCTTCTGCAAACAATATCTGCTCAGTTTTCCATGTCAAGATAACTTTGAAATGAATCATTTGAGAAACTGAAAGCTGTGGCCTAAGAACTCTGGGAAAAAAAAAGCAGTGTTCAGAAGATACGTGTGTACTTGAAGTGCTTTCTTCGTACTGCTACAGATGGGGAAAGATTTGCTCGTTTCTTTCCTCTTTGCTTGGAAAAATCAGCACAATCAAAATAAGTATAAGAAACGGGCTGAAACTCAACCTGCAGTTCCTCTGCGAAAAATCAGCACAATCAAAATAAGTATAAGAAATGGGCTGAAACTCAACCTGCAACTATTGAACCTGCAACTATTGAACATCTGTAAATTTTGATCAAGCATCCAAGCTATGAATGCATCTCAGTGGCTGATTAGCCCAGGTACTCTAACGAGATAGCTGGGCAGCATCTCCTGCTGCTGACATCTTCCTGAGTGTTTTCAGTCTACTGTTGGGTCTTGGTAGGCTGCCATCCTCAACCCTTTTCTTTAAAAAAAAATAAATCATAATTCACCATCCCAGCTCTGGGACACAATACATACAAGGAATTAATTAGAGCCTTAGAGATGCAGGTTGGATTATATTGCCTACAGCTGGTTTTTTGGTAGGTGCAATCACATCTCTGGATTAGGGTGGGCTATGCTAGGAGATAGGAGGCTCCAAACAGGCAGTAGCAGAAAGTTTTTTGGTTGTTTAAGCTCTAAAAACCTTCAGCAGTGAGTGTAAAATGCAGAGTGAGGGAATAAAAACTGAGAGCTGAAATTAACCAGACATGAGAAGCACTGCTCTTGAAAATTCTCCCCATAAATGTTAGGAAGGTCATGAAAAAAACCTTACTCAAATAAGTATTAATATTTGATAAAGATCTGAACCCCAAGATCTGATTTGGGTTGAAAGGAAAGGAAATAAACGTTTTTTGATAAATAAACTGGGACAATTCCTGTAAGAGCTCACATGTATCAGAAAATTATGAAGGCTGAGTAGAAATGTTGGATTTTCTGCCTATGTCCTTAACCTCTAAAGAAGCCTCATCAGAACTCTGTTGTCCATTAATCCATTTAATATTGAACCTGTATGTTAGTAATTGTCAAATGTAATTCAGAAATGGAGAAAGACTGGATTTTTCAAAATTCTTCAAGCTTTCAAGCACATTTCCTGAAGAATTTGGAAGAAAAGCAAGTCTGACGCTATTGCTCATGAAAACGTGGGAGTCACTTGGTTGAATCCTAAGCTCCTTTGGGAACACCCTTAGAAGGAACAGGAAGGGGAACATACAAACCATCAAAATCTGAACTATTACATCTAAAGTAAAAAGGAGTCAGTACAATTATTTGAAGAAAGTGACATCAGTAGCCTTTAGTTCTTGTGAGGAACAAAATGAAAAGATAACTTTGGAGAAAAGTAGGAAAAAATACACCATCAGGGATGGTGTTCTGAGCTAATATAACACCAACTCAGAACATATTTTACTTTTACTGGAAACTATGAAATACTTAATTAAAAAGATCATGTTGGCAAGAAGTCTTTTTATTAGTTATATCTAATCACAAGCAATTACTGCAGTATTAAACAGGTAATATACCAAAAGTGTCATTTATTGTTATGAGATTCTATGTAGTTTAAAGCGCTGCTTAATAATACCAACAATGGTGATAATAACAATAATGGACAAAACATTAGCAGGAAGCTTGTGAGAGCATTGCCTTTCTTGTCCTGCCCAGAAGAAATCCTTCTGGCAATTTTGGATCTCAGATTGCACTGCTGGGACTCACCCAGATAGACAGTCACTAAATTGGAGCATTTGGGTCTCACCCCATTAAATATCTATATTTTCTAGCTTCTCTATATCAAAATGAGGTGGTTGAGCAGCTCCCCTTTGCTCTGAACCTGATTTCCTTGCTGGACACTTGCTGTTGGCCCCCTGTCCACTGTGATTTTTTCTCAAAATAGTGGCTATATTCAGGTCTGATGGTGGTCCATGTGCCTGAATGGTCATCGAGCTTTAACTACTTCCTATTATTTCTAGATAAAATTATGCAAATGACAAGTTTCACTGGACTCAGTATATATCAAAACATCCAATGAAGGTACAATTTTAGATCTCTACCCAGAATTCAGAAGTTCTGCATAAACAGATTTACCTGCTAGGAGAGCTGTGAATATATGTGGGTAAGTGTAAGGGCTTATGTAAGTAAAATAAACAAATAAAGTAGCAGATGACATTATACATTTAGTAACACTAAAATAAATCTTCAAAGTAAAAATTGGATTTGGTACATATTTGTCTGAAGATAGACTTCGGCCTAAGATATAAGATTTATTTTAGTGTTACTAAATGTATAAAGTAAAAATTAGGTTTAGTACATATTTGTCTGAAGACAGAATTTGGCCTAAGATAATCAAAAACCTGTAAGCATATTGACAATGCACAGCAGTAAAATATTTAATTTCTCAATTTGAAGCAGCCCACTAGCTATACTGAAAATTTTAGGTCCTGCTCTGCAATAAACTTTACTTTGAGAGGGTTTCAGATCTAACTGGAGTCACTTGCAAGGTAAAAAAAATAAAATACTGCAATAAACTTTACTTTGAGAGGGTTTCACTGTGACTGGAGTCACTTGCAAGGTAAAAAAAAAACAACCTGAAATAAATCTATTATTGTATATTTTATTTTAAATTTGAAGGACATATCCTTTGAAAGTTTAAATCTAGCCAGATTTTACACTTTCTTTATGATTTTTGTATTATTTTTACAGGGAGATATTTTATTTCAGTGTCTGCAAACCAACAAATATCTTGATTTTCTCAGCCAAATTGTTGCACATAAAGTAATGGTATATTCTTTGATGTTTTCTCATTGAAATTGAGATCAGTAATATGAAGCATATTGGCATCTACATAATTTTAAGTGCATCAGTGCATCCTTAGGTATTTATTATTTTTGCATTTCTAATTGTTACCTTGTGTTTTTCTCAGAAGCAACTTTCTCACCTCTGCTCACATCATTAACTAATACAATTAATCATCAGGAAGTGTTTGTCTGTACAGTCACTGACTCATAAATATTATAAAAGCTCTGTCATTGCACCCTGACAATATCAAAATAACAATATCAAAATGTATTTCTATTAATCATGCACTTACTTCTTTGGAATGTCAAATACATCTTTTTTTCATGGCAAAAAAAATGGACTTTTTTGATAATATCAAAATGTATTTCTATTAATCATGCAGTGACTTCTTTGGAATGGCAAATACATCTTTTTTCATGGCAAAAAAAAAGGACTTTTTTGACCATAATTTTAAGTGCATCAGTGCATCCTTAGGTATTTATTATTTTTGCATTTCTAATTGTTACCTTGTGTTTTTCTCAGAAGCAACTTTCTCACCTCTGCTCACATCATTAACTAATACAATTAATCATCAGGAAGTGTTTGTCTGTACAGTCACTGACTCATAAATATTATAAAAGCTCTGTCATTGCACCCTGACAATATCAAAATAACAATATCAAAATGTATTTCTATTAATCATGCACTTACTTCTTTGGAATGTCAAATACATCTTTTTTTCATGGCAAAAAAAATGGACTTTTTTGATAGGGTTTGATTTCCAGAGAAAGAATTCACTGTATCTCCAATTTTGCTTGTTCTTAATTTGCTTCATAGATGATTATATTCAGAATCTGGATATTGTAATGACTGAATCTTGATTTCAATGACACTTTGAGATGGAACTATTTGAATCTGCTCAACAGAAAATAAATTCACAGTAAATAACAAATTACCTTTGTCTTACAAAATAAAATAAATTGAAGTACGAAATGTTTTCAAAATGTTAATTTAGAAAATTGGATGTTCACTTTTATTTCATGCATTTCAGGCTGATCTGCAAGTGGAATAACATGTTAACTAAAGCAGAACAGAAAAGTAATAAATTTGCAGAAATATGTAGGGTAAAAACCCAGATTTTTTCACTCAAAAAAATATTTCATAATAGTGAGAGAAATCCATGTCAATTCCTGCTTTTCTGTTTTCTCCTACATTGTCAACTTTTGCAGTGTGATGTTAGTGCTATTGAAGTCCATAGTGCAAACCAAAAATCCCTCACTGCAGTAAAATCAAGCACTTTGTGAAACATGTGACACTGAAAATTAAGACCTTGAAAACTGAAACCACTTTTTCTTTCATCTTGCTTTCTTATTATTACCTCTGTGAGGCCTCAGAAACCTTCAACTTATTATTCATAGAAATTATGAACACATTTCTGGACCTATTCTCTTAGCCATCAATCAATGCAGAAGACAATACTTATCTTCTTATTTGCAAAGCAGAGCTGTGAAACTGTTATTTACCCACAAAACAGATGTAATAGAGGCAGAAGGAGCCAATAACTGTTGTCATGATCCCCACATTTTGCTCCAAAATATTCCAGTCTCTGGAATAAAAACGTTGCTGGAGCTGGAAAAGCCCTTCATTCGCAAACCCCTCAATAAGATTAAGATTTCTTTAGTGGTCCCTGCCAATAAGACAGGACATTTATTTTGGCCAGTATTCATATGTGTTGACAAGGGAATGAGCAAAGCCCTAACCCACTTTATGAAGGTCGTGAAATATTCCCATTAAAGGGTAAGACTGCTAAACTAAGACTTGGGCTGATTTTAAGAGGTTAAGAATGCTGTATAAGCATAAATCCTTGGAGCAATTAAATCCTTCAGAAGGCAGCCATATAACAGGATTTAATCTAGAATAAGAAGCAAAAGACCTACATTCTTGGGTCACATATGAGATAAAGCTCAAATTCTCCATTTTTAATTTTTTTCCAAGAAACGATTTGAAGAATATTCACTTTATTCAACTGCCAGACCTAAAGCTTTCCAAGATAATACACTGCTTCCTTTGATCCTACTTTGGCGAAGGCACAATATGGCTCATTGTAATCTGAATCCTCTCTTTTGTTTCCTGTTTAACATCAGACATTTGAACAGAAGAAAAAAGTCCCCGTTCCATCCAGGTCTCAAAAACCTCTTCACTGCATCTTTTTCCTTTACCTCTGAAACTGGCAGATCTCACAAGTGTAAGACTGCATTTCCAATTATTCTGTGTTTTCTGAAAGTTTCCCTCTCCCACAGCTCTTGTATTCACAAATCTGCAGTTTGAACCCATAAAATACTGTCTGCCCTTACCTTGTGGAAAACGCCAAATATATGCATGTCTTAAATCTGTGTTCAATTCTCAATCACATCGAGATGGTCCAGTTGAGGTTGCTGCCGTGATCTCGGGCCCTCAGATTATTCACCCTGCCAACAGAGAAGTCAGACTTTAAATCTAGGTTCACTATCATTGACTACAGCTAGGATTTATGACTGAGCTTCTCTTAAATGAATCATAATTGCTCTTCTGAGACAAGCTGGGTTTTGCTATTCAGATCTTCCCACTGCAAAATCAACTGGCTGCCCTTGACAGTCACATTTTCAAAAAGTTTCATACATTTACTTCATATAATCATTAAATATTACCCAGGCTTTTGATCCATCTGTGACACAGCAGAGTCCAGGACTGCACACAGAGTGGTGTCAGGGTGCCCAGTAAGGGGTGGTTTTGGAAAATGAGTCCCACAACAGAGCAGCCCATCACTGTGACTGACTATTTCATATAGTAAAAGAAGTTTTTGTCAGTGATTGTGACTCGTAGGTGTCATATATCTTGCTAGAAGGTCTTATAAAGGACTATATGGACTTATGTTATTATTATTTTTATTATTCTTACACACACATTATATATTATGCACGTTATATTAAACATGTCTATAAACACTTTCATATTTCTTCTCCTATTCTCCTCCACTCATTATCAATGACCTCAACTGTTGCACAGAGTTGTCCATCTGTTCTATACAGACTTTAAATCATCGCATTAAGCCACATATTTTTCATGTTAGCCTGTATTTGTGGTTGAGACAACCAGGTTGAAACAGTTCATTTTTCCTTTGCAAAGTGGTGATTTAGTTCTTTATTGTTCTTAGCTCCTTCTGGAGTTTATTCCTGACACTTGGGCTTGGCACAGTGCTCTCTCCCAAGAAAGCTTTTTTCCTACTTACGTGAGACAAACAGCAACAGTAGAAACTTTCATTGCACCTTGACAGAAGGTCATTCTTTCATTGCACCTTGACAGAAAAATCTGCCAGTTATAGTGCTCCCCACTAAATTTTAATTACTCTTTTGGATATCTTGTAGGACTCAGGTTTTCCTGACTATATTGGAAGAAAACTCAAAAATTTTCAATTTGTTTTTGTTTGCATTTCACCCCAACAATTTCAGTGCGGGTGGCCATGTCTGGATCGCAGAGGAATCCTTGCATGGCTGACAATACAACAATTTGACTGTGCACAAAACAATTAAATATTTTCTGAGTGTAAAAGCACTGCACTTTTCACCTCGTATAAGCGATTCCGATGGGAATCTTTACTCTTTCTTTTTTAAATATCTACTAATGGAGCCATTGTCAGAAGGCAGAGCCATAATGTAAATGTGTTTCTGACCGAAGGTCTGACTATCCCAGCACACCTCAGAGTATCCAGAGAAGCACATACAATTTGCATCCACTCCAGTTATTCATCAGACTCCTGTGACTCTCTCAAGAGCACAGTTGGAGAGAAACAAGCAGACATGGGGAAATTGTTGGAGTAAATTTTGATCTAACTGAATTCAAGCTACTATTTCTATTATAGGAAGAAAAATTCCTTACAGAGGCCAAAACCAATTACAATAAAATATACTTCGGTTAGTCTTTGACATCAGAAAGGTGTCTAATGAATATTTATTTTCAGCGTAAAGATTGTCTTCTAAGAGGATACTTGAGTCTCTCCTTGTTGAAATACAGGAGAGGGAGAAGAGCTGCCAAAGGAGAGGGAAAAAATAGAGGAGAGAACAGTGGTTCAAATAGAACCAGGGCATTTGGATCAAATAGTTTAATAAGAAGTAAACTAACAAAAATAGAGCTCTAATTTATATCCAAAATTATTAATACAAAGTGAAATGATGCAAGAGATATGGTGAGAAAATTCAGGATTACTCACTTAAGTAGAAAATGTTCCAAGAACTACTTAGTCCCTACTCCTGAACAGTATGTATCATTCATAATTGTTATTCAGATTTAAAGGATTCCATGCACTTCTCTAACTATTCTTTTTTTGCACAGGCAGAGGAAAGAAGGTCAGAGGTTTAATAAGTATATAGGAAAAGAAGAGACAGCAAATAAAAGGAGCAGGCAGTGAAAAGGAAGATGTTAAACTAATAAAAAGAAAGCGACTGGGATATTTAGTAGCTTCTGCAAATACAGAAAGAGTTTGAAAAGAAGTTAAAGAATTTACATGAAAGGATTTTTCAGATGAAAAAGTGTATTTGCAATTTGGTCAAATCTTGAAATCAAACTCTGCTTTCCTATAGATCTTCACGTCTTCCTTCCACAATTTCAAAAGATATTTTAAAAAAAAAATATGTCCTCACTAAGTATTTTCTTAATGCTAATTGTTGTTGAGGACCCTGATCTGTTTTGACAGTCATAGTGGTCTATGTGCAGGCTCTCAGCTGGGAAGGACCTGAAGCAGAAGGAAGGTTTTTTCTAGACAAGACTGCTAGGACAGAGGATTTTGGCTGTGCAAACAGGCTCTGACTCTCAAGTAGGTATGTACATGTGCTTGCACAGTGTTTCAAATATTTTTAGCTCTGGATTGCCACCAACTTGTAAACTTTCTGTGTGCCTGTGCACATGAATTCTTTTTCTCACTGTAAACTTCTTCACCTTTAGGGAGAAAAATGGCTTGAGATTATGTTAGGAGAGTAAACATACATAGCCCTAGGTCTAGGTCAAACATTGACTTGGAGAAACAATAATTGTGTCAGTAAATTATTTCTGGCACAATATCTGTCACCTGTTTCAAAAGAGTTGAAGGCAAACATGCCCATTCCTCAGCTTAAACAAATCTGGCCTCCATGCTGCTGAGCTGGCAAGAGATGGCTACATTTCTTTTCTCCTTTTTTTTTAATCAAGTTTTAAAAGATCCTTGTTGCCAGGTTGCAACAACAGCCGTTTTAAGCCCCAGAGTTCTTTTCCTGCCAATTTCTGGTTTCTTCTATGTCTTCTGAAAGGGAAATTTGAGGGCTTTGCTCTGCAGGAGATTGGCCAGTCACTTCCCTTGTGCTCACATCTCCCTTTTGGCTGGAGGGTCAACGTCTGGTCTGGGAAGGACTTAGAAGCTGGGGAATCAGTAGTGACTAGCAGTTAAAGTACTTAATGCAAGTATTTGGGCAAATATTAGGAGATTAAAATCCTACATATTGTTAATACTATTGTATATGAGAATAATAATATTGAATAGATGTATCCCCACATCTGCTCTGGAGAGCCCATCTTAAATACATAGTTCAGGACTCACCGAATGCAGTGGTTTCTTCAGCTGATGCTTGGACTAATTTAGAGCTTAACTGCAGTGCTTTTATTAGTTGCTTCTCAGTTTGCTTCTCACTTTACCAATTTCTGAAGATTTTTAGACTAATCTTGTTATTTTCCATTCTAAATGAAGAAAAACAGATGGACAAAATGGGTCACAGACAGCCTTGAAATCATGCTGTATTCTCTGAGGAAGGGATGAAATCCTGAAATCCTGCAGTTTTATCATTTACGAGTGGCTGTTTACTTATACTGCCTCATAACTAGACCCTGAAATTCATTAATGACTAAAAATCAAATACCCTGTAGCAAGCATTTATGTAAACCTTAGTGAGTTAAAAAAAAAAATGTATCTTTCATATTATGGTATAGGAGAATAATATCAAATAACCCAGAGTACGCTGCAAAGTAAATGTATCAGCTGCAGGTCTGCATAAAAATAAGCAGATGCATAAAACTTTATAGCCAATGTCTTTTTAATATTCTAAATTACTACATAAGTATAAAAAATTACTTTGCCTATGTCCTGTTAGCCAAAGAGGCCAGAGGTCTAACGTTTTATCTTATCAGTTTATTTTAAGAAATAAAACAAACCGTCTTTGAAGAGTATGCCAATGCAAAAATAATGATCACATGAAAAACCCTTAACATAAAATGAAATTATACAATACTATTTGAATGATTAAATCAATTTAGGCTGGGGTCACACTGCATTAAGGGAAGACATTATATAGGTGGTGCTATATTTTCCCATCCTTTGGAGAGGACTGAAGTTTATTTGACTTCCACACCCTAGCAGTACACGTGACAGAGGAATGTTATCTTTCATTGCCATTTTAGTAGGAAATGAAAGCTGTTCCTCTTGAATGCAAACCTTGTCACTGTGACCCATGTATTCTTGCGTTTGGATTATTTGAAAAGGCTATACCACTAGTCCCCTCAGCAAATGAAATTATCAAGGACAATCATATCTGTCTCATTGAATGTTTTAGCGGAAACAAGACTCATTTTGTAAACAAGCACTCCTCATCTGCTGATCCTTTACCCCTTCTCTGTACCTACTCCTGTCTGGATTCACTTTATCTGGACAACAGGAAATGTATGCAGCAACTAATATTTCATTATCTTCACTGTAAAGAGGCCACCGTTGCAGCCCTACAGAGCATCTGCAGCATGCAGCTAAACACTATATATTTTTACATGTGTCAAACTGATGACTTCATCTCCATCTTCTCTACCCGAACTAATAATTTTCCATATTATACCAAATCAAATGTTTTTCTGAAAGCCAGAAAATAAGATATCCATTTATTTTCCTTTTCCACTTCCATTTTTCAAAAATATGCAATGTCTAAAAAAATTGTGATGATTTAGATGTAGCAGATTTATGGAGCATTTTACTCTATTTCCTCATATGTATTTTTTTTTCATTCCAAATGCAGAGGGAGGTGAGCCCAGCAGATGTACAGAATGTCCTTAAAGCCTCCTGGGAGTTGAAAAGGCTACATCAAAATGTCTAGACAATATTTGTGTGAAGTTGTACATCAATAGAGAGCGTCAAGACATTAGCTTATTATTTAGTTACATGGTTGGCATCATTTTGAGCATGAAAAATGCAAACTAAAATTATGCTAATGAAAGGACTGGTTTTCAGACCGTGTATATACAATTTGTTGAACTCACTGCTGTTCAGATGTTATACAGTGAAGGAGTTTAGCAGGATTCAAATGAATGATTAGCCATTGGTATGGATGGAGCGAATGTTGACTGAACATGAAATAAGGACATAATGAAGGGGCTACAAGCCCTTATGCATCAGGCAGTAACAGTTAACTGCTTTGCTTAGGTGGAAAATACAGTTATGACTGACTCTTTCCATCACCAATGGTATTATTTTTTCTGAAACATCAAGTAATGCTGAAAGGAGCAAAGGATGCTGCAGCAGACATACCATAGGACAGTTGTGATATTGCAAGAAACAAACCCAGAAAATCAAAATTCATAATTTTAAACCTCTTAATCTATTCTATCATTTCTTCTGCCTATTCTGTTTGCAAACTCCATTAAAGTGCATTAACAAACTATAATACCGAAGACAGACAAGAAATCTAATTATCTTTTGTGGCAAAGCACCATATGCTTCTTTTAACTTCAAATAATAGACTGAAGAACATTAGTATTTTAAATGAATCTTTGATGAAGTTGAACAAGAGAGAGGAAGAAAACAAGTTAACCAATATATTCCAGATACATTGTTTTTTACTAGATGGGTTTACCTTGTCGCATCGTTATTTTGCAGCACACCAAAGGGTAAATGAAAACAGGTGACACGGTTAGTCACTTTTATGTCAGATATTATTTTCCTTCCAGCTGTGGCCCTGAGGAAGTTTTTGTTCAGGGCTTTTTTTTCCTATTATTACTGTATTATTGGCATGCTCATCTAGCTGCAAAAGCACCAGATGTCTCTATTGACTTTTTGAATGAACAAGTAAACTAGAAAATAATACTTTTAAACCCCTTCATACATTGCATATATAAAGGATTGTCCTGGACTTTGAGATTTATTTTTTACTCCAAAATGCTATACTGCAAATAATAAAAACCCCAACCCACCAAAACAAAACAACTCCCACAAGGTAGTACCTTCTTGTGACTGATAATAAGTGTGGATCCACTGAACTGAAGATTACTCATTTAAAAGGAGTGAATGCAACACGATCCCTCTCCATCCTGCTGGGTGTCTGCATGTGCCGATGAAAGCGAGGCCACGTGAGTGCAGAAGTGGGGCCATCAGCCCACCCCATGCCACGATCTTCACCCAGGACCTCACACACTGAATTTGTGCTGTTGACACCACGCAATGGATTTCTCTGGCCCATATTTCAGAGAGGAAGATGAACAGACACGCAGAGCACACTCTGCTTCACCCTTTTCTTCCGTGGCATGGTTGAGCCATGAGTCAAATGTGGTGTCTATTTTTCCAGAGGAACCTATAAGGAGGTGAACCCTGTTTTCAAATGGCAACCCTTCTGGTAATAAGAAGAACAGTATGAAAAACTAGTTGCTTAAAAATGTTTCTACTGCCCACCTCTGAAATTTTTCTTTTCCTCTTCCTTCCTTGTTCACAGGTGTCTTAATTGTAGCTGGGATGGAGTTGACTTTCTTGCTAGCAGCTGTGTTTTGGATTTGGGAAGAGAATGGTGTTGGTAGCACACAGGTGGTTTTGGTTGTTGCTCAGCTCTCAAGGCCTTTTCTGCTTCTCACACTGCCCCTCCAAAGAGCAGGCTGCAGGGGCACAAGAAGTTGGGAAGGGACACAGCTGGGACAGCTGACCCCAATTCACCAAAGGGATATTCCATACCATGTGACATCACGCTCAGTATATAAAGCTGGGGGGATGGAGTTATGGAGTTTTATCTTCCCAAGTCACCATTATGTGTGGTGGAGCCTGGCTTTCCTGGAGATGGTTGAACATCTACCTGCTGATGGGAAGCAGTGAGTGAATTCCTTGCTTTGCTTTGCTTGCATGTGTGGCTTTTGCTTTATCTATTAAACTGTCTTTATTGCAATTCACAAATTTTCTCACTTTTAATGTTCTGATTCTCTCCCCATGCCGCCATAGAGGACGTGAGCAAGTGGCTGCATGGTGCTTAGTTGCCAGCTGGGGTTAAATCACAACAAGGTCTTACATGGAAGTTTCTGAGGTAGCCAATGTAGTTGTGCAGTTCTTTCTATCATCAGCAGCTACAAGATTTTTTTTTTAAATGCATGGTTAATCTTTTATTGAGTAGTCTGTAAATAAATTTAAAAGATAAACAAATGGCTGTTTACAATATTGAAGTTAGAACCAAAAAAACACCTTATTTTAGATACTTGGCAAGACTCATTTTGCTTTGTCTCCAGCTAGAAAGAAACCAGAAAACATTTGGCATCCTGTGAGGGTAACGAAAACATACACTATCCCTAGCACTGCTTCATGTAGCCATTGCATGATTTTCCATGTGATTAATACAAGCCTGTATTTGAAAAGAAAAGTGAAATAGTTGTTTGGATATTTTGGTGCCAGCCTTCTCTTCCTTTCTCTATACTTACCAACCTACCGCTCATTTTATAACCCCTAGTTACCTGTACTGAAGATGGAAGATGGAGATTTGGTAGAAGTTTCAGTGGGCTCAGGGTTGCTCAGTTTTCACTTCTCTGCTTGTTTCTCACTAGAGTTAGAGGCCATGTGTCTTGCAGGATCTGAATTTTTTATATTTTAAATGCATTTTTCACTTTTATGTCACTGCTGTGACATGACGTGCTCATTTCAGATTATGTGTCTTTGCCCTGATGTGCACCATAAACAATGTACCTTTACAGTTGAGATTTAGGGAAAAGAAGGAAAAGGCTTTCATACATGCACACGCATTTGCTCTGTTTTTCTTTTAAAGAATTACTCACATTCTTTCCAAAAGAAGTTGGTGATACTTTTTCTCGGAAAGGAAATTAATTATAACAGCAACTTCTGGTTTCCTTAAATATATTAGTACTTTAATATTTGATATTGGGTTAAGATCTGAAAAGAGAAATAAAAGCTGTTAAATCTTTAACACATCACTTCAATTTCCTCAGAAAGTCTGGAAAAGCAATTCCATCCATTCTATTCATTGCATAAAGCAAAAGAGGATTATTCTAAATGTATTCAGAGAACTTAACTATGCAATATCCTGGTGGAATTCACATGTAATGAAGATTTTAGACCAAATTCGCCTTTCAGATAAAGCCACAGTAATATCTTTGACTTCAGGAGCAGTTTGACTGAAAGCAGATCTTGACCACATCCTGCTCTGGAAATTTCTTGGGCAAAGTCTCCTCCTCTGCTCAGAGAACTGTTCTTATGGGTCAATCCTGCTCCGAATGGGAACTCAGAGACCATCGGTCTTCTGCAATAAGCTCTCATTCTGAATGCAGAGTGAAGGAATTGGCAAACTAGATAAAGAAATGTAATATTGGTTAGCTGAAGAATTTTACTCAAAGCAATAATTCGCAAATTACATTTTTTCTAACGGGTCCTAAGAAGGCCCTTTTTCAGTTTCACCCACAGAAGGAGAGGCGTAGCAAGGTAATATAATTTCCAGACTGAAAAGCACAGAAGGAGAGGCGTAGCAAGGTAATATAGGTAATATAATTTCCAGACTGAAAAATATTTTCCTAGCTAAGCATTTCATTTGGATCCTGACAGTTCATTCAAGATCCTTTGGGTTTTCATCTTTTCACTTCAAGTATATTATTCCAGATAATAGCTACGGTATTTGCCATTTTTATCTCCTCCTCTCAGTGGTTCGATAAAAGTGCTTTTTACATATATTGGTCTAAAGTGTTTCTTGCAGGGCTTCTGAGTGCGCTGAGGGACACTCCAGTCAGTGTTAGCTGAAAATGGGGATTTAAGACACTTTTGACTTGTGGTTTTTTTTCCCTTGTTATCAACCACACTTCTGTATACTCACTTTAAAATTAGTCCATCAATACTAGTCTTAATTGTGTTTCTTTGTAAAGACTTTCTACTGCATCCTCTTTACGATGACTCCTTTGCAGCTGGCCTTTCTCTCTTTTGGACTGCATGTTCAATTTTCCTGGACTAATGAACCTTTTATCACTTCTGAAATGTGGAATACAGTGAGAGGGAGGGATGGTGACTGCACCCTCTCAAAATACTGCTGAGAAAAAGACATAAATTTGATCCCACCTCTGGCAGAGGAGGTCTTTCAGCCCCATCCCAAAAGTATTTTTATAACCTCCAAAATTACCTCTCTTCTAAAGTCCCAAGTGAGAGACCTGTGCTGCAGTGGGGACAGCACGTAAGGGACTTTCCTCTTTTTGTGTCTTCCATTTACTTCTTTTAAGTGATGTCTCCTTAACTGTACTTGTAATTGTTGATGAGCCTTAATAGTTGAGGATGTCTCCTCACTGTATAGTTTTAGATTCCAGATCCCAGATAATTTAGAGAAAGACAAGGATGCAGCTAATCTACTTTTTTTTTAATAATTTAGAGAAAGACAAGGATGCAGCTAACAGAAATCTATTCTTTTTTTTAATTATTATTTCAGTTGGACTAGATGATCATTGTAGGTCCCTTCCACCTGAAAATACTCTGTTATCTACTCTATTCTTTTTCATGGGTTCAGTCTTAAGCATCATTTGCACTTGTAGCTCCCCATCCTGTCCTTGGGCAACAGCTTTTTTAAGTTTCCTGTCTTCACTGAAGAGTGATTCTCTGATCACCAGGGAAGAAGAGAGAAAAGGACAGCTTCCCCTGAGCCACCATAAATATTTCCTGCCAGGCCCCCCGTGATAAGATGGAGCTGGTGATTTCATTTTCCAGCTGCATCACAGAATGGCGAAAAGGAATCGTAGGGTGTTACTGCTTACAGAGCTCATAAAGCCTTATCCAGATCTCTGTCCCCACATGCCCACGCTAAAGAATGGATATGATAAAGCTTGGATATCATCCAAACCCTGCTTTCTGACTCCAGTTTTCTGTTTTCAGCAGGCAAGCTTTTCAAATTTATGCTGGAATAATGCGACCTCAGGAGATCTTTATTTAAACAAATAGAATTAGGTTGTATAGCTATGTTGCTAATGACAGTTCCTGAAACACATTTAACAGCTATTTGATGTTATTATTACAGTTAAGTAGTTTTCATAAGGCCCCAGTTAAATATTTCTCCACTAACTCATCAAGACAAAGAGTTGACCTCAGCTTTCTTTCAGAGTCCATCAACACAGCTCCTTGGGAAGCAGAGGGGCCGTTTAAAACAAAAACAAATCCAAGAACTTCCACCTCCTCCTGTTCTGTATTAGCTAAACACACTGAGCCTGCAGGGCTGCCCATCCCCTAATGGCTCGTAATAGCCGTTTTCATTCTATTTTTAAGGGTAAAGTTCTTCATAAAGGTGGGCTGCCTGCTGTGCTCCTGATGGATTTAAGACCTTGATATTCAGATTACAGTGGAAGTAGCTAAAGAGGGAGGAAAATACGTTCTAGTCTTGCTGTTGCGTTCAACGGAAGTCTAATCACATCAGACATTTTTTTCAAATTAGCAGTATTTGCATTTAGCCTTCATTAGCTCCGTTTAGATTAAGCAGTTGGTTACAGTAAACCCTACACAAACCAGGCTTTGTCTTAAATGCCGTACCGTAAAAATCTCTTAAGCTTCTCAACAAAGGGGCTAACGGCTATATATTTATAGAGATCCATAGAAAGGATTAGAAAGGGGAAGTCACACATGCTTTTGTGTGAATTTAATTTATAAGAATAAGATGAAGCTATTAGCAGGAAGGAAAAAGATGCTGCCAATAAGGGAGAATCACTGACTTTTAGCAGCATGATAGAAATGTTTTGTAGCTGGGTATTTTCTTCAGAATATGGATATTGCAAAGCCCACCACCCCTGATGCTGCCCTAGAGTCTGGGCTCAGTGCACCCCATATTCAGAGGCACATGTCCCTCCCTTACCACTGTGTGTTCCTCTCAGTGTGGTCACCCCAGAAGGGGGTAATTTTCCTGCCCTTCCTGCAAAGAAGCAGCTGACAGAAGACATTGGAAACACAGATACATATTTCCCTCAAAGCACAGCAACAAGGGACCTGTGTGAATTTTTGAGGATGGCTTACACATTATTTGATACTTGATGTCTCTGGCCTTGGAAAGCTCTCCTGGACCCAGGGAAAGGTTTGGGCTGCCAGGCAGATCTGGTGTCTCAGAGGTGGCCAACAGGCTCTCAGAAAGACCTCTGAGTTACCTGAGGTTTGTCTATTGCCTTGAAAAGGTCCTTCTACCCCAGGTCCTGCTGTCAGCAGCATTGCTGTTCATCTCAGTCTGTGAAGATGTCCTATTACCCCTGGATGTCCTTGCCCATGTCTTCTACTTGCCCTCCGTACTTTTAAGCCTGAACTAATGTAAATCTACACTCTCCAAAATGTCAAGGCCCATTTCCTTCAATCTTCCTTTCATGAGCATTAAATCCTAAGCAGTGTGGGATACGTACGGTTTCCTGACTGACACGCAGCAGTCTTTTCCAATTCCAGATAAAATTAACAGCATGAGCTGCTCTTACCTTCATTCAAGGTCGGATTTTTGCACCAATCCTTCATCGTCTGGGAGGTAAAAAAGGCACCAGACACCTCCGGATGCAGTGCCTGGCTGCTGGTGGTTCAGGGACCCTGTGGAATCTGCCACAGGCTCGGCAGCATTTGGCAACGCATCAACCAGCAGAGCTGATGAACAGCAGGATGACTCAACCCCATACTGGAGAAGCTGGATGCTGCTGCTGCTGCTGCTCCAGTTCCTCTCCATGGTCTAAAGAAGTAACTGCAGAAAAACAAACAAAATTCTGCTTAAAAATGGAGGGTGATATGATTGAAGTCCCTCTACGGAGAATTTTAAAGCACCCAAGGGACCCATGGTCTGAGTTTAGAAGTACTGCCTGAGACTGAGTCATTTCAGCATCCCCTGCAAATACGTGCCCGTGTTGAAAAGTGAATAAGCAACATTATGTTTTTCCCTTTGGGGGAAAAACTCTGAAAGCCACTTTCTCCTCTTTAATATACTAAGAGGTTTAAAAGATTTCATGCTACCTTCAGATGTCAGCGTCAGATTAGGATGTGATGACAGAGGACATAAGGTATTGCTGGACAGTAAAATGCCTCTGGCCACCAGCAAGCCTGTCCTCATTAATTTTATCTCAACCCCATCTCCCTGATTTGTCACTGGCTCTGAATTCTTCAATCCCTTCTCTCCATAAAAATGTCTGTCTGTCTCTTAAATTCATTTATGCCGTTGCCTTTTATGACCTTACTTGATAACTTACACTTTGTTTTTTCCATCCTGAGTAAAAAGCCCTGCCTGAGTGAATTCCCTTGTTGCTCCTAATTTCCTAATTTTGAGGTTACTTGGCTGTTGGCTCTGGTTATTCAATTCCTCACCAACATGAGCATTATTTTTACAGATGTTAATTTTTTCTTACAGGCTAAAAAGATTATTGTTCTGGTTTGGTTTGGTTGTAATGGCAGTTCATTTACTAAAGGATCTGTGGGCAGCTTTTTTCACATTTTTATGCTAGCTGCAAGTTTGGAAAAAGTTCTAAGAAACTTAACTTTTACAGCATATTATACGTATAGCAGGGACTCATTAAAAGGGATGGGCATGGGCTAGATAAATAGAGCCCTGAGTCAGGTTGCTAGCTTTGGCAAGTTCTTCCCAAAGTACTAGTCTTTTCCCATTTTCTACGGATTGTATATTATAAAACATCCTCCTCTACTATGTCAACAATGAACACAGCTTCTACAAAAATGTTCCTCCAGGCTGTATTGATAAGCATTGCAAAAATTAAGATATTAATAAACTTTAAGAAACAGTAATAAGAATCCTATGTTCACATGTGTACCTCTACTCTTCACACCTCAGCTTAGGTTATTTGCAAAACTCTTTGATATGTATTTTCTATTTTGTGCTGCATCCCAGCTCAAAGGACATTATTAAGACTTTCCCTGTTTCATTTCTGTGCAGATTTCATTGTCCGTCATGGTCAATATATCTTCCCTTAATTTTCACAAAGTCCAGCCAGGTAGGTCACGACCAGATTCTTCTATAATCTTTTTATATATTTAGACACTGTAATGAGATCATCATCCAGTCTCCTTTTTCTTTCAGGCTAAATATGCTACACTTCTTGGGTCTTTTTCTCATCTATGGCATAAATTTAACTCCTTACCTTTACCGTGCTGCTCGAAAAACTGACTCAAGTGTCAAAGCTGTAGACAGTATTTCAATCTTCGTACTTGTGAGCTAATAGATAATTTTAAAAATATGGTGGGTCCAGCTTAGGTACAGTTCTTACACCTTTCTTAAGCAGAAAGATCTGCCTCCACAACACTTGTGAGTGTTACAGAAGCTGCTATTTGGGACCACTAGTCAAAAAAAAAAAGAAAAAAAAAAAAGGTGTTGGCTGTACCTGATGCTCCCTCTTACCAGCATCCATCCCGTTAGACAGAGGGAAGGATAAAGGCTCAAGATTCTTGCTTCTTTATTACAACTCATGCAGACCACAGAGCTTTGGTAGGAAATGGAATATATCCTCAGAAAAAACAACCCAAAGTCTGGTCTGGAACATGCATAATGCTCTCTTATGAAGGTATTTATTTGTTATAGACTTATTAGTGAGAAGAAACTGTGAATCAATGTACCCATGGATTGTGCTGCAACATTAAGTAATAATAAGCAGTTCTTCTAGTGTTATCTGTGGGCTAGTAATGAAATGACTATGTCTTTCCTCTTGGTGTTTAGCAATATTAATTTCTATATCCCTGAGTTATGTGCAAAGCAGTTATGTGCAAAGCAGAAGTAGAGAACCCAGAGGAAATGCTGCCTTTATTTTTCAGTACAGCCTGCAGTCTCGTGAGGCTGCATGGCTTGTACCAAGGAGAGATAATAATGTGTTCTACATGCAAGGAAGGAAAAAAATAATCAGGAGGTGGAGGGTATTTACCGTAGTTGTATAAATAAGAACATTTTGATGTTGATTTGGGAGGTAGATGTGATAGGAGTTGTCAGGCACATGAAAGACTATTGGAGTTGATGCTCAGTAGCTAGGACAGGCAGCAGCCACACCAAGGACAAGGTCATGCAAGTGCAGGAAAGATAGTGGGCTAATGACTGTATTGCTATCACTCGCTGCAAGGCTAGCACAATAGACATGCACCGTGTAGCACTTTAAAATATTTGTTCCTAGTTGTAATTTCATGTATGAGCTGCAGCTGCTTTGCTTGGCTGCTGTTTGTCCTCCTTTGGTGTTTTTATAAAAATGGGAAAATTTTCTCAGCAGAAAAGGACCATGTAATAGATAAAGCACCACAAGCAATTTTTTTTTTTTTTAATATTGGCAGACTGGAACTAGCCAAAGATGATATGATAGTTATCAGGAAAAAAAAAAATAAAAATGCTGTCATTGGCTTGATTTGCTCAAGTTTGGCTGATCATATGAGCATAGAGCTACACTTTCTCACATCCTCCAAACATGCCTAAGATCTATTCCTGAAATTGCGTCCAAGTGTTATCCATTAACAGTTTTACCATGCATATTTATTTTGCACTGCAAGCCATAATGTGTGAACAACAAAAGGGATAATGTCATTATGGAGGTGCAAGTAGCAGCTCTGTAGTTATGAGGAGGTTTATGTTTTCATTCAAAGCATTTTCTGCTCCAAAGATTTCTCTGCAGCAACTGACGTGTTTGTTTAAAATAGCAGAAAAAAATTTGTTTCAGGAAATTTAAACTGGATTAAACACATTTCTATGCTAATTAATAAAACATTAGTTAAGTATCATCCTGTGCTATGCACTTAATACAGATCTCTCACAATCAACAAAATAACTAGAGCAGAGTTGTACTTTATCTGTCTCTGCTCCAGGATTCAAAACGGCAAGAGATGTAATTTAAGCAGCCCACCCTGGAGATGGCAGAGCTGCCCAGATTTCCTGAGATCATGTGTGTTTTGACTGTGTGTGCTTTACTTGAGCAAAACTCTGGTGCAAACCCCGATGCCAGGATTTATACCAGTAAGTATGGAAAGCCCTCAGGGCTCCCTGCAGCTGCCTTTTGCAGCACGTGCAATGGTAGCATCGGTTTAGCAGTGAGCTCTGTGGGTTTAGTAGCTCACAACCACATAGAGAAAGATGCTATTTTCGAAGGAAATAAGAATCACATCCAGGAAAAGAAGATCTAAAATGGCTCTGAGAA
Organism: Calidris pugnax; assembly: GCF_001431845.1. Classification (NCBI taxonomy): domain Eukaryota; kingdom Metazoa; phylum Chordata; class Aves; order Charadriiformes; family Scolopacidae; genus Calidris; species Calidris pugnax. The sequence continues at coordinate 4,113,960 of NW_015090831.1, read as the reverse complement.
TGATGTGAGAATATGAGGAGACAGGAAAATGTTAGTATCTCACCACAAGGTGGGTCTGAAACCCCCTTTTGAAGGAAGCAAAGGTAACCAGAGTTACAGGGCGGTTTTATACAGCCATTTGTGTTGAAAAGCAGGCTGTTTGTGTATTTGTTACACATTAGAAAAGTGTACGTGCCCTGTGCACGCACAGGCTCCCTCAGTAGTACCACAGGAGCCGTGCTCTCCTGCCTTGAGACAGAGCGGGGGGCCGTCACCAGGCCTTGAGCACCGCCTGCACAAACAAAACAAGGAGGCCGCGTCAGTCCGGGCCCCATTTGGGAATTTCTTTGACAAAATGAATTGCCACCAGTGGAGAATAATTTATCATAGCTGAACCTTTTTGGGTAGAAAACACTGGCTGAGCAAACCCTTTTGTCAGGAAATAGTTTTTAGCTACAAGTTCTGTTCAGGATGAAAAATGCCTCCCCTGAAGCAAACTGTTACCCAGGACAGTCAACAGGGATATGTGAGGAAAGGTCCCATTTCCAGTGTGTGCACCTGCATGGCTCAAACAAAAGAAACTAAAAACCCCCTTTCTGCCAAATGGTCAGTGCAAGGACATGACTCTGTGTGTGTCCTATGCCTCCGAATGCCAGACTTTAGCTTTCCCAAGGAAAATTATTTAAATCTCAGTATTTCCTGGGAAGGGCAAATTCTTCTCATGAGGGAAATGCTTCTTTTTAGGAAGGAAGTTCTTGTTCCTTTGTGCTTTCTTTGAACAACACCATCCAGCGTTGCACTGCCACCTTTCAGCAGAGCTCTTTTAGCCCTTCTTTGGAAGCACCGGGGAAATCAGACATGAAGAAATAGATATGTCTGAGGTTGGAGAATTTTTTTCAAGTTTGGTTGAACGTGAACACCCAGAGAAGTTCTTCTTGGGAGCCATTTAATCTGCTTTTCTTGTGCCTTGTACCTTTGCAGGTTTTCCTCACTCTATAGTTAGTCTGTGGTACCCTAAGAAACCTGGGCACCACAAAAAAAATTCCTGGGTTGTGGGGTTTTTTTGAGATTTAAGAAATACTGCCATCTTTCCTGGTGATATAATACACAAAACACCTAATGGAACAAAAGGACAACTTTCTTATTTTGTCTCTTCCCTCAAATATGTTATAGCTTATTTGCAGGAAGCAGGAATTATCTGAAATTAAATGAAACAACTATCCAAGATGTGTCTACTAGGAGAGAAATAGTTTTCTGGTCTCACCAGAGTTTTTGTGGGTTTGGATGTTTGTGGCCACCAGATGTGGGCGAGGAGACGAGGTCTCATCCTGTTACAAGAGGGCTGTGAGGCTGAGGGAGATTTCATGGGTCTGGTCAAAGTTTTAATTTTTCTCAGGTTTCATCTCAGTTTTGATCTTCTAATGTTTACACTTCAGTAAGGGATAAGAAGTAGAAAAACAAAACTAATTTTCAGACTTCTGAGAACACCTAAATAGGTTTAGAAAAGGTTTCACTGGTACACTTCAATAACATGCAAACCTTCCTCTCTGAAGAGTTTTACATCAATATCTTTGTGGAAACAAACATTTTCCTCATTTCAACAGGCTGGTGTTTCTCATTAAAATACCTTTCAAGGCTCTTTCCTAATTCAGACTATTGCATGGACCCTGACTCCTGGAAACCGTCTCACTTCAGGCTTTTTGAACAATCCTAAAACAAAGGTACTCTTTTCTATTCCATTTTCTGGAATAGAAAGATCTGTGGAACATTGTGACTGTTTAACATTCACTGGACTTTTGCTGAAAAACCCCAAACACAACAGTTTCTTATCAGGTTCTCCAAACCCCCACATTGGGGGTGTAGAAAAGAGCCAGAGACACCTCAGTGTCCTCATCTGGCATCTGCACCCTCAGTGCATTTTGGAATTGTGCTCTTAAATACATGAACCTTTTTGGGAAACTGAACACATGTTATTCAAGCTCCACCAACAGAAAGAGAGCAACTGGTCTGTGAGCCAACTGCTTCCTCCTTTCACTCCCAGTGTGCTCCTAAGAAGCCCAGTGGGTAATAGAAATCTTGCTTTATTACCATCCATCTATGTATGGATTAATGCATTCACTACAGCCTTTTAGCAAGACACCAAGCACTCCCCTGCCCAAGTAATAGACTATAATGTCCCTGACATTCAGGAGGAAACAACAGAATACAATTAAGAACAGAATACGTAATATTCGCTGAAATAAAACAGATTTCCAATCAATTAAAACAGACTCTTCTTCCAATAGCACCAGACAAATAATAAATTTACAAAACTAATCGGTTCTACACAAGCTGAGCTAATGAGTGTCATTTGGGTCACATCCTCAAATTGCAAATAAATGTTATCATTTATCAACCTAACACATTACTCAATAAATCTTCTGCACCACTGTTCATACTTATCAGCTGTGTCATTTAATATTCCTTTCTGATTTAGAAAACTATTTCCTCTGGTGCCTGACCCCTTGTAATGGAAAACTACTGAAAACAGACAGTAGCTAATTCAAGAATTGTATCATTTAGAGCTAAACAGAGCTGTGGACAGGGTTGAAATGCTCTAATATTAATTTTTCCATAGGTCTCCTCCCAGGTTGCAAATATTACAAGCTGTTGAGATAAAAGTTTCATTTAAGGACAGTCAGACTGTAGGCAGTGTGGTAAGAGCTTTTACGGTGTGTAGTCATGAAAATGATTATGCTCTGTCCAGACAAGGAGATTTGTCGTCTTGTTTATGCAACGGAGGATTGTGGACCCTCCCAATTACAGTCATAAAACCTCCCCATCTCAGCTGTCTGGTGTGCTGCATGCTACTTTGCATGTGTGGTTGTAGACTGGGGATTTTAGTGATTTCAGCATTTCCCTATCCCTGCTAAGATGGGAATGAGAAAGGGGGTAGTTTCCAAACACGACCTCTTCAGGGATTTTAGTGATTTCCGCGTTTCCCTATCCCTGCTAAGATGGGAATGAGAAAGGGGGTAGTTTCCAAACACTACCCCTTCACCAACACCCCCCCTGGCCAAAAAAAAACCACCCAAAAAACCAAAAGGGGAAACAGGTCTTGTTGCCCCACAGGACCTGGGGGGAAAAACCAAAACAAAACCAAAAAAACACAAAAGAGGAAAGAGGTCTTGTTGCCCCACAGGTGATACCTGGGGGTTCCTTTCCTTCATCCCAGCCTGCCCCATCAGTGACATCCTTTCAGGGCTCACTGCACGTTTTTTTGCTTCACACAGATGGAGATCTTTTTCTGACACTTATCCATTCCAGAACTGAATTACCCAGATTCATCTTTTTCATTGCAGACACATAAAAGCTTAGGCATACAGCCACTGGGACACATCTAAGAGGGACATCCTGTGACCGACCTTCTTCATGAGTGTGTTTGTTTCTGCGTCTCAGGAGCATGTTTAGATTGACTGCCAAACACTAAAGGAGTTATGAACTGCGGTGTCCTCTTTGTGCACCCGCTTTACCACCCGCTGCATGGCTGTACACAATATATAGGTACAGGACCACATTTTACCAGAAGGGCCCTTACTAGCAGTGCACCAGGTAGTAAATGATCCATTTGACAAACACGGCTGAGCCGGGTGTGTCAGTGGTCAGCCAGCTTATGTTATTACGTGGGTCTAACTCGCTTCTAATTCCCTTTCCCCTAGGTCCTTCTGCCTGATGCTATTTTTCCTGTCTCCTGCCCCAGTTCTGCTCTGACTAGTGCCCTTTCATTGATTCAAGTCCCCCCTTTACCTCCACTCCTGTCCCTTCTTCTTTATGGCTCCTAATATTCTCCTCGGCTTTCTTATTTTTACTTCCACCTCATGCCCTATCCATTCCCTACGACCTCGCTTGGTCCCCTCCTTCATTTCCCTCCTTTCCGCTCATCTCAGTCCTTACCCTCCATCATACGAGTCAGACAAATTTTCTTATCCCTTACCTGCCTCTGGCACCAACACAGCTAAAAGCAGAGATGAGACAGCCTTTTTGCTGTCAGTTTGAGCCTTATTGGGACAGAAACCTCAAAATGCAAAAAGACATGACTGCTCCAGAGGTTGGAAACCCACATGTGCAGGCTGAGTCACCCCCTAGTAGGAGCAGTGGGCATACAGACCATGTGTGGTCAATGCAAAGCTCTGCAACAATACCTGGGGGGGAACACACTGAGGTTTGCAAAGAATTCACCTTTGGGAAAGTTTTCAATAAAAAGTCATCAAAAAGCACCTCATACAACAAGACTCTGCTGTCAAATAACATGTACTCATAGGTATAGCTGGAAATAAATTTTAAAAAAAAGTGGCTTAAAATATGTAGCCAAAAGCAATCATAAGCGTGGAGAGAGTTATAAGCAACTGAAAATTAGAGGCTGATTATGAGAACTGTTAGGCAACATAAACTTAAACATACTGTATTTCTCACTATAGATACGGTTCCCACTTACAAAGAATTCTAGATCTAATTAAATACTCCGAACCAGCACAAGCTGGTTTGTAATCATGTATTGGTCTTCACATATTAAGTTCTACCTTGTCTGATTTCACTGAGAATGTATGGAAACAAGCAAATTTGCTGTTTCTGATTTCCATATCAACAGAACTCAGATAAACATGTCAACACTTCAACTGCTTTTTTGAACCATAGTTTTGATCTTACTCATCTTTCAGTGAGAGTCCTGAACACTTAACAACTCTGGAACATCCAAACTGATATCTTCTGTGCAGATCTGAGAGGGAACTTTACACTAGACTGTTACACTTATTTTTATGCTTGTTTATATAATTTAATAAACAAAGGAGTACTATAGATGGAATCCAGCAATGTGTAAATACCTCAAAAATAGTATGCATAACATTTTTGGCACAGCACAGTCATAACACATCAACCACTATTAAAAAAACATTTACTTGGATTTTAGGGTTGCACTTCACACGGCTAATGTCTTAGATATGTTTATCCAGCCATTGCTAATGTAACGTGCAACATTAAATTTAAAGTAAATGCATTCGCAGTGTCTGTTGACCACTTTAACTGGTTTAATAAACCATTCATAATAAGATACATGCATAGAAGTGTTGCATAAGTGTTGGATAAATCATCACTACTAAAATAGTCAGCCCTCCAACTAAAACAAACACCTTTTCTTTGAATGTTAATATGCTGAAACTCATTGACTTATAAAGTCTCTTTGCACTTTCGGTAAATATTTTGTTTTGTGAGCCAAGTCTGCATGTACAGTGTGAGCACTTCAGATAAATGTTTTCACAGAATCATGGAATGGTTCGGATTGGAAGGGACCTTAAAGATCAACCCTCCTGCCCTGGGCAGGGACACCTCCCACTAGACCAGGTGGCTCAAAGCCCCATCCAACCTGTCCTTGAAGACCTCCAGGGATGGGGCAGCCACAGCTTCTCTGGGCAACCTGTGCCAGTGTCTCACCAGCCTCACAGGAAATAACTTCTTTGTAGTATCTAGTTTAAATCTACCCTCTTTCAGATTAAAACCATTACCCCTCATCCTATCACTACACTCCCTGATGAAGAGTCCCTCCCCATCTCTCTTATAGCCCCCCATCTAGGTACTGGAAAGCTGCTATAAGGTCTGTCCAGAGCCTTCTCTTCTCCAGGCTGAACAATTCCAACTCTCTCAGCCTGTTCTCATAGGAGAGGTGCTCCAGCCCTCTGATCATCAATTTCTGGCAGTAAATCCATTTCTGGCAGTATTTACATATCTATATGCACGTCACCTGTAATGATAATGAACAATCTTGCAGAGCTCTTTGTCTTTGTTCCAAACTATTTCTTTCATAAAGAGATTGTTGTTTTCCTAACTAACTGTATTTCAGTATTTAGAGCAAACTTCAGCTTTATAACCTGGAAATATTTTTCTTCCGTGCTGTTATCTACTTTAGGCAGCTTTTAGGTAGTCTCATGTGAGGTGAACACGCAGGCTATTCTGTGACAGTATCTGTTTTCAAAAACATAGAGGCCGCAGCTGAGACCATTCACAAGCTACATTTCTAGTGTTTGTTATTTTACTCTAGTGCATATTTTTACATAGAAGCAACAAGTAGATGTCCACAGGGAGGTGAACTTTATACAAATCCCCTGACTGCTTATTCTGTGAAGATATATACTATACCTTTATTCCTTCACTAAACCATTCTTCATTTAATTACCTCTTTGTGCCACATATTCATTACACCCCTGCACAACCGATTGCCTCTCTTTGTGCTTTCTGCTTGTTCTTCTCCCGTTCAATAGCGTGCAGAGCCCCAGTCATTCCCTGCATATATCACCCCTCTTCCTACCACAGCTTCTGCAACGCCTGGCCTGCAAGCTGAGGAAGAGCCAGCTTCAGAAAAAAAAATTACCCACCATTTAACTAGACTTTCAGCACCAGTCATCTGGATTTACTCTGTAGGTCTTTAAGCAGGTATTGATCACAAGGACTATCTCTGAAATAGTAGGGTTCTGGGCAAATAAATAGGAACAACAGAGTGGTTTTTTTCTACCCATACTTCCAAGTATCGAATGCTCCATTATGAAAGCCACTCTGGTTATAATTCCTCTCTTACCCTAACTTCTTTCTGCCTCTTGCTATTTTCAGTAAAACATAATAAATAGTTTCTGTGGGGTTTTGCTTTCAAAGATCCGGAATAATGGTTGTAACTCCCCTCGGGTGCCTGTTCACCATGGTTACCATGTCACGTTTCCCAAAGCTGCTCGTTGACTGAGCTTTGCACCGCAAAGACATGGGGTGAAGGAGTGAACCTCTACCAGGACATGGGAGCAGCTTGGGGTCTCCTAAGGTAGCAGAATAAATTAGAGGGTAATTGCCTCTATGGAAGCAGTGGCAATTTTAATTTATGTTTTAAAAAGATATGACATCAGAAGCCCTAAAAAAACACCACCCTTGGAAAGCCAGGCAAATTAACACAGATAGGTATGTAACATGCCTCATCCTACAGCTGATGGTAGTCATTATTGCAAAACCTTTGACCTTCTTCCCCCCAGATTTCAGAATTTTCACTCTGATCTCTGCCATTTCTTAATTTTGACCTTCTTTGACAGTATACGTTAGATTTCAAAAAGATTTGCCCATGGCATTAAGTAGAAATCACAGGATGAGGAATTTTAAACCTTGATTGCTTGCAAATTAGAGAGACAAGAATGTGTCAGTATGCTTCTGTTCTGAGAAATGAGTGAAGTCTATTCTCTCATGGTTGTAGCAGTCTGACTTGTATGAAGGTACTTTAGATTTATGTAATTATATCACAGATCAGGATACACTCTTTATGGTGTAGTGTCTGCTGACTGAGTTTTCAAGATTAGTAAGTATGCTCCAAAGATAGATGCTGAAAAACATCACCTAATCATTGTGCTTTCTTGTTGTGGGTTTTATTGCACATGATAGTTGGCATTAACAGTCTGTTTTACTTCAGGCTCTGCAGCATTTTTGACATCTTTTGAAACTATTTCAATGAAGTTTTGGTAGAGCTCTGAGAGTGTTAAGCACATGTTCACCATTAACAATAATGTGAGACGTGCATATACTGCTATCAGGACTACATTACTAATTACCTCCAAGGCTTTATAATCTAAACCAAATACATTAAGTGCAGCATTTGCCAGAATGCACTTGAGTTTCTTTCATTCATACTTCTGTTCCGGTCTCCAGACAGACCAAATATTCTGATCATGTCACTCTTTGTTGCTAAATTGGATACAAATGTACTCAGATAATTAATCACAGTCGGTGCTTATTGTGCATCTTTCTTATTACTATGCGAGCAGATTTTGCACAGCTTGTAGTTCGTTATCAGATTGCATGAAAACAGTTGATTACCTTTTTTCTCATATAATTATATTAACAGACAAGCCAGCTTCCTTGCTCCATGTATCTTTGACCATGTGAAACATTTCAGGAAAGACTCATCATGAAAAAGGAGCAATATCTCCCATTATTCAGGTTTCATTTACCACTGTCAAACACTGTAAGTTCAGAAACACCCAACATTCCCATCCCCGTAGAAAGCAAAAATAAAAGAATGAGATCCCTTCTGATGTCCCTCAAGTCCAGCAGAGCTAAATTCTGCTCTTAATTGCACACTTCTGCCTCTGCCTGGTCATAGTCATGCTCAAGGAAAGACTCTGCCATGGCTGTTACATGAAGCACCTTTTCCTGTTAAAGCCACTATCATTCAAGTTTTCTCCGTTCACCTAGACTGATCTATTTAGCCTTTTTGCAGATGTCAAGGGTTTACACAGAGTAAAAATTGGCTGAATGTCACCACCACCTTTCCCAGGAAGAGTCACATCTGGAAAATGCCACTAGTCCAACCTCCTTCCTTGACAACATCACTCCTGAAGCAAATCAAGCCTTAACATTCACAGCTGCTTTAACACCCTAATATTCACAGTCTACCTGAAAAAGCTTCAAGGTAGCTTAATTCCTCCCACACCCAAAAAAAAGAAGCAAAAAAAAGATAAAAAGTGCAGAAGAAACCCAGAATGATTGGGCTGCAGAAACATGGTTTCCCTGGGCCCTTATTTTCATTGTTAAATTATTAAAACATCCAAACTTACCATGACCATGCAACAGGTCATGACTTTAACTCCTTATCACTCTGGGTCACTGGGGCTCAGATTTACTTACCTTATCCAGACACTGCTTTACTCTCTGTCTGTAGCCCTCAGAAAGTTGGTTGGGGACCCTCTGAGCATGGGTGTTCTTCTTCCAGGTAGCCTGCAGCTCCCTCTGTCCTTCTGGTGTTCCCAGCTTGGAGGCCTGCCCAGAACCGCCTGCTTTCCCCATGGCCCGTTGCCTGTGTGCTCTGAATAAAACGTGGACATTTATTTCTGGAGAACCTAAAAGAGAGAAGGTCTCTATTTGGACTTAAGTGCTTGTTAATTGGAAAGTGAGATACAGCCACAGTTCAGCTCTTTAATGACGGGTAGAGCCTAAACACCTTTGCATAAACTTATGCTGCTGATGTATATTTTTAAAATAAACTAACGATGTTACTTGGTGACTGTTATTTTAATTTCATCTTGACAGGTTGTGTAATTTTTTAATTTTCTTAGATTGCATGAAAGTGCAAATATAAGATTTTAGCCTCCTTTTTGAGTTCCCATAGTAGATATTTTGCTTTATATTGAATCTGCATTCTACTATTAATAATTGCCCCTTTTTATCTGATAACTTCCAGGAAAGGGAAGAAGAGTAGCTTATACTCTATAAAGAAATTAAGAGCTTTGCTGGCAAAGGATTAAGACTGTATTGACCCACTTTAGCGTTCTTTTCAAGACTAACATTAAAAGAGAATTCATCATCTAAGCCTCCCCTAAATATCGAGCGTTAGCCCATTGCTGATATAGAAAAATATTGCTATTCTTATTAAAAGCAATGGTAAACATAAACCAGAGAGAACTTTGTTCAAGATGCTCTAATTGGCTAGATCCATTGAAAATAAACATAGAACTGCTGCCTCCCAGGAGAGCAGATAAAATCACCCCATGCAGCTTTTGCTGACGTGTACATACAGCTGAGCAGATAGATTTTATTCACTCAATATTTCGATAGGGAGGTCTGCCAATCAGGCACTCATTTCCAGGAGATGGATGAGTCTGTGCTAGTACGGGTCGCTTAAGAGCCATGGTTTCTTTTGTATCAGAAGATTCTTCAGTTCAACTCTGTCCCACAGTGCAATTACAAATTCTTGTTTCTTGCCATACATCTTCTTTTGTTTAAAAAACAGAATGCCTGAGCCGTTAATATGCTTATTTGCATACGGCCATTTTACAGCACACCCCAACAGCCCAGTTCCCTCATGTAATTATATCCGTTCAGCTTTTTCCTAGGGCTTTTTCCCCTTCTCATTATGCCTTCACCAATGCTAAACTTCTCTGTGTGTGCCTCTAAATTATCTTCTTGGCCCAATCAATGTTCAGAGCTTTAATCAAACTGAATTCAGACTCCGCATCCTTTCTCATTAGTTTGGTTACACTTAAAAAACTGTAGAGACAAATAACATTCATTTCTATTATACTTTGGAATCACTTCTGGGATCAAATTATCTTTCACACCTGGATGGAGCTGTTGACTTCACTGGAATTGCATGTGCAGATATGAAAATAGAACACAAGGAGATCATTGGATGCCTAGTAAAATAACGCTTTCAGAAAATTAGCTCTCCTTTCTGCTGGGATAAAGCAGTGGCACAAAATCAACTGTAAACACATATTTACAATTCAGAGCCCTCAATTATTTTCCCAAAGGTTATCTTCATTTGTCTGTAAATTTACTAGGAGGGTAAATCCCTCTGGTAACTCTTACGAAATTTCATAAATCTTTTATTTTATTATTAATTATTTCCCCCTAAAATTGTCAAAAAAAAGGAAGGTACCTCATGAACTTAGTATTATTCTGGTATGTTATATGCATGTTTAAATACTTACTAGTTACACGTATATATCTCACCACTTCTCACCACTTAGAGCTGATGGGGAACGAAGCTTTCAATTTGGTTCCATGGTACCAGGTTTTCTCTCATCACTGCTTTTAGATGCCTATGCTAGAAGAAAAACAATTGGACTTCACTGTTAATTTCACACATTAAGCAGAATAGCCTTTGAGATGTCTGTATGATTTTTGTATATACTTGTTATGAGCAGGAATGTGTACTATATTTTTACTGCTAAAATACTGGAACTTTTTCAGATGGCAAATTGCCCAAGCAATTGCACATGCTTTATCTTTGCAAACAAGAGCATCATTATTTTACTTTTTTTTTCTTTTCAAAAATTAGTATGTGAAAAGAGAGAAATCTCTGCCCTCAGATAATTACCACAGTAAACTAGTTTCATCTTATATCAAAAGCAAGCAATAGCTATGTTGCAACAAAAGACATAACCTAGCATAAATACAAGGGTTTTTAATTACTCCTATGATTATATGAGATGAAGGTAAAATTACAGCTTCGTGTCTCTGATGGGCGGGAGTCATATCTTGCCTTCTGCTTCTTGTATATGGAAATCCAGGATGTTTCCAACTATGCTATTTTGGGGTATTGATTTTGATTTTAATCTTTTCCTTCCTTTTGTCTGCCTCATCCCATTTTTTATTTCTATTTTACTAAGAGCTAAAATTTAATTTCTTTAGAAGGCCAGCTTAGAGCCTCTTTATATATGTATTTGAGTTCATATACTCTGGGCCACTCTGAAAACGTGAGATGAAATACTATTGCTCTCTTCTGATATTCCTTGGGACGCAACACTCTCTGACAGATACCTCCTCAAACCCAAATTACAATTTTTGGATTAGCAGAGTTTGCTGCATCCCAGGAGGAAAACTCAGTCTGGAGGCAGCGCAGACATGTCCTCCTCTTCTTGCTGTGTCAGAAATAAAGCCTGGATCCAACATCCTCAACACCAAACACCCTTGTGACAGAAGAACAGATGGACATCCACAAATTAAAATCTCTCTGGAATTCCACTGGAATACTTAGCAGTTTTTCTTTTGTGGTTGTTGTTGTTTTATTTAACAGAGCTAGATTAAAAAGTATCATCTCACTGAAGAAACTGAAAATTGTAATGAGTTTTGTGGTCAGGCAGTAATTATATTAGCTTTCCCTAAAACTGGATATATTCAAATTCTCATCTAATTATGTTTTCCAAATGAAGCAGGGGAGAGAAAGGTCATAGTATTATAGCCAGCATATTTTGTTTTCCTCTGGAAAGAGTACAAGAATAGTTTCAATGGAAGCAGTTTGAGATTATGCTTGATAATTTGTAATTAACTCTCCAGGGTGCTGTGAGGCCTAATTAATTACTTATTGGAAAGCATTTGGAGATCTTTGGATGAAAGTTGCTATAGTAATGCCAAGAATTGTTGTTATTGTTATTGTTAGGTATCTTCCATCCCCAAATGCAGTTAGGTGGAAAATGTACCTTTATTACCTTATGGTATCTTACAACCAGGAGTAATCTGCTGAAAAGCAGTATTTAAAAGCTGAGGATAACTCTCTCTGCAGTGGGAAGCTGAAGATGTTTATTCTAAAACTGTGAATATAATTTATGAATAAGCCAAATACATAAATTGCATTCAGAAGTTCCACAGTAATAACACACTTTATATTCTCCATCTGCAGATAAGCAGGTGCATCTATTTGTAGAATTTGTCTTATGTAATGAAAGTGTCTTTGGCGCTATGAAACTACTGTATCATGAATGCCTCTGTGTGTTTAGCATCCAGCATTTATTCTCGGGTCTGGCAACAGGAACATTACACCTAAATGCAATTAACCCAAATTAATGTAATAATGGAGGGTCATGAAGATATTAGGATTCCTATTCAAATTACGGTGATACCCTGGTACAAAATTGAGTAACCAATTCATCCCAATTTATTTTTCAAAGCGCTCATGTTTGCAGAGTGGAAGAGAATCAACATGTAAAAAAGGAGGCAGATGTTAGCCCTTCTCCCAGAAGTCAGAGAAGAAAAGGACAGCTTCAAAAAAAGACTTGCCGGAGGTGTGAGCTGGAGGAAGGGGTTGCCTTTGCAGCATGAACTCTGCCAGTCAGAGGAGCTCTGAGCTGTGGAGGAGGGAAACTGTGAACAATGGAATAAAATTTAAAGGCAAGGACCCAAGAGCCTTTGGGTGTCTCCAGCCAGAACACAAAAAAAACTTCAGTCTTGGTATAGAAACTGAGAAAGCTGCAGAGAATTTTCTCAGAATCCTATATAGACATTTCTCTCCCCACCTTCTCAGTCTTACTGTTTTATGGTAGCTAAATCTAAAGCAATAGTTAATTATCCTCTGTGACCCCCGACAATACCTATGTGTTTAAGTATCAAAATCCCCTTGAACATACCTGTGGTTGTGAGAAAGTATCTATTTGTGTTCCACCAAGGAGTCCAAGGGGTAGGAAATATTCCTGAGGTTTCCTTGCTGTGAAGAGCTAACAACCCGAGAAGCTAAAGCAGAGTGCTTTGCTATACTCTCTTTCAACAAAGAAAAGCTGAAGTTTGAAGCTAATATCAGTCCTCCAAATACAGATCTACCCTGGAGGAACCCTGCCAGTGCCATAAAATGGTGGGTAAAAATAGACACAAATATGCATGCGATCTATGGTACCCATAATAACTATACACAGAAATACAGCTTACTAATAGTGACTCTTCATGCTTTCTTCACTAGAAGAAAAATCTCAAAATGTATTGCTTTTAATATTTTTCCCATGCGGTAATACATTTATGAATAAATCTCAACATGTGCACAAGATAAATACATAATGTTATTTTTTTATGGTGTTGAATGTGCAGTTCCCTCAAGCATTAGCTGTCTCTAACAAGCAGGTTGTGGTGTCTCTCTGTTTACCTTGTCAGCAGTATTCATTTCTGTTATCACTCTTCTGGAAGAACAAAGTTTCTAGATATGCCTCAAAGGTGAACATAATTACGCTGTTTACATTGCTATTCCTACAGGGATCATGAAATAGTACTTAGAACAATGTTTACAGTCATCAACGAGGCAGAAATCACTCTTTACATACCAGAAAGGCAGAAAACAATACCCCGTCACTAACTAATTGCAGATGGGACTGCGCTGTACAAAGATCCCCCGTCTCGCATCTGATCTAGGTGCTGGGTACATCAGTAGCCTGAAGCATCCAGCAATTACTCTGTCCGTCAAATCAAAATTTCTCTAAGGTGTTTTCTTTTCACTGGGGCCCTGCAGATGATGTGACTTACCCATTTCTACACTTTATATTCAAAGAAGCAAAATAAAAATCCCAAATGTAATGAAGCACGCTTTAACGCACATACTAAACCGCATCCTTCCTCCATAGGAAACTTTTTCATTTTTCTCCTGGGGTCAGGGACAAAGGTAAATGAAACCCATAGAAGAGTTCCCATTAACTTCAGTATGTTCTGGGTCAGAAGTTTGCAGTGGGGCTCACAAAAGACAGGAGAGAAATGGGAACCCTGCTGCAGAGGGGTGCACACCAAGGCAGCATGGTGTGCCCTCCTGCCCTCCACCCCACGAGCTGCCTTTCTCAGCACACATTTGTGCAGTGAGAATGTACCTACAGCAACACTTCTTAAAGTTAGTTCTGTAAAATAGACAAGAAATACTGATTTCAGACAGCACAGCAAAGGTAATTTGTGCATTGCTCCTAGATGACGACTCGGAGGCAGCTGGGCTTTAGCACAGAAACGGGTATTTTCCTTATTTCTTGATTGCTAATCACCAGTCAGTCTGTTGCATTCAACCTAAGGTAACTGTGATGTGATCTTCTATTCAGAGTCTTCCTGTTGTAATATTAAGCTTTTCCTGGCTGACACATTGCATTCATCATTTGGCGACTTGATAGTCAAATATCCTTGCTGTTTGCCAGAGGGAGAGCACAGGGGAGGTATCAGCTCCATCGCACATCCGCGGGAACATCAGCGACAGAAGTTCAAACTAATCAGCCAACATCATCAAATATGTATCATAACAACCCAAAAGCTATCATTTTGGAGAGAGGAAAAATAATAAAAGAACTACAGCATATGAAATGCAGCAAGGGTAGAGCAAAACCAATTTTTATGGGAATCCTTGGACCTTGTCGACACAGCGCTGTTGTTTATGGAGGCAGTTATGCTGGTGTAAACACTTTGCTGATATAAAAGTGCAACTCTAGAAGCTAACCAGAAGAATGTACCCTGGTTAACCTGGACAGCACAGGGGTCTGGGGAGCCCTGTGGGTAGTCATGCCATGTTGCTGGCCCAACATGCCATGTTGCTGGCCCAACCTGTGGGTCCCACTGAAGCCTCAGCACTGTACCAGGGGGAGAAGAGCCTCCCATTATGGGGGTGTCAGTACAAGAAGGGCACCAGAGCACTATAGCTACATCTTTTGTACATATACCATGTGTTTACAATTACTGGCCAGAGGCCAAAAAGAGTTTTGAGGGGTTTTCAGTCATTTGTCTTTTTTTTTTTTTTTTTTAATCTGTCCAAGAGTGAGAGCTGGTGAAGTCACTGAGTACATAACCATGGATGACAGCAAGGTCAGAGTTTCCACCAAAATGTGAAGTTTGTGCTTCACACAGCATTTCCAGCTGCAAAACACAGACCAAACTCAGGGTTACAGCTGTCACACCTATTTAGGAGGTGACAATCATGAAAGAAAGGGCATCAGAGTCCACCAGGGGTACAGTACGTAGATTATCAACTTCACAACCCATCTGTTAAATCCAGGTTCTCTTTAGACCTGCTTCCACCTTGACAAAATAAAGTTCGAAGAAGGCAGAGGCATCTTCTAATCACTCAGAGGACTGAAATAAAACATTTTCACATCATGGTGTGATGTACCTTTTTTGCCATTTATACAGCACATCACAGTCTCAGTTACTCACTGAGCTCTGCACTTACAGTATTTAAATTGAGACTGGAGCTGGTATCAGCTGCTACTCCCGTAAAAATTTCAAACTAAAGATATTAGTAGACCTCAAATACTTCAATTTTTGATCTATCTTCAAATGATTACTAAGAGGCAGTTTTGGTGTTCTTGTCTTTCCACACCACCATTCATATTATCCTTTGGAAACAGGGAATTATTTAGAAGCCTGCATTACCTCTAAAGCATTGACAAAACCAGTGACTTCTGAGCAATTTTTTTGGCATATATGCATTTAAAAAGTTATTTCTTATTTCATCTGAGACTAAACTCTCCAAGTTCAAAAGCCATTCACATATAAGAAGCCTCATTGATTGCGATGGACTTCTTTCTTCATCTCTTAATAATGGATAAATGGACAAATCAATGATGTAATTAGATAATCTCAATATCATTATATAACTTTTTAGCCATCTAATATTTTTTAGCCATCTAATTAACATGATTAAGCAATTAATATCCACATAAGAAAAAGCAAGAAAAAAAAACCAGAAGAACTGCTCACAAACTTTCAGACACATGCAGAAAACATGTCTGGAAGCTGGGGGTAGCAGGCAGCTTCAGTATGGTGGTTTCAGGTATAAAATACGACTTTTCCCCCTCCTCTGGAGATCTGTTCTGGTTGGAACGACCTCGAGAGGAGCCAGCAGTGCCAATTACCCTGTGAGACCAAATGAGGTGGAGGAACCAGCAGCTCCACTCACGTTTGTGGGGAGTCTTGTGCATGGACCATATCCGAGTGCCGTGCTGGTGCGAGGGGTCATGTTGCCCCAACGCATGCTCATCCCAACGTGGTCGTCACCCAAGAAAACACCCCGATTGTACAGCTTGTCCCCCAAAATGAAGCAAAATGCCTCGTACATGCAGGCATTCATAAAAATGTGCCTTTTCAATCCTGAAGAAAATATTTTCATGTTAGTCATCTCTTCATCATCTGTAAATCTCCTCACACTTGTTTTCTCTGGTTTCCCTCTTCTCCTTCCAAATGTTGCCAAAATAATTGCACCCTTCACAGTGATCGTGTTGCAGCCTCTTTTTGCACACACCACTATTCCCTAATGATTGTTTTCTTTTTTTTTTTTCCTTTTTTTGAGACCAGAAGGGACTCTGGATCGATATATCCGACCTTCTGTAACATGTACTGAACACTTGTTTTCCTCACAGACAGTCAACCTAGATATAAAGATGTTAAAAGTAAATTTGTCATTTCCATTGTTTTAAATTCTAACTGTCTTACTTTTCTGAGTAACACCCTACATTTCTTTATTGCAATCATATTTTAATTTGTATATGGATAAATTCATGCACACTTTCTTAGGTGGACCAGGAGGACTAGAATACATTCAAGAAATCTGTTTCTAGGAAGCTCTAAATTACATTAGCAATATATTTTAGTAATGACAATCAGGCCTGGCTCATTTCCTTGGGATTAATGACTATCTGGGAGAGCTGATGGCCCCAAGTAGTAGTCATTATTTTATTAGAGATCTTTTTTTGTTTGTTTTTAATTAGGCAAAGATTAGAAAAAATCCTGTCTTCTCTGTGTGTAAAAGGAATGAGAGCATCACGGGAGAAAAATACAATTATTCAGAGTAGGGAAAAGGTCTGTTTCAAATGTTTGATAACCTTTGGTAAGATCACCAGGTTAATATCATAACACACCAGTGTTTTCGGTCGGTTTCATCTGTTCTCTCAGTGTTTACATTTCTCTGTTCCCAGAGGGGTTTTTTGTTGATGTTTTGAAAAATGCAGCATGTATATTTTGAGGAACATTTGTAAATATATCGTGCACTTTTAGAAAATGCTTTACAGCACAATCTTTTATGACGGGTGGCTCGGTCTGACTTCGAGTCTGTCAACCAGGATGCATTGAAAATGGGTGAGAAAAGAGAAGGCTGGGAAATGTCAAAGATCTTTAAAACAAAAAAAACCCACCCTTGGGAAAAAAAAAAAAAAAAGAAAAAAAAAAACAACAAAAGAAGAGCCAGATATTTACAACTCAGTCATTTTTAACCCCTCTTACCAGAAAATATGGGAACAAATAGTTAAATTAACTAATTGGAAATACCCAGAAGACAATAGGGATATGGGTAACAGCCAATACTGGTTTCATCAAGAAATGTTTCACTGTTTTGACATCATTCTTCAATGAGAATTGTGTCAACTATTTTCTTCTGTCACAAGGCAAGATGCTTGTGCTGCCTCCAGTAAATGTTCTTAGGCTAATGTGGCTTAGATGAGCTTGCTGGGATTGGTAGTGAAAAGCTGTCAGCAAACCCACACTGAAGAGGAAGACAGGAGCAGCCTGAATCTCAGCAGAGGAGGACCTGGCAAGCAGCTCCTGAGAGAGCTGCTATATCCACAGCTTCCTGCAAATCCATGTTTCATCAGTGACTGGTAAAGGTCAGAGCACAGACTTATAAAATTTGCACTTAACACGAAGCAGAAGGGAACTGTAAGGACACTGGAACATGAACATAAAAAACCAAACCCCAAACCAAGTTCAAAATGGTCTTGATGAACTGTGGAGTTGATCTCGGGAGGGTGGTGGTGGGAAAAACTATTCAATAGAAACAAGTTTCAAGTCTAAACAGGAACAATCAGCTGCACAACTAGACGTTCAAAATGGTCTTGATGAACTGTGGAGTTCATCTGGGGGAAGGTGGCAGGGGGGAAAGCTATTCAATAGGAACAAGTTTCAAGTTTAAACAGGAACAATCAGCTGCACAACTAGACTAGAATAGACTATTTCAGATGGAAGGGACCTGTGACAATCATCTAGTCCAACTGCCTGACCAATTCAAGGCTAAGCAAAAATTAAAAGCATGTTATTCAGGCCACTGCCCAAAATGCCTCTTAAACACTAACAGGCCTGGGATATTGACCACCTGTCCAGGAAGCCTGTTGCAGTGTTTGACCACCCTCTCAGTAAAGAAATGTTTCTTCATGTCCAGTCTAAACCTCCCCTGGTGCAGCTTTGATCCATTCCCACACATCCTATCCCTGGATACCAGGGAGAAATGCTCAGTACCTCCCTCTCCACATCCCCCCTCAGGAAGTTGTAGGGAGCAGTAGGGTGGCCCCTCAGCCTCCTTTTCTCCAAACTAGAAAAGCCCAAAAAATTTAGCCACTCCTCATAGGATGTAGTTCCAAACCTGTCACCAGCTTTGTTGCCCTCCTCTGGATGCATTCAGGAGCCTTTACATCCCTTTTAAATGGACTCGATGGTCCCTTCCAACCATGAAGATTCTGTGATTCTGTAAATTGCATGCCCCAGAACTGTCCACAGGACTCAAGGTGTGACCACACCAACTCTGAATACAGCAGGAAATAGAGGATGGTGAAGAGCACCTCATTAGGGGTACTGTGAATCAGAAAAAGACACGAAGCTCAATCAGCAGTGCCCAAGAAACGTGGAAAGTATGACCAGAGATTTACAAAATATGCAACTCTCAAAGGCATGAACACATGGCTACCACTATTGATTCTGGGGAAAGAAGAGGCATTGTAGTAAATGACAAAGTGGTACAGAATGATTTCATAGATAAAGACAACAGCAAAAATATTTGAGATCGCATTGATTCTGAGGGCAAGTTTTTCGAACCCTACCTGACCAGGTTGTTCTTGGGTTTCTTTGAAGCTTTTCCACTTCTCAAAAAAAGCTGTCAAGAAAAGGAAAAGTGAAGAATCCTTCTCAGTGAGTCTGGTAAGCAGGAAGCACATATCCTGAATAAGAAAAACTTAACCCACCATAGAAAAACTGATGTGCAAATTTCAGATCGGTTTGATCCCAATTTTCCAAACAACTTATAAATTACCATCATCTCGTGGATTAGCTTTCTCTTTAAGTGTGTTTTCTGTAACTTTAAATGTTGTAGCTAAATAAAATTAGTGCCCATGACAATGTTGTTTTCAGTTCAAGCAGACTCTTGATGACTTTGTCTTTGTTAACTTATTTGTCTTTGCTTTGTGAAATTATCTGCCATTAACTCATCATGTTCTGTAAATCCTCTGCAGTAATAACTAGATGCAACAGCCCTTCTGTCTAGTCAGTTGAGATTTGACAGCCTCTGTTTGCTAAACGTATCACTTCACTGAGACTTTGGAACACACTTTTCATCTCTCTCCATTCTCATTATCCAGCTAAGGTCCTTATAACATATGGTCTTATTTTCTTAATTGCATTCACTGTTACACGTCAAACCAAGCTAATCTTTCAAACCGTCAGGCTAATCAGTACAAAATGCATGGCCACTGTTTGCACACATGCTGGTAACAAGAGGGGAACAGGCCCTACACAAATCAGAAATTTAAAAAAAAAAAAACCCCCCCTTGGAAAAAAAAAAAAAAAAGGAAAAAAATCAACAACAAAAGAAGAGCCAGATATTTACAACTCAGTCATTTTTAACCCCTCTTACCAGAAAATATGGGAACAAATAGTTAAATTAACTAATTGGAAATACCCAGAAGACAATAGGGATATGGGTAACAGCCAATACTGGTTTCATCAAGAAATGTTTCACTGTTTTGACATCATTCTTCAATGAGAATTGTGTCAACTATTTTCTTCTGTCACAAGGCAAGATGCTTGTGCTGCCTCCAGTAAATGTTCTTAGGCTAATGTGGCTTAGATGAGCTTGCTGGGATTGGTAGTGAAAAGCTGTCAGCAAACCCACACTGAAGAGGAAGACAGGAGCAGCCTGAATCTCAGCAGAGGAGGACCTGGCAAGCAGCTCCTGAGAGAGCTGCTATATCCACAGCTTCCTGCAAATCCATGTTTCATCAGTGACTGGTAAAGGTCAGAGCACAGACTTATAAAATTTGCACTTAACACGAAGCAGAAGGGAACTGTAAGGACACTGGAACATGAACATAAAAAACCAAACCCCAAACCAAGTTCAAAATGGTCTTGATGAACTGTGGAGTTGATCTCGGGAGGGTGGTGGTGGGAAAAACTATTCAATAGAAACAAGTTTCAAGTCTAAACAGGAACAATCAGCTGCACAACTAGACCAGAATAGACTATTTCAGATGGAAGGGACCTGTGACAATCATCTAGTCCAACTGCCTGACCAATTCAAGGCTAAGCAAAAATTAAAGCATGTTATTCAGACCACTGCCCAAAATGCCTCTTAAACACTAACAGGCCTGGGATATTGACCACCTGTCCAGGAAGCCTGTTGCAGTGTTTGACCACCCTCTCTGTAAAGAAATGTTTCTTCATGTCCAGTCTAAACCTCCCCTGGTGCAGCTTTGATCCATTCCCACACATCCTATCCCTGGATACCAGGGAGAAATGCTCAGTACCTCCCTCTCCACATCCCCCCTCAGGAAGTTGTAGGGAGCAGTAGGGTGGCCCCTCAGCCTCCTTTTCTCCAAACTAGAAAAGCCCAAAAAATTTAGCCACTCCTCATAGGATGTAGTTCCAAACCTGTCACCAGCTTTGTTGCCCTCCTCTGGATGCATTCAGGAGCCTTTACATCCCTTTTAAATGGACTCGATGGTCCCTTCCAACCATGAAGATTCTGTGATTCTGTAAATTGCATGCCCCAGAACTGTCCACAGGACTCAAGGTGTGACCACACCAACTCTGAATACAGCAGGAAATAGAGGATGGTGAAGAGCACCTCATTAGGGGTACTGTGAATCAGAAAAAGACACGAAGCTCAATCAGCAGTGCCCAAGAAACGTGGAAAGTATGACCAGAGATTTACAAAATATGCAACTCTCAAAGGCATGAACACATGGCTACCACTATTGATTCTGGGGAAAGAAGAGGCATTGTAGTAAATGACAAAGTGGTACAGAATGATTTCATAGATAAAGACAACAGCAAAAATATTTGAGATCGCATTGATTCTGAGGGCAAGTTTTTCGAACCCTACCTGACCAGGTTGTTCTTGGGTTTCTTTGAAGCTTTTCCACTTCTCAAAAAAAGCTGTCAAGAAAAGGAAAAGTGAAGAATCCTTCTCAGTGAGTCTGGTAAGCAGGAAGCACATATCCTGAATAAGAAAAACTTAACCCACCATAGAAAAACTGATGTGCAAATTTCAGATCGGTTTGATCCCAATTTTCCAAACAACTTATAAATTACCATCATCTCGTGGATTAGCTTTCTCTTTAAGTGTGTTTTCTGTAACTTTAAATGTTGTAGCTAAATAAAATTAGTGCCCATGACAATGTTGTTTTCAGTTCAAGCAGACTCTTGATGACTTTGTCTTTGTTAACTTATTTGTCTTTGCTTTGTGAAATTATCTGCCATTAACTCATCATGTTCTGTAAATCCTCTGCAGTAATAACTAGATGCAACAGCCCTTCTGTCTAGTCAGTTGAGATTTGACAGCCTCTGTTTGCTAAACGTATCACTTCACTGAGACTTTGGAACACACTTTTCATCTCTCTCCATTCTCATTATCCAGCTAAGGTCCTTATAACATATGGTCTTATTTTCTTAATTGCATTCACTGTTACACGTCAAACCAAGCTAATCTTTCAAACCGTCAGGCTAATCAGTACAAAATGCATGGCCACTGTTTGCACACATGCTGGTAACAAGAGGGGAACAGGCCCTACACAAATCAGAAAATGCCACTGAGTCCCAGCTGGCTTGTTTATTCCGCCTTCATTTTCTAAGATTATCTGAAATGCATCTTCTTTTGCATTTAAATTTTCAGAGTAATTTTCTTGGCAGACAACTATTAGCGCTGGTGATTTGTGTCCTACCCAGCCAGACCTTCATCACAAAGTATGACATTGACTAGTGATTCCCATGAGGCAGATCTTAAGTTGAAGGACAAATATTGTCTGGTATAGAATCATAGAAAAGTATGTGTTGGAAGAGACCTTAAAAGCTCATCTAGTCCAACCTTCCCTACAGTGACCAGGGACATCTTCAACTAGATCAGGTTGCTCAAAGTACTGTCCAACCTGACCTTGAATGTTTCCAGGCATGGGGTATCTATCACCTCTCTGTACAACCTGTTCCAGTGGTTCACCACCATCACTGTAAAAAAATTCTTCCTTATATCTAGTCTAAATCTCCCCTCTTTTAGTTTAAATCCATTGCCCCTTGCCCTACCACAACAGGCCCTGACAAAAAGCCCTATCTTTCTTATAAGCCCCCTTTACGTATGGGAAGGCAATAATAAGGTCTGCCCAGAGCCTTCTCTTCTCCAAGCCAAACAACCCTAAGCCTCTCAACCTGTCCTCACAGCAGAGGTGCTCCAGCTCTCTGATCATCTTTGTGACCCTCTTCTGGTCCCATTCCAATAGGTCCATGTCCTTCTTATTTTGGGGGCTCCAGAGATGGACACAGCACTCCATGTGGGGTCTCACCAGAGTGGAGTAGAGGCACAGAAGTATGCTATTATTATTCACAAGAAAATGCAACATATTATTTAACTACCTTTAAGGCAGGAAAAAATTAGAGATAATCAGTATGGTAACTGCCACTCGGTTGAAGGTTTCTTTTTTGGTAAAAATAAAAGGTAACATGCAGCATGTAATTTACTTATCATATCTCTGACATAACCACAGTAAGGCTGATCATTCTGCTAAAGCAGGTTAACTGGGAACATGCAAAGGAACGTTAGGGGAGATACTGGCTTGTACATTTAAATGTACAGCTGTAGACTATAAGAAGCAAAGCCAAAGAAAAAGATCTGTGCTTGCATTTTAAAAATATTTTTGGTATCTGGGCCAACTGATACATCATAGACAATTCCATCAAAGCTGTACAAATTCAATAGACCGGACCTAACTTCTAAGGCATCTTCAGTAAATCACTGAATTTTCTTTAATCTCAAATAAATGTAACAGAAACCAGAAGCCTGAGCCATCGTACTCTCTTGAAGAACCTGCATTAGCTAGGTGCTTGGATTTAACCAGGCAAATTCCAACAGCTAAAAGCAAAATATACATCAAATAACAGAATGATATGGGGTTGGAAGGGACCTCTGGACACCACCTAGTCCAACCCCTCTGCTAGGGTGGGGTGCTAGCAGGTCCACCTAGAGCAGATTGCACAGGAAAAGAGGAAAGGAGCACTCATTGGGCCAATTACCAATTTTCTGTTTACCAGCTATTTTTCCTAATTCCCCTGTAAAAATCTGACAAGTTTCCCAATCCAGTAGCCCATTGGAGGTGAGGCTGCTGCAGCTCCAAGCTCTGAGACCCAACCAGCATGTGTATCCCCGGCTGGCATGCCACAAACACACACATACAACAGGTCAACACAGACAGTAACACTCATGTAAACACAGATAGTACCAATGGCCTCATCCCATTTCCTTCTCTGGCTGATCTGGATGAAGGTCCATTTGTAGGAAGCACATATACATATGTGGTGTGGGTCCCTCTAGCAGCTGGACATAGCCACCTAGTCTACCCAGTAACTACTACTAGATGTTCCTATCTTCACGCTACCTTGCACACAGACACACAAACACACATATACAAGCAGGTCTCCCCGCCAACCTCCAGACCTTGTGATTATCCCTGTAGCCAACATGGACCCTGATCCCTTCAGCAGCCATCACCTGACCTCATCAGAGCCAGCCCTGACATGATTTTCCCCACCTGTGGTTTCATCCCTCAACATCCCACAATACATCTTGTGCCGTTGTGCCCTGGGACCCTTCAAGGGCTGACCCTTTAACCACTCAGCATAATAAAACCCACTAATTTTCTAAGTTTGCAAGCACACCTCTCGTGCCTGTGAGCAGGACCCCTCGCGGTGTTGCTCCACCAGATGCAAACGTACCAAGGAACAGTTTGAGACCATCTTCTCAGTGGGCTGCACAAGAGGTATAACCCATTTTAAATTAAAATCGAGGTGCCAAGGGATGATTGGTTTATAAGATCAGATTCTGAACTATCTTTAAGCATAAGTAAATGTCTCAAATATAATTAGTACAAATCCTCAGAAGCCGTCCTCAGAAATTAGTTTCTGTAAAAACAATTTAGGATCACTCCCCCTTTCTGCTCCATGGACAATCCTTTAACTTGCTCTTGGTTACAGACATCTGGGGTTTCCTGTTCTTGCAGCAGGAAGTTCTGTTGCCCAATGCATAACAATGAGCAGTGAACAAGGGAAAGGGCTGTATTTTCTCATATAAAGGGAACAAATACAGAATTCAAGGGTCCTGCTCTCGTTTCGCTCGCACTTTGCACACCTCCGATTTATTTGAAGCAGGAATTGTGGAACTGTCTTCTGTAAAAGAAACCTAAGTACTGCTCCATGGAAATGTATGTATTCACACTGGGACCCTGTTTAGTGCTTTAGTTTGATCTCCAGTCTAAAGTTATATCTGAAGTAACATCAAAGGATGATTTTAGAACGTTTTTCTTACATGTATTACCTAGAGTTGACTTTATACAATTCAACTGATACGACTCAGTCTAGAAACCAAGTAGGTAGTTATTTAATGTGAGATACATAGTAGTGCTGGGAAAGGCAAATAAAAGAAAGACATAGACCATTAGATATAGGGAGAGATTAAATAGGTTGGTATGCAATCTGTTTGGGAAAGAGATGGCTGAGGTGGGATGTCACAGGGAAAGTTATGAACAACATAGAAAATGTTAATAGGGAGCAATTATTTGCTATTTCTTACCACAGAAGAGTTTGGGAGGGTGCACTAAATTAATCTGTGCAATATAAGAACAGGCAAAGGGCAGAGTTTTTTTTCACACATCCACAATTAAACTGTGGAACTGATTATTATAGGGTGCTACAGATGCTAAAAATCATAAAAAGAGGTTCAAAGGCAATTAAACTAATAAAGGGAAGAAACGCACTTCTGGGGCTAATCTACATAAGATGAGGATACAACCTCCAGTTCAGACCCCCCCGAAGCTGCGAGGGGGAGAGCAGAAGTGTCAAACTGCAGGTGCACTCCTATTCCTTAGGCGTTTGTTAATAGCCACTGCCAGAGGGAGGACCTGGCAAGCAGCTCCTGAGAGAGCTGCTATATCCACAGCTTCCTGCAAATCCATGTTTCATCAGTGACTGGTAAAGGTCAGAGCACAGACTTATAAAATTTGCACTTAACACGAAGCAGAAGGGAACTGTAAGGACACTGGAACATGAACATAAAAAACCAAACCCCAAACCAAGTTCAAAATGGTCTTGATGAACTGTGGAGTTGATCTCGGGAGGGTGGTGGTGGGAAAAACTATTCAATAGAAACAAGTTTCAAGTCTAAACAGGAACAATCAGCTGCACAACTAGACCAGAATAGACTATTTCAGATGGAAGGGACCTGTGACAATCATCTAGTCCAACTGCCTGACCAATTCAAGGCTAAGCAAAAATTAAAGCATGTTATTCAGACCACTGCCCAAAATGCCTCTTAAACACTAACAGGCCTGGGATATTGACCACCTGTCCAGGAAGCCTGTTGCAGTGTTTGACCACCCTCTCAGTAAAGAAATGTTTCTTCATGTCCAGTCTAAACCTCCCCTGGTGCAGCTTTGATCCATTCCCACACATCCTATCCCTGGATACCAGGGAGAAATGCTCAGTACCTCCCTCTCCACATCCCCCCTCAGGAAGTTGTAGGGAGCAGTAGGGTGGCCCCTCAGCCTCCTTTTCTCCAAACTAGAAAAGCCCAAAAAATTTAGCCACTCCTCATAGGATGTAGTTCCAAACCTGTCACCAGCTTTGTTGCCCTCCTCTGGATGCATTCAGGAGCCTTTACATCCCTTTTAAATGGACTCGATGGTCCCTTCCAACCATGAAGATTCTGTGATTCTGTAAATTGCATGCCCCAGAACTGTCCACAGGACTCAAGGTGTGACCACACCAACTCTGAATACAGCAGGAAATAGAGGATGGTGAAGAGCACCTCATTAGGGGTACTGTGAATCAGAAAAAGACACGAAGCTCAATCAGCAGTGCCCAAGAAACGTGGAAAGTATGACCAGAGATTTACAAAATATGCAACTCTCAAAGGCATGAACACATGGCTACCACTATTGATTTTGGGGAAAGAAGAGGCATTGTAGTAAATGACAAAGTGGTACAGAATGATTTCATAGATAAAGACAACAGCAAAAATATTTGAGATCGCATTGATTCTGAGGGCAAGTTTTTCGAACCCTACCTGACCAGGTTGTTCTTGGGTTTCTTTGAAGCTTTTCCACTTCTCAAAAAAAGCTGTCAAGAAAAGGAAAAGTGAAGAATCCTTCTCAGTGAGTCTGGTAAGCAGGAAGCACATATCCTGAATAAGAAAAACTTAACCCACCATAGAAAAACTGATGTGCAAATTTCAGATCGGTTTGATCCCAATTTTCCAAACAACTTATAAATTACCATCATCTCGTGGATTAGCTTTCTCTTTAAGTGTGTTTTCTGTAACTTTAAATGTTGTAGCTAAATAAAATTAGTGCCCATGACAATGTTGTTTTCAGTTCAAGCAGACTCTTGATGACTTTGTCTTTGTTAACTTATTTGTCTTTGCTTTGTGAAATTATCTGCCATTAACTCATCATGTTCTGTAAATCCTCTGCAGTAATAACTAGATGCAACAGCCCTTCTGTCTAGTCAGTTGAGATTTGACAGCCTCTGTTTGCTAAACGTATCACTTCACTGAGACTTTGGAACACACTTTTCATCTCTCTCCATTCTCATTATCCAGCTAAGGTCCTTATAACATATGGTCTTATTTTCTTAATTGCATTCACTGTTACACGTCAAACCAAGCTAATCTTTCAAACCGTCAGGCTAATCAGTACAAAATGCATGGCCACTGTTTGCACACATGCTGGTAACAAGAGGGGAACAGGCCCTACACAAATCAGAAAATGCCACTGAGTCCCAGCTGGCTTGTTTATTCCGCCTTCATTTTCTAAGATTATCTGAAATGCATCTTCTTTTGCATTTAAATTTTCAGAGTAATTTTCTTGGCAGACAACTATTAGCGCTGGTGATTTGTGTCCTACCCAGCCAGACCTTCATCACAAAGTATGACATTGACTAGTGATTCCCATGAGGCAGATCTTAAGTTGAAGGACAAATATTGTCTGGTATAGAATCATAGAAAAGTATGTGTTGGAAGAGACCTTAAAAGCTCATCTAGTCCAACCTTCCCTACAGTGACCAGGGACATCTTCAACTAGATCAGGTTGCTCAAAGTACTGTCCAACCTGACCTTGAATGTTTCCAGGCATGGGGTATCTATCACCTCTCTGGACAACCTGTTCCAGTGGTTCACCACCATCACTGTAAAAAATTTCTTCCTTATATCTAGTCTAAAACTCCCCTCTTTTAGTTTAAATCCATTGCCCCTTGCCCTACCACAACAGGCCCTGACAAAAAGCCCTATCTTTCTTATAAGCCCCCTTTACGTATGGGAAGGCAATAATAAGGTCTGCCCAGAGCCTTCTCTTCTCCAAGCCAAACAACCCTAAGCCTCTCAACCTGTCCTCACAGCAGAGGTGCTCCAGCTCTCTGATCATCTTTGTGACCCTCTTCTGGTCCCATTCCAATAGGTCCATGTCCTTCTTATTTTGGGGGCTCCAGAGATGGACACAGCACTCCATGCGGGGTCTCACCAGAGTGGAGTAGAGGCACAGAAGTATGCTATTATTATTCACAAGAAAATGCAACATATTATTTAACTACCTTTAAGGCAGGAAAAAATTAGAGATAATCAGTATGGTAACTGCCACTCGGTTGAAGGTTTCTTTTTTGGTAAAAATAAAAGGTAACATGCAGCATGTAATTTACTTATCATATCTCTGACATAACCACAGTAAGGCTGATCATTCTGCTAAAGCAGGTTAACTGGGAACATGCAAAGGAACGTTAGGGGAGATACTGGCTTGTACATTTAAATGTACAGCTGTAGACTATAAGAAGCAAAGCCAAAGAAAAAGATCTGTGCTTGCATTTTAAAAATATTTTTGGTATCTGGGCCAACTGATACATCATAGACAATTCCATCAAAGCTGTACAAATTCAATAGACCGGACCTAACTTCTAAGGCATCTTCAGTAAATCACTGAATTTTCTTTAATCTCAAATAAATGTAACAGAAACCAGAAGCCTGAGCCATCGTACTCTCTTGAAGAACCTGCATTAGCTAGGTGCTTGGATTTAACCAGGCAAATTCCAACAGCTAAAAGCAAAATATACATCACAAATTCCAACAGCTAAAAGCAAAATATACACTGAATCACAGAATGATATGGGGTTAGAAGGGACCTCTGGACATCACCTAGTCCAACCCCTCTGCTAGGGTGGGGTGCTAGCAGGTCCACCTAGAGCAGATTGCACAGGGAAAAGAGGAAAGGAGCACTCATTGGGCCAGTTAGCAATTTTCTGTTTACCAGCTATTTTTCCTAATTCCCCTGTAAAAATCTGACAAGTTTCCCAATCCAGTAGCCCATTGGAGGTGAGGCTGCTGCAGCTCCAAGCTCTGAGACCCAACCAGCATGTGTATCCCCGGCTGGCATGCCACAAACACACACATACAACAGGTCAACACAGACAGTAACACTCATGTAAACACAGATAGTACCAATGGCCTCATCCCATTTCCTTCTCTGGCTGATCTGGATGAAGGTCCATTTGTAGGAAGCACATATACATATGTGGTGTGGGTCCCTCTAGCAGCTGGACATAGCCACCTAGTCTACCCAGTAACTACTACTAGATGTTCCTATCTTCACGCTACCTTGCACACAGACACACAAACACACATATACAAGCAGGTCTCCCCGCCAAGCTCCAGACCTTGTGATTATCCCTGTAGCCAACATGGACCCTGATCCCTTCAGCAGCCATCACCTGACCTCATCAGAGCCAGCCCTGACATGATTTTCCCCACCTGTGGTTTCATCCCTCAACATCCCACAATACATCTTGTGCCATTGTGCCCTGGGACCCTTCAAGGGCTGACCCTTTAACCACTCAGCATAATAAACCCCACTAATTTTCTAAGTTTGCAAGCACACCTCTCGTGCCTGTGAGCAGGACCCCTCGCGGTGTTGCTCCACCAGATGCAAACGTACCAAGGAACAGTTTGAGACCATCTTCTCAGTGGGCTGCACAAGAGGTATAACCCATTTTAAATTAAAATCGAGGTGCCAAGGGATGATTGGTTTATAAGATCAGATTCTGAACTATCTTTAAGCATAAGTAAATGTCTCAAATATAATTAGTACAAATCCTCAGAAGCCGTCCTCAGAAATTAGTTTCTGTAAAAACAATTTAGGAGTCACTCCCCCTTTCTGCTCCATGGACAATCCTTTAACTTGCTCTTGGTTACAGACATCTGGGGTTTCCTGTTCTTGCAGCAGGAAGTTCTGTTGCCCAATGCATAACAATGAGCAG
This sequence comes from Calidris pugnax, assembly GCF_001431845.1. NCBI lineage: Eukaryota > Metazoa > Chordata > Aves > Charadriiformes > Scolopacidae > Calidris > Calidris pugnax. Next base: position 4,084,164 of record NW_015090831.1, on the reverse strand, counting down.
TGAACAAGGGAAAGGGCTGTATTTTCTCATATAAAGGGAACAAATACAGAATTCAAGGGTCCTGCTCTCGTTTCGCTCGCACTTTGCACACCTCCGATTTATTTGAAGCAGGAATTGTGGAACTGTCTTCTGTAAAAGAAACCTAAGTACTGCTCCATGGAAATGTATGTATTCACACTGGGACCCTGTTTAGTGCTTTAGTTTGATCTCCAGTCTAAAGTTATATCTGAAGTAACATCAAAGGATGATTTTAGAACGTTTTTCTTACATGTATTACCTAGAGTTGACTTTATACAATTCAACTGATACGACTCAGTCTAGAAACCAAGTAGGTAGTTATTTAATGTGAGATACATAGTAGTGCTGGGAAAGGCAAATAAAAGAAAGACATAGACCATTAGATATAGGGAGAGATTAAATAGGTTGGTATGCAATCTGTTTGGGAAAGAGATGGCTGAGGTGGGATGTCACAGGGAAAGTTATGAACAACATAGAAAATGTTAATAGGGAGCAATTATTTGCTATTTCTTACCACAGAAGAGTTTGGGAGGGTGCACTAAATTAATCTGTGCAATATAAGAACAGGCAAAGGGCAGAGTTTTTTTTCACACATCCACAATTAAACTGTGGAACTGATTATTATAGGGTGCTACAGATGCTAAAAATCATAAAAAGAGGTTCAAAGGCAATTAAACTAATAAAGGGAAGAAACGCACTTCTGGGGCTAATCTACATAAGATGAGGATACAACCTCCAGTTCAGACCCCCCCGAAGCTGCGAGGGGGAGAGCAGAAGTGTCAAACTGCAGGTGCACTCCTATTCCTTAGGCGTTTGTTAATAGCCACTGCCAGAGATGAAATACTGAACTGGATGGCTTTATAGCCCAGTCCAGCACAGTCAGTTTTATGTTTTATATCCTGAGATTTCCTTGTAGACAGAGGCCTCTCCACAGGTAGCTCTGACCCCAGCTGCTCCAAAGCCCTGGCAGGAGAGGTGGTGACATCCTACCAGCAAAAAGCCCCGGGGATGCAGCGCTGAGCAGGCAGCAACCACCTAGCGATAATTAATACTGGTCACGTAAACTATAAAATTACTTGCTTCTAAACGCATTACTGAAGTTCAGCTAATGGCCGAAAGAAAACAAATTGTAATTAAGAAAATTATGTACTTCTCTGTATTTTCGAGGCTTTCTGAAGAAGAGGAGGAAAAGGATGCTTAGGAGCTTGGATTTTCAGATTCAGATAATTAAGGTTTGCATTAGAGGCTTATTAAAATATATTGCCCAAGAGACCAGACAGAATGTAAAATGGCTGGGTAAAAAACTCTCAGAGACAGAGAGAACAAAGCTGCAAGGCCTAAATGACCTTTTACTATTCCTGAATATCTTATGATGTTTGAAAATGAAGATTGCGAAACAGATGGAGCTGTTAACGAGTTTAGGAAACAACACGACATATGCTCAGAAGAGCTTTAGGAAAAAGTTTGCATTTCATATGAAATGCTGTGGGTCAGTTAAGATCAATCAAAAGCAGAAAGGAAAAAGAAAGGAAAAAGTCCTAACTTGTGTGTTATTAAAAGCCAGAAGACACAAAGGCATAGCTCCAAATCAGCTGCAACTTTTGTTCATCCAGACGGTACCCCCCACTGGCTCTGGTGGACAGAAAAGGCTGCAGAAGCCTCAGAGGAAGCGAACTGAAGCTACCAGGTTTATACCAGAGCTAACTGCCATGCCTTATGCCTAAATAAGTGAAATCAATTAAATCCAGCAAAAACCTATGGATATTGCACCAGCAGTCAATTGTTGCTTAAGTAAACAACACTACAGATTCAGAATTTTGTCTAAAAACTAAGAGAGAAATTAACCTATGCCTTTTCTCAGTGCAACCTTTGAAGCCTCTTTTTCCATGGAGAAAAAACAGTAAACTTTATCTGCTGTCAGTGGAATACTGGAACATGTTTAACTTCAGTTACTTAGTGCCCACTGGCAAACACAGGTTTCAGTATGAAAACTTTTAATTTCATGCTAGCCAGTTGGATGAGCAATTCCTTACCTCTTGGAGCAGAGCAGCTTGCTACAGAGCAGCTTGTCCACGTTGTCGATGTCACCCACTGCTGTCACCACGCATCCTCTCCGACAGTGCATGGAGCTTTGCAAGCAATGCAGTTATCTGGCCTCCAGATCATGAGATCTCTGTTGCTACAAAACTCCAGTTGTCTGATGCATTTATTGGGAATTGGAAGAAAACTTCTCTGCTTAGTTTTCAGGCTGAGGAAATGGTCTAGACCTGCAAAATCACAGAATCACAGAATTATCTAGGCTGGAAGAGACCCTCAGGATCATCGAGTCCAGCCATCCACCCTACTCTAAAGTACTCCCCTACACCATATCCCCCAACACCACATCTAAACAGTCCTTAAACACAGCCAGGGATGGTGACTCAACCACCTTCCTGGGCAGCCTATTCCAATGCCTGACCACTCTCTCTGTGAAGAATTGTTTCCTAATGTCCAGTCTAAACCTACCCTGGCGCAACTTGAACCCATTACCCCTTGTCCTACCATCTGTAACTTGGGAGAAGAGACCGACCCCGGCATATCTACACCCTCCTTTCAGGTAGTTGTAGAGAGTGATAAAGTCTCCCCTCAGTCTCCTCTTCCCCAGACTGAACACCCCCAGCTCCCTCAGCCTTTCCTCATAAGACTTACTCTCCAGACCCCTCACCAGCTTCGTTGCCCTTCTCTGGACCCGCTCCAGCACCTCAATATCTTTCCTGTGGTGGGGGGCCCAAAACCGGACACAGCCCTCGAGGTGGGGTCTCACCAGTGCCAAGTACAGGGGGACGATCACCTCTCGGGTCCTACTCCCCACGCTGTTCCTGATACAGACCAGGATGTGTTTTTGCAGGAGCTCTGTCTGAGTTTCCACGTGCTTCCCTGTGGGGCATTTCGCAGGTGTTGGAGCCATGTTCTTCTCCAGCTCCAGGAGGGAACCAACACTTGACGGCTGCTCCCGCCCGCTCTGCGCGCGTGCGGCTGCACGCTCTTATACCCGCGCGCCCGGCACGCGCTCTGACCCTGCGGCGGCACCCGCTTTTAAATGTGCCGCGGCTCGCCCGGCCCGCCCCCAGGCACCTCAGCCTCGCGAGATTCCCGAGTCCTTTCGGGCCTTTCCGCCTTCCCTCGGCTGCTCTGTCTCCCGGAAGCCCCCTCAGATCTAGTTTAAAGCCGCAGCCGCTCTCCACCTGGTCTGGACAGCAAACCCACAGAGCAGTCGCAGGCTTTCATGAGATGAAGCCACATATCCTATTGTCCTTCAGTATCCTGACATAATCTCCTATTTTTTAATGACGTTAGCATTTAATTTTCTTAACTCTCCATAAGCCAAGCTGCATGGGGCCTTGAGCAACCTGCTCTAGTGGGAGGTGTCCCTGCCCACGGCAGGGGGGTTGGAACTAGATGATCTTTGAGGTCCCTTCCAACCCAAACCATTCTATGATTCTATTATTCTAAGCCATTACTGGCAATTTTATTAACTAGGGAACTAGAGGCAGTAGTTTATGAAGGGGCTGCTTTCACGGCCCTGGTGAGGATAAACACAGCGCTCAGGATTGGTACCCAAGGGCAGGGTAGGTTTGTCTGTTATCAATTTCTTACTCAGGGTTTTTTTCCAAATTTATCGTTTCTCTGGATTTCCTTTCGCACACACCCCCCCCCGCCAAATAAAGTTTCCTTTGGTTTAAACCCCTCACCTTATTTTCTGCAGTTGGAGAAAAACTGTTCTTAATAGGAGCTCAGGTGAGGGAGTTTCGTGTCCCAGGAAAGCCCGGGTGAATGCTCCTTTGCATGTGTCTCCGTTATCGAACCAGGTCTGGGTCTTGCCAAGCCGCACCTGACACAAAGGTTAGATAAGCTCTCTGTTACATTTCATACCCACCACACACAAAGTATAAATGTTAATAATTTATTAACGTTTGTCATTAATATTGCAAAGTCAAGCATTCATAAGCCAGGTTGTCTGGGCAACCTTATTTTTTTGCTCTCTCGTGCTCTATATTGATGCGATCTGTAATTACACCGTGACACACTATTATTTCTGTAGGACCCCTGACTCGCTTGGTGCACGGATCAACCAGGGCTCCTTTAATGAGTACAGCTAGTCAATATTTTATTTCAGCCCCATTGTTATTTGTGTGGCCGTATCATATTTACCAGCACGGTTTAAACATCGTGCTGAGGACAGACCTGCTAAACTCCTCTCTGACTTTCAAACCACATTCATTATTTCGCCAGATTTGTGTGGAGCATCCATTTGATCTTCACATCAACACCTCAATGACAGGACGGTAACCTGCTAATTTTATTGTAGGAAACCGTTGTACAGACAGATGAAGGTCAAAATGGTTTGCTAATTTTGGCTGTCCAGTCTAGGACCTCTGGGATCTGAATTTTTTAAGAGTGCTCAGCCTTATGTGACATTGGGTACGTTCAGGGCAGCCCTCCTATTCCCATCAGCCACATCTGCAAGCACTCAGCATTTCTGCAGATCACATGAGGGTACGAGTTGGATACCCAGAAAATGTTGCTACTGAGTAGGCCAACAGCTTCTATGACTTACAAATACTCTTGGATCATGTTCTGCCTTTGTCTGGCAAAAAGACAGAAGATCTACCTGAATTATTTTAATCCCCTTTCTTTGCTTTTAAGCACTAAAAATCAAATGCTGTAGGACAGGTACCAGTGTTATGCAATGTCCCCACAATTACGAACAGGAGATGTCTCTAAAGAAAACACGGGTGTAATGACAAGAAAGGGAAGAAAACTAGACTTTTTTTTACATGGTGGTTGTAGAGATTTTGGGGCACAGAGTTACAAAGGTTGGGGCAGAAAAGTCGTCTGTAATTTTTACTCACATTTAATAAGCTGGGTTCTGTGGCTTTTTTTTTTTTTTAAATCTAGTGGAATATTTTGAAAAGATTTCATTTGAATACTTTAGAAAGAAAAGTTTTGTTTTGGATAAGACCCCACTTTTCTTTCCAATCACAAAAATGACCAAAGGTTAAAAATATCATAACTTGAAAATGTTGAAAGTTTTTTGAAAAAGACTTACCACATTAGGTTGAATTAAACACTCTTTGTTGTCCAAATTATGTTGCGTTTCCACCATTTTTATTATTTCATGCTATTCAGACTTTCCTTCTCATCCTCTTATTGCTGGATCATCCCAAACAGTCATAAAATTCACCCCCTTTCTAAATTATCATTTCTGTTCAGGTGGGGTTGGGCTGGCCTGTTGGAGCAGGATGAGATCTTCTCTTTAACAGAAAGAAAAAAATGAAGGAGAGAAAAAGGAAAAAAAAATATCAAACCTTCTTAACAGTGCACAACTAATTTGTCTCCTTCAAAGAAAAAAATGAAGGAGAGAAAAAGGAAAGAAAAAATATATATCAAACCTTCTTAACAATGCACAACTAATTTGTCTCCTTTGTTTATATTTTTTTTCACTGGTCCAAAACCTCTCAGTGCTCCAGCACTTCTGGCGATGCAGGAGCTTGTCTGCAGCTCTCTGCAGGGCTCACCACTCATCGGAGTTAGTCGGCAGTTTCTGCACCTCTTAGTCCCATGCAGTCATGTCCTGATCCTACTTTCATAGAAGTACATAGCAAACCTTTCAATGCTTTTAACAAATGCAGGCTTGGCCCCAAAAGAACAATATCTAATGCTCTGGTCAATTTGGTAAGTAATCTTTTCTTGTGATACTGCAAACAGGGGTGAACTGATCCATGCAGTGACCTGTGTCTTTCTCTTATTCCTCTACCTTACCCCATGCAGCTAAACAAATTAATACAACTTCAAGGCAACCAAGTTCATAAAGGACAGTAAACGGTGTATTCTCTTCCCCAAGCCAAAATAATCTACATTTGTTTTGGAATGCTACCATGAATCACTTTAATCTTTCATTTCTTGAGATATTTTTTATTTCTTTCTATAAATTCCATCCTTCCTCAGCTGCACAGTGTCCACTCCAGCTGCATTTGAAAACTCCTCAGATGAGGGTTTTAGTCATTTGCTTTTTGGTGAGTAATTGTATTCATTTTCAGCGAGAAGTCAGTTAACCTTTTGAGACAGTCAATTGCCCTCTCTATGTACCTATCGCTGTTCTTACTGGTAGTGTAAGACTAAAACTTAATAACCTAGAAAAGATGAAGCATTAACTTCGCTCTGACAAAAACTCATTCCAAGTTTTAAGGCCAGAAATTTTCAAGGGAACCTGAAGGATTTGGTTCTCAGAGTACTATAGTTTAGTGGAGTTGGAAATCTGGATAACTTAGTACTTATTAAATCGCAGTCTGCATGACTCAGACAACATCTATAATCTTTTTCTTTATATTTGATTTCAATAACTACTTGAGTTTGAAGTCTATTGCTGAAAGATATTGTAAAATATAGGTAATGCACAGATGTATATATCCCTTTTATCAATTAGAAAATCCTGTTTTGCTTTAGAAAAAGAACCTTATGTACTTAAATTAAATGATAACTATCTTTAACAAAGACACACGGAGACTGTGATTATCTATAAGCATATTTAACTCTACATATCTTTGTAAAAATCCCATTAAAAGAAGTATTACATGCATTCCATATGCAAAACCAATATTGCAACATGATACTCTTGGAACACTACATTTGATAGTAACTTAATAATCTCCAAGTTATAAGAGACTGTGCAAACACAGCAAAGCCATAAATCTGTAACAGTTTATATGCAGAATTCTAGCCTGCCTTCTGAAAAGGCTCACAATTAGGCAGACAAGGCTCAAGGTGACTTTTAAAGATGAGAATGGTAAAAATAAAGTGAGGGGGTAGGCTCTTTACCTGTGTCCTTGTTGTGTGAGATGGGCTTTAAGCACCCACATTTCCTTCTGCTTTCTCTCTTCTTCACCCTGGAGGGCCACCAGAAGTGCCCTGGCCTGGGACAGTTAGGGCAGCATGAAACTGGAGGAGATCAGAGGGTGATTAGACCCATACAGCACTAGTGATGAGAAGAGGGAAAGGAGAGGATGGGAGAGGTGGGAAAAGACCAAAGCCTGGACAGTTACCCTCCATCAGTTTGGGGCTTCTAATATAGCATGGGCATAGTCAGAAATTCTGGGAGATGGTGTTGAGGGAGAGGAGATAAGACAAAATGAAGATGGTGTCTGTGAGAGCTGGCAGGAGGTGGGAGACCTTCATCTGAAAGTCAAAGAGAGAAAGAACCAGGTATGGCTTTGGGGACTGGTTTTGTTTGGCTTTTATTTCTATCCACTAGATGAAGAGGGCACATGAAGAGTCCTTTCCATTGGGTTTGGACATAAATTGGATCTGTAAAATCATTCTTCACTTGATGGACTTGGTCTCCTGGGTGGGAATGGTGAAAGCTTTGAGAAAGATGGTTTGAAAAATAAATAAACCATCAAAATAAATAAATAAATAGATAGATAAAAACAACTAAACAATCTCCTGGGTGGGAATGGTGAAAGCTTTGAGAGAGATGGTTTGGAAAAAAATCCATAAAAATAAATAAATTTAAAAAAAACCCACCAAACAACAAACCCTCCCCCCAAAAAATTCCCAAACAAAACCTGCTTAAGATCTTCTTAACAAATTCCCAAACAAAACCTGCTTAAGATCTTAAGTGTAAAATCTAAATAGCCTTGTGTGATATATGTCGAGCTTGTACCCCTAGCTGAGTACACTAATGATGATGTTGCTCTCTGAGAAGAGCATATGTAAAGCTGAAGTTGCATGTTGAGGTGAGTCTCTGATTCATATACATTATTCTTCCACTGTGCATCATGAAAAATCAGACTGTGGGAGTCTTATCTATGCTGCACAAAGCAGATGGCCTTCTGCAGCTCCTCAGCTACCATGGTCTTATCTCAGTGTCTTCTAACCTGCTACAGCATGGCCACAAGCAGCCTATGGCCAGGACCTCAAGATGTCCTTCTTGCTCCAACAGCAGGAGGACAGTAAACCCTCACAACGGGCACACCCATGGCTCTTTCCTCATCCCTAGTTGCAGGAAAAGATCTCACTTCTAGAAGCCTTTGTGAGGGTTTGAAAAATTCTTAGTAATATTAATCCTTTTTATAAGCGTTCTAAACTCTTAATTCCTCAAATGTTAAGAACATTTACTGCTGAGAAATGTTTTGTAGAAAAAGTTTCTTACTGCTAAATCCATCTGCCTGCTTAAAAATGAAAACTTACATACATTTCTTAACAGCTCCAAAACTATATATTCTTCTGATGTGTCTATCTCTGTATGTTTTGTGTTTTGCTGCAATCAAAATTACAAAACTTTTTAAAATGATTGCTCTAAAAATTATATTTTTGTGTCATTTTGATCTTCCTTTAACTGACTACAGAGTCAAAAAGCTAAAAAGCATTAATATTCTTTAGGCAGTCATTATCTGGCAATTCTTAAGCAATTTCCTTGCCAAAACTAGAAAGAAATGCCCCTACAAAGATACTTAAAAAGAGACAATACCTGCTTTGGTGATCACTCCATGCAAAGCCTTTGTGAGAACTGAATTTAAGAAGACATGCTTTAAGCTGGAAGTCTTTCTTTGTTCAAATAAGAATGAACTGACCTGGAACAGCATTTCGGCTCCTTTTCAAACCCTCAAAAAATTAAAGGTGTAGCACAAGAAATGTCCTGTGTGAAAAAAAAAAAAAAGAAGGAAAGTTTCACAATTTTCACAATATGCAGTGGTTTCTGCCCAAAGAAAGAAAAAAAAAAAAAGAAAAAGAAAAAGGAAAGTTTCACAATATGCAGTGGTTTCTGCCCAGAAAAAGGACACACAACCATCAAGCTCAGTAAAAATTATAACCTGACTGCACGTGTTGCAGCATATTAACTAGTCATGACCTGATCCTGCTGGCATGGCAATTCCATGGAAACACTGGGGAAATGACTAAAAGGAAGGGAATGAGGATTTTTATCAGCCGGTGCCTGGCAGATGCGGTGTCTCATGCTGTGTGATGTGTGGTGATACCAGGCGAGCACAACCCCCTGTGGATAAAGGAAGAGAGTGGTTGATCCTCGCCCAGCCCCAGCTCCACAGCAGTGGAGATGCTGGGACACAGCTTTGCCCAAACCACCCTGCTCTTTTAGCTGCTTTTTTTCACTGGTTTGGAAGAGGTTGAGTGGACCATGGTATGGAAGAGGTTAAGTGGACCAGCACTTTGCCAAGGAGTCACATTCAAATGCATCTTGTGACGCTTTTATGGCGGATGGTGTAAGACAAAATATCATCAGCTTCTCTACCACCCACTTCTCCTGTCCACTTGAGGTGCGATTACACAACCAGAACGGAGGTGACACTTAATCTTGATAAATGTTAAGGAACAATGCTATATCATTTGCAATTTTAAATTTTAACCTATTTGGCTGTTCCAAAACACTTCCTCCAATAACCCTTGATTAATTGTTTTCATTATTTTTCTTTGATCCCACAGGAGGTAGTTGAATAATCAGCTTTGACTGTTTCTGAAGTTGTTTACTTAAAACGGTTTACTATATCAAGCATGGTTCCTGTATTTTTGCAGGAAATTATTCTACCCCTTTATAACCAACTTCCATTTTCTCTGTAACATCAGGACAAGACACTTTGGGGCATAAGAGCCTTGTCTCTCTAAGAACACATGCCTGGTCAAGCACAGATCCACCAGGAAATTTGCAATCTTTGTCAAAAGCTCTGCAGTAAGATTCTTACAATAGACGTGACAACTGCTGCAATGTCCACTTTGTTTATTTTTTTCTTTCCTATTGAAAGAAAATATTGACATGGATAGATGGCTCATGCTAAAAGAGAGCAAAGAAATGTGACTAAGGCACATTCCTCAACTCACAATGAAGAGAGCATTCAGCTGAGGTCTACTACACCACTTGTACATTGTTCCAATGCAGTGGCATCGCCCCTCCCATGAGTTGGCCAAAGTAGTGAAAGGGCCATGGGTATCATTTCATAATTTGTATGGAAACCACTGCAAACATCTCAGGATTTCCAGTGTTAACTGACACAGGGGGATTTGGCTTAGCTGGGAACAAGCCCTACAGGCACCGAAGATGCTGTATGGAGCACATCTGCTCTGCGTGTCCATGGGATGAGCCCACAGATAATGGCTGCCTACCAAGCCCAGTGCAAGCCAGGGGTTTCTCCCAGTCCAGGATACAAAGTGAGTTCTTTATAATCACTTGCTCTCTGTTTTCTTAGCTCGTAAGCCAGGCAATGGCTTTCTATAGTGTCTTTTTATTAAGAGGCTTCAGTGTGTTCACCTTTTTCATCATTATCTGTTGGGGTTTTTCAGTCACTACTTCCGACCCAGTGCCTGGAAATTCAAGGAACATAAAATATGTTTGATTCTCCTAAGAGGAATACTCCAAATATTCAGCAAATACTCCACATTCTCAGCAAATCAGGCAATGATTATTACACAATTTTCACAAATCATAAAATATTCCAGAAAAGCTCCTTTTCTTAATATATTCATGATTTAAGAGAAGCAATTATCACTGCCAAGCCTTATTTTAGGGCTGCAGCTTTAACAGACTGAGCACACTATGATTTCAATAATCAATAAAAGAGGCAATAGAAGCCTCCCTTTTAAGCATCCTATTCACTATGAAGGAATCTTCTAGTTTAAGGCAAAAATGTAATGCAGATGGATGATGACAACAACACTGGAAAGATCTTCAGGCATTTACATATTTTTCTGATTCCAAAACCCATTAGAGAAGTCAGGCACATTTTGTACTCACTTTTGAGCACTGCGAACACCATGAATTTAATAATAAAGAGGGTTCCAAGTCACTGCTAGCGTAGCGCTAAACGCAGCCTCTATTTCTCATAGGTTTCTTCCTAAGTGACAATCTCGACAAGTCGAGACAGACTTTGTCTCTCACATGTTCACTGAATCCTTCCCATTTTACTACTGATAAATTCCAGCAGCTGCTGCAGTGAAACAATGCAGCCAAGACCAAACATAAAACTATGCTCCAAACCTTCAGTGGATAGTTGTGGGGCAATATCTTTTTCTACAAAAACCGAATTGATAACTTGAGCGTGCTTTTATACATCCAAGTAAAAAATTCATATTCCCTGATGGTATCAGGGAATGGCTTGCAGCTGAATAGATACTGCTAACATTTTCCTGCTAATATTATGATAGTAGCATTGTAATAGATGTGATGGTCTTACAATATAAGAGAAACAAGGTTTTCAGGGGGAGAGGAAATACCTTTTATTAAACTAGTTGATGAAGCCGGAAGAAGAACAGCTCTGTGCCCCTGGACAAAGTTTTGTGTCTGAAAATATCTGTTGGTTTTTTGGGGGGTTTTTCTCTACTGAGAGAAACTGGTTTTCTTCCTACAACCACTTATAATTAATTCACGCTAGCTATGCCAGGCAATTCTCTAACCCTCACTGTCTCTGGCACCACCACAGACAGACAGTAAAAATCTCACTCTAAAGCTACATCCAGAGCTTCTCCACAACCTTTGGGGGGAAAATTGTCCAAAAAAGATGGGGTGAAAAACAGGACTGTAATTTTCTGTCCTGGCTTACTTACCCATGGAGGTAGGTGACACATAAAGAGGAATAAACCGCACCAAAGGAGATGCTGAAAAAACCCCAAGAAGGATGATGCACTGCGCAATCAGGAGGTAGGTGACACATAAAGAGGAATAAACTGCACCAAAGGAGATGCTGAAAAAAGGATGATGCACTGCGCAATCTCTTTGTCAATGTGCAGACCCAGGCTGAGAGAGATGCAGTCAGAGTTTTGCAGAGAGGCACCATCGACATCTCCTGGCCCCTTGCACCAGCCTTGTCCACAGCAAAGAGTGAGGAGCAGGGCTGGCGTGGGGCTGCGAGCTGGCTCAACTCCTGTAAAAAACAAAACCAGCACAAGGAGGGGGTAACACTACTTGAACCAACAAAGCCTTTCCTAATGGAGAGGTCAATATAGAAAAAGACTAAGGGATTGTCTTAGTTGTCTAAAGTGCCATATTTTAATGAAAACGACAAGCACAAAGTCACTTATATTTCATGCATTACATGGCAACACTTGTCTTGCAGTCAGGTATCACAGGCATGCTTTCAGTGCTGGGGTTTTAATGAGGTGCTTGATCCTTATGTAAAATCAGCACCACAGCCCTTATCCAGCAAGAACTAACAAGGAACTATAAATGGCCCAATTACCAGGCTGAAATGTCATTCACACATTTGTTATCTCCCACACCAACAAGGAAATATAACACAGAGGCACGGTAGCTGAAGGCAAATTGCAATTACTGTTGATTGAACTAGAACTTGTGAAGCTCTTCTTGTAATTCAAAGCTTTAAAATTTAACGTGGACTATATTTAGCTTCAAACGTCAGTTGGGTTCATTGATATTTTGTTTTCTGTTTGCCAGAAGTCACAATATCCTTATTAATAATATTAGCAGCTCTAAGTGTCGCCTACATGGTGCTGCACTGAGTTCTTAACTCGTTAGAGAAGTTACCTTGGGAGCAGTAGTTCTGGGGATGGAAGATTTCTGTGACTCATGTGCCTAGAGGTCAGATGCTCTTCCTCCAAGTCACCACCATTTCAGTGTATGATCATAGAATCATAGAATGGTTAGAGTTGGATGGGACCTTAAAGATCATCTAGTTCCAACCCCCATGCCCTGGGCAGGGACACCTCCCACCAGACCAGGTTGCCCAAAGCCCCATCCAGCCTGGCCTTGAACTCCTCCAGGGATGGGGCAGCCACAGCTTCTCTAGGCAACCTGTTCCAGTGTCTCACCACCCTCACAGGAAAGAATTTCTTCCTGATATCTAATCTAAATCTACCCTCTTTCAGATTAAAACCATTACTCCTCATCCCATCACTCCACTCCCTGACAAAGGGTCCCTCCCCATCTCTCCTGTAGCTCTCCTTTAGGTACTGGATGTCTGCTATAAGGTCTCTCCAGAGCTTTCTCTTCTCCAGGATGAATAACCCCAACTCTCTCAGCCTGTCTTTATAGGAGAGGTGCTCCAGCCCTCTGATCATTTCATGATATGTGAAGGGATTTTACATGTCTGTCTTTTAATGGAATTTTTCTTCTCAAATCTTAGTCGTACTGTTCCCAAAGCATACGCTGGTAATCTTTGAAAAACAGATGCTAATCCCACCTAATTTAGATGTTTATATTAGCAGTACTATAGCACTGGAGCGCCTAAATAAAACCATCTTCCCTGGAAGAAAAAAAAAAAAAGGCCTGCTCATAATATCATCATCTTTTATATTATAATAGCATTATAATAAGAGCTTTGCCAGATAGTGGGAATGCTGTGGTCATGGTGCAGCAGCACTCAGCTCCTCCCAGCTTTCCCCATTTCTCAAACACACCAGCAAATCCGAGTGGAGCTCAGAAATAAAGCTAGCACAGGCAATTCCCAGCGACTAGACATAATCTAAATCGCTCACCACTTTCAGAAAAATAAGGCTGTTTTTTTCTCTTTTCTTTCCTATGAACTGCGTTATTACTGCTGGATACCTGGATACATATCAATAGGAGATGACATGATCTCCTCTAAAGCACTTTGGATGTAAAGATGAAACAAAACCATGCACTGAATGTCTCATTTCTGAAGCACTCGGGGAAGATACAGGATGTGTTTAGACACCAGCACTGTCAGGTTTAAAAAGGCTGCTAAAAGAAAGAGAAGAGTGCTTGTATTCCCCCTCTTACTGCGAGCTGTCAGTAAATTCACTAATTGGGGCTGCGAAATTGCTCATTGCTGGTGTTATCTGAAAGGCAAAGATGAGACAGGGATAAGGACTGGAGAGGATCAGGCGCTGAAATGGAGGATGTTGTTTTCTGATTCACTTGGTTCCAGGTTGATTTTATACAGGTGTATATCAAACGTTTGCAATATATTTCTGTTGATTTCCAGCCAAGAAATATCAAGCTCATTTTAATGCGTGGTCCTTAAATTTGCTTGCAAGATCACGTTTACATTGCACATTATACAAAAACTAATTATGGTGATACGTGTATGCAGAGAGCTAGAAGCACTGGAAAGAATAAACATGTCTTATATTCTCACCTTTGTGAGTGATAGTACTTCAGGCTTTTAATAGTGAAATAACATTTTTTTACCTTTGGCATAGCTTGCTCATTCATTTGATTTCACTGAACTTTGACCGAAGGGAGAGACAGCCTAATTTTCAGTAATTTTTGGTAAATCTCACTTTACTGCCCATCTTCCAGAAAATACTGAAATCTTTTATAGATAGACCATGTTATAGGCTTTTTTGACTCCAAAGTGCATTATTTCCAAATTAAAATTTGAATAAAAAATGTTAATAGAAAAAAAGCCTGGGTTTCCTCAAGACCATATATAGCATGAGAATTTTTCATGAGTATATGCTAGAAAGTATTAAAACCTTTTAATACAATAAAAAAGTGCTCCTGTAATTCCGGTATTTTTGCTATTCTTAGTATTTAAAACACAAGGAGCTACTCATTGCTATTTAGTGGGTCTTTCCTTCTCTTATGTTTTTACTTCTGTTTTGGTTGTGGTTTTCGGAGATTTTTCAGGAGGTGGGGGTTGTTGTTGTTTTCACTGTGGTTTTTTTTTGCATGGCAACTATTAGGATGGAAGATCAAGATAAATTACACTTTTCTACCTATCATTTTTCTCCTGGAGTATCCTTTGTATCAGCATTTTACTTAAGCTAAACTCATGCTTCACCAGTTTTTTAAGCACAACAAGCAATCTTGGGGTTCCAGCTTGCGGGAGAGGATACTACATTATGCTTTCCACCCTGCACACATCACTCCTTTGAAAGCATATGCTCCTTTCTGCTGTTTAATAAGGGAAGCTTTGGCCTTTGGATCAAATGTCACTTGCTATACCCGTTGGGAGAGTAGTGTGTATTTGCTGCAAAATTCACTACACTGTAGAAATTTTCCTCAGGAATACAGTGGTCAGCGGTTCCAGAAAAGAAAAAAAAAAAAAAGCAGTAAACCACCGACAGACACATAGATGACCACTGGAGTGGACAAAGCTACTTCACTTTATTCCTTTTCAAATATCACCTGAATGAAGGTGCCTGGTTTTGGCTTGGGAATGGCTGGACACTGAAGGCAAGCCAGACTCGACAGCTTCTCTCCTCTGTCATGTAATGTATTGGGGATGGAAAGCTACAGCCAAACGCTTATTCTGGCAGCACAAGTTGCATGAACATCTGCTAGAAGTAACTGCTGTTATTTACTTTCCTGATCCATCATGTAGTCAGGGCAGCAAGCCACCCCTCTCCTTCACTCCTCCTTCCCCTGGAGTGAGGAGGGAGGGGTGCCCAACTTCTAAGCCTGTAAGTACAGCACAATGAAGTTTATTTTCTCCTCTGTTTTTGGAGCTTGTTTGGGGTATTTTTATAAAGGTTATTACAAGTTTTGCCCATTGGTCTAGGTTGTGTAAGCTTGCACAGACACTTAGTAATAATCAAATGAGAAGCAGTGCTTATTTGGTTTAAAATACATCCCTGCTTGAAGTCAAACAAGAACTTAATCCCTTTGCAGGAGTGGTCCCCACATTATAGCCTTACTCGTAGATTAAATTTGCCACAGGATAAGGAATTTCAAAGGGACTAGATAATCCTATGGACATCCAAGGTGTCCAGAGACATAATTAGTAGCTCGGAAGAAGCTGAAAGGGAATTTAAACATTTATGTTTCAGGTGTTAGAGGGCTGGATTGCATTTTGTATCTCTGTATCCTGAGTTTAGGGAAAGAGCTTCATTAGTTTTTTTCAGGCATCGCACCGCTGACAGAGACAGATTACTGAAATACATGGTCTTTAGGTCTCATTCAGTTCCTAATCACTGGATCCTGTGATGCAGTCAGCTAACATTTTTTCTCTCCAAGCACATTACAATTTCTAGGCAAACTTGGTAACGTTTTCTAGGCTTGTTTAATATTTCTAGTGTGCTTGTCAGTTGGCTTATAAAATGTTTACCTTTACAGGGGTTTTGTGTTCCTCTCAGTGAATTTCTTCTTTGGAAATTAAAGCTATCCATGATCTTGTGCAAAGATATTGCTGACCAGGAGGAGTACGGAGTTTCCTGAGGCCACTTTATAATTGCATTTTGGAATACAAATGAGTTTACTCTCTGAAGAAGATATTTCATTTGAATTCCTCCCAACTAAATTTCTTTTTTTAAACTGTGTTCATGCAGTCTATCCACAAATTAAATAGTATTATGTGACTGTGTGAAGTTGTGCCTGTGTGGGACTCTGCCAGGTAATTCTGGCCCTGCTTTAGACCCTGCTCTCTGTGAGGATGAAGGCTGGATGAAGCAAAGCGGACATAGCCCAAAGTCTGTGACGTTGAGTCATGGATCATTCTGCAGTGACACTGAAAGTGCAATTTCAGAGTCCCCGACTTGCTGTGAGTCAAATCAAAATAAAATAAGCAACAAATTGCAAGTGGATACTATATCTCACACCACCCCGAGTCCCTCTGATCGAGTAATGCTGTCAAGTGGCGGCATTTATTGTTAGAGCTGCCAAACTGTGGGGAATTTGGTTAAAAATTTCTGGGAATGTGGGATTGTTCCTTATTTCATATTACAATTCTGCAATTTCAAAACCCCTGTGTGCTAAACCCCCTCAGCAGCTCAGAAAAGAGACTTCCACCACTTAATATATGTCCCACCAGAAAAAAATGTTGCCACTAATAAATGGTGATTCTCTACTTCCTGCATTCATGCTTTTTCTCTTGCTTTTTGGTGGCATTTTTCCTTATTTAACTACTAAAATACACACATATGCACTAGACAAAAGCTCCTGAGATCCTTTGGTTTGTATCCCAGCACTGTGATGTCCTGACCACCCCCAGCTGGCCACCGCAAACATCTAAAGAGAGATTTTCTGCTTTGTCCCCATAGACTCTGTGTTAGCTCTTCATTATAATTTTAACACACTGAATCTTTCCACTACCCATGTTTATGTCCTTTAAAAATTTCTAATCATGATTTTCCAGCCAGTCTAGACACAGATAGCTCATTTTATCTTTCCACACAGTGCATGCTTTGCTGACCCGCTAACCATTTTGATAGCTTTTCTCTAAACTCCCTCCAAATTAGTCAACATCTTTCTGTTAATGATGCATTCAGAGTTAACCTAAAAGGTGAAAAAGCATCACTAAATGAGCTCCTCTCTACGTTAGCAGTGGCTTAAATGAAAGCAAGTTCAAGTGAGAAAGCTGATTTTAATGGTACTAGCGGCAGAGTAGAAGTCTGCTTAGATGTGGAACCACTAGGCAGATGGATAGTTACATGAATTTTAACAGACCAATATGCTAATGTGGAGATGCCAATAAACAGAACCATTCAGATGAATATTTGATGGATTCAAGACAACTTCATAAGGATTTCAATTTCATTAAAAATAAAGGTCTTGGAAATTAGAGAAAGACAGAAACGTGTTCTCTTCATGCTGCTTAAAGGGAATTGTGGTGCGTTTCTTTCAATCCAACAGCATGAAATTTTTTAAGACAAGGAATAGCGAGTGTGCAGTCTCTATATCTATAGAAATGTCAACCTTCAGGGAAGGACTGAAATATTGATTCTGACTGCAGCAGAAGGGACATTCAGGGCAAGGGGCTTGGGGTAGAGAAGGAAGTGTTCCAAAATACTAGTAGGGAAAGGAATGCATATTCCATACATGCGATGCCTTTGTATCCACAGACTGCCATACAATTTCCTTGGGGTTACGAGTGAACAGCAACATGGAAATGTGTGGAATTACTCAGGTTACAAAACACTGTTGGTTGCATAGAGACATTTGGTTTAAACTTACAATTGTATATAGTTCTGTATATGCCTTGCATGTAGCACAGTGCAGAAATACAAGAAATTAAGTATCCAGTCCTTAAAAAACTCTGCTCAAGCAAAACAGTAACTAGAATGCTAAAAGTGAGAAAATATTAAACACCATAGTCTAGATCCACAATTGCTAAAGCAAATACTTAATCTTTTGTACCTTAATTACATGAGTACTAATTTCATGACAAAGCACTGGGCTAAAAGAAAAATATGAGTAAAGCAACTTAGATTCAACATAAAATCATGAGAAAGCTTCTGTTACTTCCCACAGCTGAGTGTTGAGCTCAAGACATTTATGGGATTTCATAAGAAATTATAACTTCTCATGAAAAGGAAGAGGGTCCTTGTAAATTTTTAATATGAACTATACAGACAATTACATTAATAAGATTTAATTATACCATGAAATATTTAGTGTTTTTCTCTATGCTAAATATTATTTTGAACATAGTTCTAGAAAGATTTGAAAGCTTAAGAGATAACTAGAAACAAAACAGGAAAGAGTATTAAAAAAATTAATTTTGACAATGAATTCATAATATAGACCATTATTTCCGTCTTAAAAACTGGAAATATTTTGGTCAGCTATTGCATTTTATTCTCTCTATAAATAGAGACATAACACAATAAATATGTTGTGCAATATGCTTAATAGAAAAACAGCTCATATATTATAGATTTCATTTTAACAAATATATCACAATCTACAATTAACATCAAAGTTTTGGCAGAAATGCATAACTATTTATTAGTGTCTACATTTGCTTTGAATTATGCCAAAACTAACCAGCCATGTATTTACTATCATCCACAATGTGACTAGCTAATTAATTCACTTGTGAAATACTTTTTCCTAAATTGTATGCTGTTGTTATTTTTGCTATATGGCTCTTCTTTAAAATGGAGATTTCTAATGTCATGGCAGTCTCCCCTGTGCTATCTGAAGCGCTGCAGAACACACCCATGGCTCAGACCCACTGATTTCACTGACTCGCGTAAGAAATTGGTGCCAGAACACCGTCAAGTAATTTTTTCACCCTAAGCATGAACAAAATACTTTATGCATCTACTATGGACAACTTTCAACACCCAGACAGGAGCCCTAAGGGTTTACCTGGCCTCCAGGTGAGCGTAGGGCAGGCAGAGTATCCAGGGCAGTGTGCTGGAAACCATCCAGGACACCATGAAAATAAACAGGAGAAATCCTTCCCAGGGCTGCCATCTCCTAAATGGGAATGCGTGCTGTGGAGGCGACCCTGAAAAAATAAGCATATTTTTTTCCTAATTGGGAGGTCTGTCTTTACTTTTGATGCAGTTCATCCATGTAGAGATTAATATCTATACAATTTTTTTTAATATGTATGCGCCTAACATATATTTGCATACGGACACACACCTATCTATATGTGCACGTGCACACACACACACAATCTGTAGAGAAGCAAAGCCTCCAACCTGTGCTGCCTTAACAATAATCTGTATTTCTGATGTGGAAGGGGGTATTTCCACAGGGCATGATCACAATGTGGGCACTGTGTGGTTTAACAGTACAGGGTTTACAGCCTGACCCCCGGGGTTTGACATACGGACAGGGGGAAGTGGCACTTTGTTTATTCAGCCCCAGCAATTCTTCATGTTTTATTTAATAATTAGTCACAGGAGGAAGCACTATTATTAATTTTTAATACAAAATGTGCATGCCGTGTTGCTACGGTAAGCTGTTTAAAAGTTCTGCTCACAGCACACGCACGTTGTGATTTCCCGCTCGTCGCAACCTGCCTGCCTCCTTGGTCTCACAACAACTGGGGCACCCCAACTTCTTCTAAGATTGCATTTCTGTTCTGTTTTATGGATTTCTCTGACCTTTTCCACCACTTTCTCCTAATTTTTAATAATTTTCTCATTTATATGACTTTTTCCTTTTATCTACACCACCATTTTAGTTCTAATTCACTGCTTTTCCTTCCACCTGCTCAACCAGACTGCAGTTTTGATTTGTTTCTTTTCCATTGTATTTGGAGGCCAGCAAAGAAGGGAGTGGAGCAAGTGGATCCACATGCACAGGGGCAGGAGGCAGCACAAGGGCTGGCTCATTGGAGCCTCCTGCCCCACACACCCCATGGTGGAGGGTGATAAAAGAGAAAAATTACAGCCGGGGAGCCCATAGCTCCAGGAGAGAAGCTGCAGTAAAATATGGAGAGCCAACAGCCTGGCCTCAGAGGGGATGAGCAAATAAACCTGCCCAGGGATGAGAGAGAGAGAACTGCAATTCACAGCAGCTCAGAAACTCTGAATTAACCAAAGCAAATCCCACAGGCCAGCACAGACCTGCAAGTACATGGCAGGGAAGGGAGGAGGAGATCCTCGGAAAACCTTTTTTTGATGTTGTTCTGTCTCAGCTCACTTCTTTGAGGTTTTTCAGGGTTTTTTTTTTTTTTTAAATGTAACTAGGCAAATTTGAACTTCAGAAAAAGAAAATATTTCAGTTTTGTTTGCATGTTTGTTATTTGTTTTGGTTTTGTTTGGGTTTGTTTTGGTTTGTTTGTTTGTTTTTTTAATTTAAAGCACGCTCTTCTTTCTTGGAAGCTCACAATTAGAAAAAAGCAAGTGCAGACCCATCTCAGACTGAACTGGTTTGGGGTCCCATCATATCTGCCCCAGGAGACAGAGACAGGCGTGGGCAGAGCTGATTCCCTGCTTAGCACACAGGGTGGTGGAAGATATCCAATTTTGTCAGATCAGAAAATATATATATTTTTTTTTGTAAATGCCTATAAAGATTAGCAATATAAATTACTCAAACTTTCACATATTCAGGTACCAGCTTAGGCACTGTGCCACACCTTGTCTTTAGAGAAAGCTATGGCTTAAATTTAAAATACACTCCCCACTCCTGTTTCCATTCTTCCAAGCAGCAAACCAGACACAGTAGACCTCACCTTACGATATGTGGGACAATCACACATACTGGCGTGCAGCAAAGTTGCCCCCTTTGGACCAGCAGCCCATGGATAGAAAAAGTGGTTGACTGTTACCACAGTCTCCATCCGGCTTTGCAACAAATGTCACAATATTTGGTACCCCCAAATCTCGAATTTTCTTACCTCAGACATGCTGCCAGGTACATGGGCAGGAGGAGAGAAGGAGAAGAAACTGCTGGGACCAGTGCACCGTGGTAATCATGCAGGGCACTAGGTTCAAATTTAGGCTTTGAAGACATAATGATTTGAAAATAAATATTAATTCACATTTCCACCTTACAAGCTTTTTCTAGAACATTAATTAATGGTATAAATAAAACAATTAAACATGTTTGCTGTTCCGTAAAAGAACTTTCACAGCAGTGAATGTCTCTCACATTTTGGGAGACTATTCTCATTGCAAATCCTTAAAATTGGAACTATTCTTTCTCAGTGTCTAGAGAGCCATTTTAGAAGTGATCTCAGCATCTGAGTGCTGGATCTAAGTACCAATACACATGGTTGTGGTTTTCCTTAGTTCACATTCTGTCCTTACCAACCGTCGTCACTGCATCACAAGCTGAGGTTGCTCTATCTCAGTCAGAGAAGGCAGTCCCATAGCTACCCCGCAGCCACTTCTTCTCTGGATGCTCTTAGTCCTAAATTTAACACATAAAAATATTAACCAAAGCAAAGACACAGCAAAGAAAAGCAAAGAGAAAACATACCAAGTACCTTGCTGACAGCTTGGAGTGTATCTACATATCATAGATGTGATGGTTTATGTTTTTAACTGCAATTAGATCATTTTTGTCACCAGTAGCCACACCATGGAAGGAAAGATAAGATAGTAAAGGTAACACAATCCCATGCTCCAGGCAGTGCTGGCAGGTACAGGTGCCTCCCACCACCTCTGGACCTCTGTGAGGAAGGATGTCTGAAACTGGTGGGAGGCTTTGGTGGGCCCAGGGTCTAAGAAAGTACAGCACATTTTATGTTCTGAAAACAGAGGAAAATGGAAGTTAGTTGAGTGCAAGGAGGAGAATTAAAAACAGGACAATTTTGCAACTAGCAGAGGAGAAACGAAAATAAGATTTGGCTAGAGATCGGCTTTAACTCGGAGGCAAATCCAGCTAGCGATAGTTTTTAGCTATTATCCCCACAGTGACAGAGAAAAACATCAAAATAGATAATTTCCTTTGTGTCTGAAATGTGCCTTTGTCCTAGCTCCTTACACACACAACCTGGGCTGGATAATACAACCAGCTTTATCGCAGCACTGATGCTCTGACAAGGAGCTTTGTGAGCAAAGTAAGGGAGGTTTTATCATCATAGATCTAGTTATCAGTCCCAAGAATACCTTCCATTTTAGTTTGGTCATTAAGATGAATTCATTCTGCAAACCTTTTGCTTAGTACCAGGCTAAAAATAAGCTAATGCTTTCCCTTCACCCACACCATTTCTGTGCTTTGCATTCACTTTTCAGTTGCCTACAAAATAGTTTGATAGACACATACATACGTATATACAAAATGGCATTTTTCACACATGAAAATTAAAGAAAGCTCAATTCTTTACAGCAAGATCTGAGAAGCCCGAGATAAAATATGCGGGTTGAATTTAAAATGTTTTCTGCCATAACAAAAAAAACTTTTCCAGGGACAGATGCTCAGATAAATCAGTACAGCTCCTCTGAAGTGAACTGAGCCATGACTGTGTGCACTCCAACTACAGATTTCGTCTGTATCAGATGCCTCTGCAGACTGAGCCTGATCCTAGCAAAGCCAGCCATCAAATCCCATCTATTTTCAGTAGGGCAGGATTGGTCCCAGCGTATAAATATAGTTGAATTGCCGAGAAGATGAAGGAAGAAAAAGACGTCGTAAAGTTCCTGGTTTGCTAAGCAGATGGGAGAAAGAAGGCCAATTATAGCGTAAAGCATCATTTCACTAAAAGAAGTGTGAGTGCTGGAAGAGCTCTGAACAGAGGGGATTTTGCTTTGCCATGTGTACTCTCTGGGAAACAAAAGGAAGGGTGTGACTGAAATGAAGACAGGCAGAATGCAATATTTTCCTTTGATGTGTAAACAGATTTAATGCAACAAAAATCAATGAGGAAACTCTCCAAAGGAGAGTATTTTAATGTGTTATCATATTTCACATAGATTTCATAAAAATTCAATTTCAATTATAGCACAGTTTACAAACAGCGCTGTGCCTCCCTGGAAAACATATGGCCATCAAAACTTCAAACAAAATACTGCCAAAGTCGCTCATAAAAAATAAATAGCCATAAGCCAGTGTGTTATTGTCCTTTTAATGTTTGTTGAACGCCTATAATTCTTCTCGTGTCCGCCTTGGCTGTCAGCTTTCTGACACTTGGGTCTCCCATTTGCACACCTCCCCTTGAAGATGTCTTGGAGCAGGAGCTGTATTGTGAGCAGCCCTTAATTATTTTGGATATTATCTTACGTCTCCAGCTGGGCTGCTGCAGGAAAAGAAATGAAATAACCACACGCACTCCCCCAAAATAGCAGCGTAGCAGCAGCAGGGAGATGCTGAGCCGAGGAACGGGCCAGGGCCACAGCAACTGCTGGAAGAGGAGAAATCAGCTTTACCCCAAACAATAGCAAATGGTTTCCTGAGAGCTCTGGTCTCCATCCACCAGCTCCTGCTTTGATAAATGAAGAACCCACTCCACGGCTTGGTTTGCCCAAGCTGGGCAAGGAGGCTTGGCATGGACCACTTCGTCTCCAGCCCCACCAGAAGAGGCAGGATGGAGCTGGGCTCTGGCCCCATGCAGTATCAAAATGAATGTTCTGCCCTATTTTTGTACTTTCATCAAGGGATTAGATCAAAGTGGATTGTGGGCTTTTGTAATGCTCGGTGATGCTTAATACACTGCATTGTGCAACAAAAGGGCATTTACATCTTCCACAGAAGTTGATAAAAATAGATCAAAACATTCTGCGTTGGCCTTGCAGCTGGCTCTTTCCACCTGGGCTAGGAGTCGCAAGGCAGATCAGAATGAGGGTGAAAGTCCAGGTAGGAAGGCAAAGGTAGCTTTGAAGAATCATGTAGTCATCACACGTGCACTACGCTTACAGTAATTTTTTTTCCTAATATCTAATCTAAATCTCTCTTCTTTCAGTTTAGAACCATTCCTCCTTGTCCTGTCACTACACTCCCTGACAAAGAGTCCCTCCCCAGCTCTCCTGTAGCCCCCTTTTAGGTACTGGAAAGGGCTATAAGGTCTCACTAGAGTCTTCTCTTCTTCAGGCTGAACAATCCCAGCTCTCTCAGCTTGTCTTCATAGCAGAGGTGCTCCAGCCTTCTCATAATTTTCACGGCCCTCTGCTGGACCTGTTCCAACAGATGTCCTTCCTCAGAAGAGTCACTGTGCCTCTCCCTGCAGTTTCCAGCTGATGGAGAGATGACCTTCTTCCATTAACAACCAAACTCTGCCCTTTTTTCAATGGAGACATTTCTCTTGCATCCTTTAAGATCTTCCTGCTGTTGCATGGAGACCAGCACGGACAAGTGAAGGGATGCCATGGCTGGAGGAGGAGAAGGTGCCCCATGCCTTGCTGAGCTTTTTATCCTGTGCAGGGTGCAAGGAAAGGCTGCAAGGAGCTGCTCCTGAGACAGGGCTGGATGGCAAGAGAGTGAAGGCAGCATGCAGGGAAGAGCCACCCTCCAGGGCAACACTACTTGGCATCCTTAGGTCCCAGATGCATCTGGAAATACGGTGGGGAGCTACTGGTTATATGGGTTTTGCAGAGTGCTTGGACTGGAGAAGGAAACTGAGGGTGGGAGGGAGGTGAATATGGAACAAGCGCTGATAAAATACCAGGAATGCAGCAGAAGAAATGTGAAGAAGAAATATATGGAAGAAGGAGGATGTTATTGATAGTATTAGTGAAGTGTAAGCGTGGGGGAAGAAAACATGATGTATGCTGGTGAGGGAGGGAGAGCTCACAAAAGCGATGTATTTCAGCTGTGAGAGAGAGGACAGTGTTCAGTGCTATTACTTTTCCTGGGTACACACCTGTCGAGCAAAGGCTGCGCAATGCGGTGGCAGGCAGCGGCGCCGGCTGCACCTCCGTGAGGGTCTTACAGCTGGTACTCGTAAATTTTGCTCTGCTGTCACTGGAAGAGGGGACAGACATCCTACATAAATACAAGGAAGAAGAAAAATCATTTCTCCTCTCTTAACGGTAGCCTGCACCCAGGCTAGAGATCTGTTTTCCAGAAAGGATATAAAATGTATCATCCCTACCCTCCCACTGGCATTAATGTGTTGCCTAAAAACATGCCCCATCCCGACTCTAGGACGTGTACCCCGTGGAGTAAGACCAAATATCCACATCCCCATTGTTAGTATTTTACAGATAATCATTTAGTGTCCAGGTTTTACCACAAGTAGTCCGCATCCTCACTAAGTGAGCCGTTTTGACAGCTTCTCCATGGTCTTTCTCGGTAAGCTCTTAGGGGCAGCCTGGTATTATGGCTCCTCAGCATAAGCAGCCTCCAGCTGTATGGTTTTGGTCGCTTCTAGAATAATAAAGACAAAAAGGAAGGACTGTTTGTTGGGGTTTTTGTTGTTGCTGCTTTTCCTCTTAAGAGCAGTAGTAACTAAGTTCACAGTAGGCAGCGTAGGAATACCCAAACAGATCATCCCACAAAGGCCTGAGAAAGTAGCAATAATTCAATGTTAAATATAAATGCATGATACTTTCAAGATAGTGCAAATCAGCTTCATCAATAAATATCCTTATATAGAAAAATGAGTCTCATAGCATCTCCTGAAAGAACTTACAAATGGTGGGAAAAATCCAAGTACAATTGCAAAAGTGGAAGCATCACGGTGCATAGGGATGTTCATTTCTGCACATTAAATATTCCCCTTACAACCTACCATCTGGGTCTCTCCTATGAGGGCAAATTTATTCCAATAATTTCCAATCCTCTATTTACATGTGTATAATATCAAGGTGGCTCGAACCCATAAACCTCAAATTCACACTGAGATGAGAGCTCTGTGGAGGACATTCGTAGATGTGTGCGTTGTCTCAGCTTCATCCCTAAACACAAAAACCCGGAATCTGCAGGAGGCTTGGGTCAGACATAATGTGCCTTTTCTTTTTGGACCTTGTTTTCCTCCTACCCCATTAGCTGAGTGCCTTCCCACCCGAGAGCAGGCAGTGGTGGGTCTGTGCTCTACAGAAGACAACAGGTATTTGGGAGTGATCTAGTGCATGTACAAGAAAGCATCAGGCTCGTATCTAAATGCTCTTAAATATTTAACGGAGCTGTGAAGAGGAAATTTGCCACCCTGCTTAATTACAAAGAGCCAGGCTGTATTAGCTGACAAACACAGCCAGTCTCTAAAATGCTAAAAGAAAGGGAAATATAAGACAAAAATAACAAACACTGAGGTAATGGAGCCATAAAAGCACCTTTGTTAGCAGATAAATCAGCAGCTTTGCTCTGTGTGGGAGGTGGGACTGGAGCCCTCCGGGGGATTGTGCTGTGGTCTGTGAAGAGCAATGGTATTTTGGGGGCTCCTTGGAGAGCCCCGCCTGTCCTCAGGACAGGGATGGGGGCAAGGGAAGCAGCTCAGATATGTCACCTCCAGCTTGCTAGCTTTTTCTGAAAACCCTGGCTAAAGCAAGAGAGAAATATATCCTTTTCATTTCCAAAAACTCTCCGAGGATCCACAACAGTAAAATTAGAAAGCTCTAACCTGACTTTTATAAAGATGAATAAAAAAATATTGTGGTGGTGGGTAAGCAGTTGGTTAAATCAGGCTGGAAAGCCAGAAAAATTACATTTTATGTGAGGAAGCACAGCAGAGAGGAGATACCAGCGGGAGGGAGGAATGTTGGGTCTCACACAGAGCCCTGAAGTAGCCAGGAGGGAAAAGCCCACTGCTTGCCCGGGATGCTGCAGGAGCCTGTAGGCTTGGGCAAGGCACCCGTGTCTTGGTCATGCACGGAGGGAAGAGAGAAAGTAGCAGAGGACATGACTATGGACCTCCAGGCAAGGTGAGGAGGAAAAAGTGGCTTTGCAAGACCACGACAGGCTTGCAAAACCTTACAAACTCTCAGGCACACCCAGAGTTAACACTGCCCTACCATCATGGGAATTACTGGGGAGGGCTCTTTGGCATGAGATGATTTTTAGAAAGCTGCAGTTACCCCTGAAGAAGGTTGGGTTTGTGCAGATCAGCCCCAGGCATCCTCCCCAGGAGAGCTTCCCCATCCTGGCCTAGGTGGGAGAAGTTTCCATGTAAGAAAGCAGTGCTGGCCTTTAGTGAGGCTGCCCATGAGCAAATGGGAAATGACTAAAAGACAGCTGATGGAAAGTAATTATTACTTAAAAGAGTTCAGTACAGATGCGTTTAAGACAGTTATGAAAGACAGGATTTAACTTCTATTCCAATAAAACCTGCGTCGAATGACAGCCAAGCCCAACACAGTTAATTAAAGCGCGGCGTTGAGACACTCATATACAGGAAGCAATAAACAGCTTTTGCAGTTGATTAAACAGGAAAGGCTGGGGCTTTTAATTTGGCACGGGAGATATTTGCTGTAAGTACACCTCAGAGCCACAGGTATTATTGCTCCAAAAAATAAGGGTTGTTCAACTTACCTTCCCCCAACCAGGAGCAGCGAGTGTGCAGGCACAGGCACATAAATGATCATCACAGCCCTGCAACGGCGAGGTCTCCACGAAGGTGGACATGGTCACAGGTGGGTTTGGGAAGTGTCTGATGATTGGGGCAGAAATGAACCAGACCTCCGAAAGTGGGTACAAGTGTTTGGAAATGGACACTCATTTTGTTGCAGTTGTTTGGCTTTTCCTCTTCCATTTCACAAATGCTGCTGTTGGTTTCTAGAAAGGAAAAAAAAAGGTGCCAGAGCTGAAAAATGACTTTGGGAGTGCAGAGGCTTATTCTTAGTTTGGTAGTTCATAGCCCTCAGCAGCAGCCAGCCATGCCGTGTGACAGTCAGGATACACACACACAATAGCACAGTGCCTTATCTCAACTTACTCTTATAGACAAAGAAAGAAGAATAAGAAAACAAGAGGAGCATTATACGCATTTCACAATGCCCTGACATTAACAACAGCTTCCTGCAGCCTTTATTCCCCAGCAAATAGTTTTACTGAACAATTTACCAGGGCCACAAAGAGCTAAAGCTACGTGTGGGTGAATTTTTGTTTTTCCCCTCACTGGGTTCATTAAGCATGATTAACCCTCTGTGGGAGAGTGCCACCAGTTGTGCTTTTCGCTGCTCTATCATCTGCTATGCCACAACCAGAGGTGATGCTGTTAGCCCAGGATTTGTGAGCGTAGTTCATATCACTCCTTGAGAGTTTCCCCCCCCAGAATATTTGCACAGACAGGATATGTGCAGCCCTGATGAAAAAAGATAAGATATTAAGGCAAAATTTTTGTAATGCATTTTCTTTCTCTGTTGAGCACCAACACTATGTTTCCCAGCTGTATCTACATGGTAAACAGTGTAGGAAATGAAATCAGAGGAATTCCACTCAAATATTAGCTGATAATTGCAAATAATATAATATAATATAATATAATATAATATAATATAATATAATATAATATAATATAATGCAATGCAATGCAAGCTGCATACTGGTGTCAGAGGACTGACAGCAAAGATGAGAGATGTTGCTGGATACAAGGGCTCGTCAAAGCTAATTATCCCTCATGAATGGATAATACATATGAAACTTCATTATTTGTATAGAATCTGGATTGCTAAAGGAGGATAAAAACCATCTGATTGTGCCAGGAGGAGCAAGGGGGCAGGATGGGTGGAAAGGAAGGGACATATTTTTCATGACCTTGTGCTGCTTTCAGCTATTGGTCCAAGTTCTCCTGGCTCTGGAACCAAGCAGGGCTCCGTGTCAAACCTGTACTGAACTTAAAAGTGGCAGAGAAAAGCAGCAACTCAAAATGAGCTTTAGTAATGAAGCTTGCACTTAACTTTTCATAACAGTGGATTTTTCTAAAAGGCATGTCAAAAAGAATTGAATTTGGATCCATGAATATGGCAGTAAGTGATGTAACAAGTTAATTAAATTCTCTCGGTCTCCCAATAGCTAAATTTTTCCTTCTTCCAGCAGATATACATTATATATTGTAGTCTTGGTTAAATCAAAGCATCCACTTTAGACCAACAGGTTTTCCTAGTGAATACACTTTGAATGTATAAAATATTCTCATGAGCAAAAGTTATTTAGAATGAAAAAGGTGGGAGACTAGAGACAGTATGAACCCCTTTGAAATTCTTTTCTGTGAAATTTTGGAGCCTGTAGAGGAGTGGTCCTTGAGGAGTCACTCCTAGAGGAGTGACCAGCCTGTGCTCTGGGAGGTGGGATATTTCTAGTCCCTCCCCTTTGGGTAATACCAAGTATGGGACAGCAAAAAGCTCCATTAAGGCACAAAAGAGCCCATGGGACCAGAAAACGGCCAAACTGCTAATTGCAGCATTAAACCACAGGGAGTCCCAAGGGGGATATGGGAGAAATAAGTTTTTCTTCAGGCTTTGTGGAGATGGTGCCGCTGACAGGGTGAAGGAAGACCTGCTCTCTTTTTGGCCTTTGGCCTGTGAATATCATTTCAGATCTAGAGGCTCATCAGCAGTGTCCAAACAATGGTCATTACAGTGGCATTATTATTATTGTTGTGGAAAAATGAAAAAAGTGAACAAGATGTATGTACGAATCAACAAACCATAGGGCAACAGGGTTTTACAAGCACTTTAAAACAGATAATTTTTCATTTTTTGCACTTGAGTACTCTCAATAGTAATATTATGTGTTCTTACAAAGGTTTCAGACTGCGGATTTATGCCTTCGTGCGAACTACACTCCTACCTTCAGCAGTAAACTTGGTTGAGAAGAAAAAAAAAAAATCTCATGTGTCCTGACTGCACAGTGAACCTAAAGAAAAAAATCTATCATTAAGAAGCGGGTTTGCTACACAGAATTTTGAGCAGTGTTTAATTTCCACTGTACATTCCCATACACACTGGCTCACACACTCCAGGCTCACACACAAAATATCCAGAGACAGGATTTAAAATTCTAGAGCATAAAGAAGCAGATTTAATCAGCTCAAAGCATGTTGATAAATAGTTAAGTAGATTAGATTAAAATTCCACACTTACAATATTTTATGAGCAAAGCTGTTTAGTCCTACGGGTGGCATTTTTCTTTGCCATTGTCTAAGGAAAGCACCATGAACAGCTGTGTTATGTACACTGAATGCATGTTACTTATATCATAATAACTGCTCAGTTCCTGGCAAACTTGGAATTCAGAGTACTCATAAAGAGCAGGTTATGTACATATCCATTTCCTATTAGAAATTTAATCACTTGAGACCAGGCTATGAAAACCAGAAATTTTGTTCCTTGCCCATGTGCCAGAAGTCACCCATGTGTTTCGGTGGCACAATAGCCCCAAATATTCTTAAATGCCAAAAAATTCTTAAAAAGGTGAGTGTCACCACATCTTGTACTGACACAAGAAATACTTACAGAAGTGCATTTCTATCCTCAAATACGAAGCCAAGCAGCACCACGAGCAGCATCAGGTAACACAGGTCCCCCTCTGTGGCGATCACTGCCAAGTTCCCCACAGCTTGGCATGCAGAATGGGTATGGAGAATGTTTAAAAGCATTCCAAACTGAAATTACAGGAGAAAGGGTAGGATAATGGAGCACTTTCCTTTGCAAGGCTGCTGTAGGTTAGGTCAGACAACGTTTTCAATGGAAACAAACAATTTCTATGAAGCCACAGCAATGAAGTCTAAAATGCAAGATGCCTTTATCACCATAAACTTCCATGTCTCTGTGTATCCTTTAGAAATACAACTTCTAAGGCACTCCAGTACTTTATAAGGTTATCATGATCCCTTAATTGCCTCAAGGCAAATATGTATCTTTGCACAAAGCGCACAGGCAGCCGGTTCCTGACGAGGGACATGAGCCAGAGGAGCTCGTGTGCCTGATCCCCAGCGGAGGTCAGCACCAAGTAGGAGCAAGAGCATACCCAAGAGCCGTCGGGATGAGAAGTGGCAGAATTTCAATTCCTTGGGGCCAGGAAACAGCGAGAGCAGTGGCAAGGGTGAAGAGGGAGAGGAAGGGGCTGGAGTGCAAGTTAAGGGCCCCTGAAACCAGCTGGAGAGAAAAAGGGTGTGATCACTGAGATTACACAGAACAGAACTAATGCTTTACACAACTCTAGCATTTACACAGAAGCGCTTTTTCACGAAGGACATGTGTGGTCAGGGCATTCCTGGGATTGCTCTGCATACCCACATTCACTTCTCTTGCCTTCTTTTCTGATCTCTGAAATCCTGTTTTTAGCAGGGCGGGATTGTGCTTAAATGCTGAGGGGGAATGGGGGAACAAACCCCCAAAAAGCAACAACAGAAAACCCAAAGCACCTCATTAGAAGACCTGGGAACACGACAAGACACCAGCTATTTGAACTGTCATCACAGAGAAAACCTCTGCCTGTTAAACTCTGCCTTTCTTCCAGCTGCCTTAAAGCCTGAGTCTCTGAACCCACTGAAATATTAGTCATTATCAGGTGTATAGGAGGAGTAACATAAATACATTATTTTTTTTATTGTACAAATACAGAGCTATTTTTTTTCCCTAAAGGCTAACAGTATTAAGCCAATTCCTAAATATAACCCCCCCCAAGCACAGTTCAGTTGTGCACGAAACTCCTGGGGTATTTGTTGACTTTTTACCTCCAGCAGCGTGCTTGGTAAATACCATGGATTTCTCTCTCTCAGCCTTCCCTGACTGTGAATTCATACCAAAATACACCTGTGTTGGTCTAGGCTTTAACTATTCTTTCCTTTTTTTTTTTTTAATCTTTTGGCTTAATTGTAGCAGAGGGAAGGTGGTAGCCAAAGAGGGAAACATGGATTTTGAAGCAAAGTACATGGAGTGGGAGCCAGGTGGGACTTGGGTACCTCCCTTCTGCAGGACCTATGCCCATCGGATCACTGCCCAAATGTTTTCTGCAGTGAGATGATCTGCAGTTACGCTTCTCACAGTCAGTCGTTAGTGCTAAACTGTTAATGGACTCGCTCATCTCTGGGAACTACAAATGGAGCACATCATCGCTTTTCTTGCTGATGCTATGAGTATCATCAGACAGCTTAATCACACACGTACCTGTGGCTCTGCATTTAAAATATGGTTGAATAATGTTGTGCCCATTAAGTGCATCTGTTACATGTGTAAAATATGTGACTTGCAGCGTACCACTGTAATTTTTATCCTAGAAAATGAAATGGTTTTAAATAAAACATGAAAATGAACGCTACTAGTGTTTAAGGGGGGAGTTTGTGGTGAATGTTACACCTCCCAGGAAGTTTCAATCACTTACAAATTGCTTCCCTATTGAGCCCACAGAATCATAGTCCGTACAGCCTGAACATCATGAATTTATAGGCTGACCCCTTGTATAACATAAGATTTACTTGAATTAAATCTTGGCTGAATTATAGAATTACCTGTTTAGAAAAAAAAAATAAATTTAGTTTTGATTTAAAGATTTCTAGTGATGCAGATTGCAACAATGACCCTTGGTTAATTTGGTTGCATGGTAAATACCCTCACTGATTGAAACCAAAACGTCACAACTAAACAAAAATAGATTTCTACCCTGAACATCATCAAATTTCACTCATCTGATTCTAAATTAATCCCATGGATCTCAGACTCATCTAAACTCCTCTATCCTGTCTCATGGAGGGCTTTGTAGACTCTAATCAAATGACACCTTAAGCTGCTCTTTGTAGTAAGAAGTTTTCAAAAATGTAGGTATTTTTTTATCAACGACCCATCCCAGTCCCACAGATTAGCTATGCCCTTCCTTCAGCAGCCCTGTTCAAGACACTCTTAAATTTCATAGTATTTCAACTTATTACATTTAGGAGTTTGATGCACTATTGGCATTACTGATCCGCTTTCTGCGTTACTGACCTGATGCTTCAGTAGATTCAGCCTGCTGCTGTGGAGTAAGGCAGGGCAGGGGAGTCAGCAAGAGACCTTCCTTCAAGCTAACAAAGCTTAAAGGTTTCTCTGGCAGAAACGATTAAGAATTCTTTGTAGAACCAAGTCCTGTTTTTATAGGTATAGATATAATGAAATCGAATACATTGGCTATATTAGATACATTAGATACCATCTGTGTGATTCTCTGATGTCCAGAGCTTTGCAGAGAAATTACCTCCTGCCTGATTTAGATGTGGATACAGCCTCGCATTTTTCTCCCGAAACAGGAAGATATTTGCTGGCAGTGCCACTTAGTTTGAGGATTAGTTTCTTATAGATTGTGACTAGCATCAGCAAGGGATCAATGCATGTCTTCATTTACAGAGTAAGATTTATAAGCAAAGAGGTGACAATTTAGAGTTCTGTGTTCGTGTGGCTGCAGTAAGAAAGAGACAGGAAGGAAAGTGACTCTAGGAGTCCTGTGTCACTCACGGACGTTTTCAGAGAGGAAGCGTGGTCCAAAGCTGCAGAGAAAGAGGGCAACATGACTCTGTCCGTCTTCCTGTCACCACCTAAAGTCTGGTTGGAGATGCTATTCCAGCAGGCTCCTCCGTGCTCATGAGACATGCAGCAGGACCAAGATGTGCACATTCCAATGGCGTCATCTTCTCAGCTTCATTTTAACTCTTCACATTCTTAAAGTCTGTAGGAAGACCATACGGTTTGTCCACAACGGATAGGACAAGCAGCTTTAAACTTCAGCAATGGAAATTAAGATGTATGCAAGACCAAAAAAGCAAAAAGGACAGCAAGCACTGGAATTGGTTAAGAACATCATTGTCACTCTTCAAAAATGCTGGAGAAATACCTGTAGAGGCTGGCTTAGCTGTAGCTGATGCTGTTTGGGAAACACAGAGAGGGCAAGATGTCCCCCCCAGGGTCCTGTCAAGCATCCTGTGATTCTGTATTTGTTATTCTTAATTAAATAGTTCTCTCCCTCAGTGCTGTCTTTCAGGGCTTCTGCATCTGTAATGAGTAGGACTCTGGTTTTCTATCATTCAAACCTTGCAAAAACATCACAAGCTTTTAAATTGCAATTCAAACTCTAAAAATATTATAAGTCCAAATAAAAAGAACAGTTCAATACAAAGAACACTCTTTCATATTATCTGTGTGCATGGAAATCCAGTTAATTTCCCTCATTTTTTTTTTCAACCTACCAGTGAACTGCTTCATAGAGAGTAAGAAGTAAAAAATCCCTAAGAAAACATAATGAAATAAAAGGACATTTGAGTACTTTGGAACATGAATCAGAAAGAGTTGAAAATAATTATTGAATAAGATGCTGCTGTTCTCTGAGTCCTGCAGACTTTGCATAAACATAGATACTCTCTAAAATTGCTGAAAAGAAAAATTAAAAGAATATAATCTGATTCTTTTAATATATGTAATATATAAAGTGATTTACTGGACTCCTTTTCCTGTTTAAATTGGCCAAAGAACTTGAAAGAGATTATACAGTTAGCCAAAACTGGTTAGTAAATAGTCAGGTACTGGGGTATAACTCTGTTTCCACTTGCTGCCCAGGAATTCTGTTAGCATTTTTCATCTGCAAGTAGCAGAATCTTGGGACACCTAATTCTGGACCCAGCGCCCCTTGTGTGGCACAACACGATTGCTGCTGATGGCAATCCTTGCACAGAAAGTGACACATCACAAAATCACCGTAACCAAAGTCCCTGGAGGTCTTCAGGCTTCAAGCGTTCAGCCCAAGGGTGAAACCTTCTGGATTGCCAACGGAGGGGAGGAGACTTCATCCTCTTGATTCGTGCGTTGAGTCTCTTCACCAGGGCTAAGGTGTCATCAGTGGAGATTTATTCAGCTGCTC
Organism: Calidris pugnax; assembly: GCF_001431845.1. Lineage (NCBI taxonomy): Eukaryota > Metazoa > Chordata > Aves > Charadriiformes > Scolopacidae > Calidris > Calidris pugnax. Next base: position 4,049,354 of record NW_015090831.1, on the reverse strand, counting down.
TGTGGATCCTCTCAAGAATGCTCTGGGAAGCCAAGGCAACTGTTAAGAGGCACTAATTGTCTCATTTACACTTTTGCCACACCTTCCTGTGTGGAGTGCCTGGTTGTTTCCTTGTGTTTTGACCTCCTGCAAAGCTCCAGCCAACAAAGGGAAAGTCTAAACAGATGTAGTTCTTCATAATATCAACATTCAAAATAGACCATGTAGTTGCAAATGAAAACAACCCAAAATCATAGTCTCATTCTTTCTCTTTTTTTTTTTCTCCTTAATTTTAGGTCCTTTTGCCCACCTCTTAAATGGCACCTGTGGAGACAGTCCTTCCTCAGTGCACACCATTTGCTCATGTAGCCAAGCACATTTTGCACAGCCCCCAAAGGCTCATCCCAGACTTAATCTTGCTCTCTGAAACTTACTATTACAAGACTGTGTAGGTGGTGTTCCTAATTAAGAAGCGCATCGTTTCCCTTCCTTTGAGATACAACTGTTGCTTTATTAGGTCAAGAGCCATCTCCTTTCCTGATGGAGTAATTAACTGCTCCTTGTCCCGGTGAAGGGTAATGCTTCCAACTCCCTCCCCTTTGGAGAGTCACCGAGCACATCTCAGTGTGAAGTGTCCTCTTCAGTCAACTTCCATATTTTACATCACACTGTACAAATAAACACACTTGATGCAGCATCTAAATAGAGTTTCAATGTTCACAGGTTATTGCTTGTTCCTGGCTGCTGTGATAAGAGTTAACCACACCGCAGTGACAACACGCATGGGGTGACTGACCTCAACATTTTTCTCTTTGGTAGACTGCAACAATTATTCTGATAATAACGATGTCCACAAAAATAGGATCTGATACAGCAATATGTGACAAGATTCAGGCTGTCATACTGTATTTATTGGATATGGATATTTAAACAGAATATATAATTGCAGTTTTATTACATTGTTATTATGGTCAATGCTTTGCTATTTCATTTATTGTTAATGTACTTATTAACCTAAATTATTTTATTCCTTCATTAAAATATTCATTTTTGAGAAACTATTTTTAAAAAATTCTATTTTATAAGGTATGAGAAGAAAATTTTTAAAAATTATTTTCATATATTTCTCATTTTAAAATACTTACATCAGTAGACACTAATACTAATGGATGTATGAACTTCTTAACATGGAAAAAGGGGGGAGGGGGGCTAATGATCATAATCCCTTAAAAGCAATGTAACACTGTTTGTTCCAATTTTGATATTTCTTAACAAAGCGCACTATGGTCCCATCAGATATGATTAATTAGGGCTATTCAGTGACAAGAAATGCTGTTCAATCCTTTAACACTTATTAATTTCATAGTAAAATGCACGATGAGAGCAGTCATACAGTTTGACAGATATTCTTAAAATTGGGTAGAAAAATATTTTGGTTAGGCCTATGGACAACTATAACTTTCCAGTTTAGGAAAAAAAACCCACCACCAAATGTTAAGTATTTTGGTGATCTACAGAAGCAGGACCACAAACACCGATGGTGGTGGTGTCCCCACCAGTCCTTCACATGGCACGGTGGGACGCAATGAGGTGTAATCCCCATTTCTTGCGCAGACCTTCAGCGCATGACATTACTTTTTAACTGTCACCACAGAACTAGGGGATTACTTTCAGCTCTTCCTTTTGCTGTGTCCCGGTGACCTTGCATATTTAATCATAATTGGAAGTCAAGTGACTTTTACGAGACGTGAATGTTAATTAGCTTTCAAATTGCTGGAGAGGGTACTTTGTCTGGAGTTCCTCTGATTGTGATAATTAATTAGTTGTGCGAGGTCAGCCTCCTGTCTTGCACAGTTCGTTGAGCAGCGCCTTTTCAAATATTTATAAAGATGTTTTAGTACCTATCACTGAAAGTTACATTAATGTTTTAATTTTAAGCAGAAAAAAGGACAACCTGATACTGTCAGACACAACTTTGGTGGTATATATAATTGTAATCTCAAATTAGTCTTTTTATTATGCTTTATTTTATCCATGTTCATTAAGAATAGGAGAAAAAAGATATCTGATTCTGCAATATAGGAAACAAACTTAAAAAAAAAAGAATTAAATCTACAATTGCAGAATGATTTACATTAAAATACTGTTCAGGGCAATGAACTATTAAGACTTCAGGAATTTCAAGATGATTAGAATAGCTAAATGTATGCAGAAAATCCTCACACATCGCTCACAAAGGCTTAACATCTTCTGAAGTGTCAGATAAAACACATCAGGGCAGTACCAATTCATGAACCCAATCACACACACACTGACAGAACCTGAAGAAGGTCACTGTCTTTTTATGACAGAACTATTTTCAGACTGCCTATTGAACTATAGAACCCTACAGGGTAGATACAGGGGGTTTTTGAACCAATGTAGCTCACCACAGCCAGTTAAAGGCCACCAAAAGACCATGGGATCTCCAGCCTGGGGAAGCAGGGGCTGCTCACCAGCCTTGAGGAGCTCACCTGCAGCACGGCTTTTACTGCACAGCGACTCTGATGATGCTGTACAAAGCACCCTGGTGTAGTCTTGCTCCATAAAAGAAGTTCAAAAGATTATAAAGGATTTATAATTAGAATATTGTGACTCCTGCAGTAAGGACAGCAGTGCATACTTTTGTACCTTGTGCTACTTCAACAAATAGGCTCTGATCAGTGGAGGAGTCACTGGCCACCTTAAAACTGCCTGATGCTACACTCCTCCTACTGTGAAAAGCAGAAAATACAATCAGATTTTTAAACTAAAGCATTTATGAGCCTACACACTTACAAGCGCAGGATATACAAACATTACATTTTTGGGTGGTGTAGGAGAAGAAGAGAGATGTCAGGATCTACAGACACGCCTGGAGAAGGGCAACCTTCACCTGATGCACAAGAGAGACCTTCCATCCCCCCTTACTCTCACCAGTGTATTCCTCCTTAAGGACAACTCTTCTGACAGATTGTTATAAGATGTGGCAGACTGCCTCCCAGCATGTGGGAACATGACCCCAGCATTGCTTTTTTTGAAAAGAAACTTGGCTACGGACCTCTATCAACTCAAAATAATAACATGGCTCTAGCTGCTATACTTCTACAAGTTAGAGGTTTCTGATTTCAAAATACTTATTTTCGTATCGTATTTCACCAAGTGCATGGAATTTCTGTTGGGCAACTCCCAAATTGATATTGAGCTCCTCCTTCCAACATTTTTAAAGCTTTTGGAATATTCATCAAACTCCCATAGGCTATGGGAGCTAGCTCCCACAGGAGATGAGGTTTGATAACTATATGGCAGCAAGTTCTGGATGAGGATGTCAGCTACACAACTAACACCAAAGCTCTTAAAAAGATCTGGATTTCAAAATCAACAGATAAAAATCCTGGGGTTTTCTTTGCTTGTTTGTTGTTGGGGTTTTTTTTTTTCTATTTTAAGCTCACAGTAGCAGCATATAATTGTAGAAAAGGTCTATTTGCTGTGCTTCACACTTGCCAACATTGGAACTACTGTTTGAAATTCAGGACTCGTACAAGTCACCAGGAAGCATGTACCCCAGTAAAAAGGGCCACCTATGACCTGTCTAATGCCATTTGGCAACCTAAGAGGACACACAAACTGAGTTATCAGCTGTCATGCTGTCAGACACCATACAGCAGTGATCACCATGGTATCTCAGGGAAAACTCTCAATTCAATTACAGAATCACAGAATACTCATGGTTGGAAGAGACCGTTGAGATCATCGAGTCCAACCATGAAAAAAAAAAACAAAACCAAAAAGCACCCAAAACCACACCCACCCACAGACACAAACCAACAATCTCGGGCACTAGAGCATGCCCTGCAGTGCCATGTCTACATGTTTCTTAAATACCTCCAGGGATGGTGACTCCACCACCTCCCTGGGCAGGCTGTTCCAGTGCCTGACCACCCTCTCAGGAAAGTGATTCTTCCTCATATCTAATCTAAACCTCCCCTGCCCCAACTTCAGACCATTTCTTCTGCTCCTGTCATTATTCCCTTGGGAGAAGAGGCCAACACCCACCTCTACAACCTCCTTTGAGGTTATCAAGATCCCCTCAGAGAGACTCCTTTAGAGACCTGCTCCAGCAAGACACAGGGAGGGACACACTCATTGCATCTGAACAACAAAATTTCTCCCCAGAAAGAAAGGTCACTTACCTGGTACTGCTTTTTTTAAAGATATTTTGCCAATACGTACACTCACACTGGAAGCATCTCTATATGCAAACACCGCAGGAACAGTATCCAGAATTACATGTTCAAGCTTTCACTGTGACTTTTTTTAAGATTTCATGAAAGGCAAGAGGAACAAACAATCATCTTCTCTTACTTTCAAATGAAGTCACAATGTATTCCATACCCTGTTCCTTGGCAGAAAAAATTGAAGGATGGGGTGTGAAATATGTACAGACAACAAGCCCTCAGAGGAAAACCAGAGTTTATCTCTATTTGTATCAGTTTCTCGGGGAAGGTGCAGACTGCTCACCAAAACAAAGGGGAAGAGCATCCTCCTGGGTAGAGTTAGACCTGTTACAAGTGAGAACGGAGCTCCAAACAGCTGCTCTTACTGTCACGGGAGCCTACACATTTTCCTCAAGTCTGTTACACAAGCCCAGATACAGTCAATTACGCAGGGAAACGGTCCCTGAGCTGACAGCGCATGCCGTAACTTCTCATCAGAGGTATGGATGCTGTTCTTTCTGAGCACCATGAAAGAAAGACAGTGCATGATAACTTCTGCCATGAGGTGGCACAGGGTCTGGACAGAAGACAGAAAGCTTCATCTAACATGCTTTCTGCTACAACTTTCCTATCCAGTGTGACTGCTCTCACACCCAGCAATGATGTGCTCCTCAAAGTTTCATTCCTGCCTTTCTAATAGACCAGAACTCCACCACCTTTAGGACTACGATACCCTCTTAGCCATGAGGGTGAGGCCAAACCTTACAGTCATCAATGGATTGAAAACTTTGTATCTTAACATTACCTCCTGTTCTTTGGACAGATAGGACCATTCAGGCTTGTGGCCTGATTTAGGTGTTGTCCTGTTACAGAGATCAGTGTGTGCCCCTGACACAGAGGCCACCAGCACTTCCAGGCTGTTGATGCAGGTGGAAACCTATTCCCCGAGGCTCAAGTGTCATCCCTTCCCAACCTCTTGAACTATTCAAGTGGCTGAACTCCAACCTGTTGAGCAGATCATCTCTTCTGTGATGATCTCCTGCCGTGAATCTACACGTACTTATCTTATTCTGTTTAACGAATCATCACACACCTGCTTACGAGGCAGAAGATTGCTGCTTGGGCATTACTGACATGAGAAACTGTTTGACTACACAGATCTTTTTTAAAAATCTTTTGGGGTGCCAACTCTTGAAATGTCCAAGATTGTTTATTTAAGACTCAGAAAAATTCAGTGACCAGCTTGCATAATCCCTTTTTTTTTTCCTCCAGGCTGAACACTCGCTTTTAAAGACCTTAATAGCAATCCTAAATTACCATATCCCTTGAGTTTCCATACCAGTTTCAGACCTTCCTTTCTACTCACCTGTGAAAATAAGTTCTTACTCAGAGTAACTACAAATCAGTTCTGATACTATACATATTGTGTATATGTACAAATCTTGGTATTTAAAAATTACCTTTTTTTTTTTTTTTGGACAAAAAGAGATCATTTTTAGGTTGAGTAGCAGTACTGGAAGTGGTAGTAGTATCATTATCTTCTTTCCAGGAAAAACTCATTCAACATCCTCTTGAGACCAGCGGACAGTTCCCTCTATTCAAGTACTACTTTGAAGACCACTGTCAGAGGTCATGAGAGTCACAACATCTACTAAGTGATGTGCAACTGCCATAGGGAAGCAAAAAGATGCTTTATGTTTCTTTGCTCCTTTTTGTCATCTTACAAAATGGGCACTAAATTAGAAACCTTTATTTTCATCAGATCAGTATTTCACACACGTGGAGATGGTAAGCGTGATAAATTAGAGAACTAGGATGATAAATTATCATTCCCTCCGTCAGCCATACTTCTGCTCATCTAAGACTTGAAAAATTCTAAATGCCTGAATATCTTTGCAGAGATGCCCAGGGCTAGACAGACAAGATTCACTGTTGGTCTGCTTGTTCCACATGAAAAATGTCTTTATTTTTAAGGCTGATTACCTTGAGGACCTTTTATTATCACTGACATTTCTTTCCTTTATCATCTTCTCATCCTCCAAAAAGGGGGATGCACGAGAAGATGCTGGGGTTTACGCTAATACATTATGCACTTTTATGTGAAACAAATTTTCTGAAATATGTTTCCAGAAAGTTTTATCACATATGTGACTGGAGATATGTCACTAAGAGCTTGATAAAAAAAAGAATAAATTATTGTTATACTAGGAGCTTCTCCACAATCTCCCCAATAGACAACAAAGTTAGGTGGAAGTTTTAAAGACATTCCGCTACAAAGCTTTACCTTCTGCAAACATCAAACCCCATGACTGTCTCAGAAGTGAAAGACCAATTGAAAAATGCACATAAAAATAAATATTCTCAAATGCCCTACCCAGCATGTTTATCAACAGGACTGTATTCATGTTGGGGATCTTAGTTGTTTGAAATGACCAATCTAAGTAAAACAAGCATTACCCGTCTCAATTTGTCATTTTGAAATTTTGTTGTAATAATTTAGTATTTATGCAAACTCTTGCACAGAACAAGAGGTCTGTCATGAGGCAGAGTCTCCACTGCTCTATTGTTATATGTAAATATACCAGTGTAACCTCTGTGGAAAAGAAAAATCTGTTAGACACAACTACATAAAGTTTGGCACAAATGCTTTTTTTCATATATTTTGCATATAGTTTCTCCATTCAGCAAAAAATTCAAGAACCTAGTTTGGGATGGAGCACATCATGTTACTCTTCAAGCTTACATGTTTGGGTTTTTTTCTGTTGAATGAAAATGTGGGTAATAAAAGTAAAAAGATACATAAAACTGTATCGCTGTCACCCAGGAACCCGGAACAACTCCTTAAGCCTCTGAGTAAAAAGTAAATGAACAGTGTATTTCAGGGTTAGATTTATCAGAAGTTCCATTTCTCTGAATAATTTTAATACCTGATATTTATGGAACCCCCAAATGGCTTCCCGTTGCTAAGAAAAATATTAGCACTGTGTAAGAAAAATTTTACCCTGATGAATTCAGTGAAATAGTACAGTACTAGCATTTCACAGGAAATGTCATCAGTATCTTCAGGAAAGCAACCACAAAAAGCCTTGCAACTATACCCTGAAGAGACAGATGCTTTAATCAGCAATACAGGCACATTTATCCAATTTTTTTTTGTCTAAGCTTATGTGAACTTAAAACACGCATGAATCTGTGGCACTACCAACAGCAAGAAGGCTATGGAAATGTAGAAAGTTAAAAATTTTTCTTGCTTCTTGTAAAAACTTATAGAATTTCCTGCCTAAAATTATTTTACTGAACTTATGAGGATGCATGTATAGATTATTGATCATGTTCTCAATCTTTCACCCTCCAGCTCCTTATGTGTTTTGCACAGCTAGAGAGCCTAGGGACCCTGGGGCTGTTAAAAGATTGTGGGAAACAGTTCCTATGGAGAACCTTGGTAAAGTAAAAAACAAACAAACAAAAAAACCCATTGGGGATTATTACACTGATGTGTAATTTAAAGACCTTTAAGGCATGGCAGTGGTAGAGCTCAGTATCTCCATCAAAATTCTGCCTATTAACTTAAGACCAGATTCTGATCTAATATAATATCTAATAGCTCCACTGACATCAAATGTGCATTTCTAAAAAAATAAATACATTTAATTTTTTAAAATAGTTTACATTTAAGCAAGTGTAAATTAAATAAAAATGTCTCACTGAAATGAAACATGAGACATCACAATAAATAAATTTCCTCGGGTCCGTATAAGAGTTCATGATTTCAAACTCATGTAACTTTTGTATTCACCAGTTAAAATTTAATTCTAGGTACCTAAGCATTAAAGAGATGAAATCCTCTGCCAGAAAATAAACAGAAACGTTTCTGAAAAGACCAACTACTTACGCCTCATAACAACTGTAATTATGCAAAAAATTGAGGGCCAAATCCATCTCTGACGATGTCAGTGGAATAAAGGCAGAACCTGTGGAATCATAGCCATGTGGTATGAAACTATTTAATACAGAATTTTTATAAAAAATAAAATAGTTTTAAAATTCTATTGACATAATATACAGCTACACACCTAAGTTATTCGAACATGTGCAGAGCTGCAAAAACATTGAAATAGAAGTTGCATAAAAAGCAAAAATTGTCATTAAGAAAAGGAATTTATCCATTTGTACAAAGTAATGATCTTTCTCTTCAATTTGCTCTCCTTTAGTTCTCATTTTGTAAGTTAAATTTAAAAATTAGCCAACACACTGAATTAAGTATGTAGATTTTCATTTAAATAAATCAGTCAACAATTTTTTTATAAAGTATTTAACACTTCATTGTAGAAACATAGGCAAAATGACTATTATAACCAAAATGAAAAATACTGTTCAATTTAAAAAAATGTACTTAAACAAGAACCTGAAAAAGTTTATGATATGCATAACATTGTTCAAGCAAAATTGCACTAGTATTACATAAACCAAGAGTTTTATAAAGGCCCCAATATGGCAAAGTTTAGAAATAGGTAGTATGCATGCACAATAGTACAACAAAAATCTTTTATAAAACAGCAGTTATTTTTGTAATGCTTGTACAAAGGGAATAAAGAGCAACCACAAACATATTTAATCTGTTAGGTTAATATATTATGATAGCTAAAAGTCAGTCATGTCTAGCAGAGGAAGGAAGAGTCCTCCACAGTATATGTGTGAATAAGTCTTTTGTGCCTTTAAAGTTATGTATAAAATATTTCGATTCAGTTCAAACCTGAAAGAAATTGTATTCTTTATTTCCATCAAAATTAAAAAAGGTGAGTCAGACTTTTCCTCTTAGCAACAACGGAAAGCAGACCAGGTCAGAGCAAGTGCTGGAAACTGATACTGATGCTTTTCACTTTCGATAATTGGATTTTGATATTTAACCCAGACTATTGAAACTCAGGCTCAGGTAAGGTTTCACTAATATGCAATTTGGTTGTGTTTTAACTCAGCAATATCACAGTCGTTTATATTCGTTTAAAGAAACTGCTGTGTTTTGTATTCTTGAACATCTCTAAACAGGTATGACTTTTTTGTGATTGTCAAAATTGAATGCTGTGATCACCTGCGTGTGCTTAAGGTTTGGGGTTTGTTTCTTTTCCCTACTGCTTGGTATGTGTTGGGGAATTATTAATCCATAAGTAATGCACGTGATTAAGTGAATAAACATATAATGCATGTGTAGGCAATGCCCTCTTGTGCTCTAGGGTGGCTACTGTCCTACAGGACTGTTGGAGTTCATATGCTTTGTCCCACAGCAAGTAAGGTTTCAGCTTCCAAGATATATCTTTACTATGTTCTATAAGGTTTTAATAAATACAAAGCTTGTTTACATGGTATATATGTTTAGTATATCATGTACAGTCACTGAATTTCTGAAACATAATCATTGTGTTCATGCAGATCATTAGATGTTTCATTTCTATAGTCTTGTTTACTTCTTGGCAACCTAAAGCTAATTCAAAAGCAAGTTATGTTTGTTTGTGAAAAGTTATCTAGCTTTATCAGGATCTGAAGAGAAATTCTAATGGGCACAAAGAAGAGAGTAGACCATTCAATCATTCTTTCACCATTTAAAATAAACAAAATTACACACTGTACTACAGCTTCCAGACTACATAATGAAAAAGTGCAGATACCATCTTCATTGATTAAGTAGAACCAAAAAAGTTCATAGAAAATAGATTGCTCATTTTCACGCTACAAACGAATATGTTGTTTGCAATTTTAACAAATTTAAAGGTGTGTTATTTCAGCAGCATTGTTGTAAATTGTACCGTAGTGCAGTTTCTTTTTCATAAAAATACCTTACAAATGGTCAGTCAAAAGTCATCAGCAAAAGAAAAACCCAGAAAACAATCAACCAAACAAAAAACAGAGGTAATGCTGATGCCAAAACAATTATAATACTGTTGGTACATAGAAAAGTAATCCTTATATTTTATACATTTATACAGAGTATAAAAGGTTACAGCACATTATGCCACAGTCTCCCTTATCCCGATATCTATTTTCTTTGGAAGGAGTTCTCTTCTTTCATCAACACTTGCTAAGGAGTTTCGACAGTTTTGTCCATCCATGTATAACTTTGCATATACTGGATTGGCGTAATTTGTTGTCTGCAGAGAAATCAAACATACATTAGAACAGTCGGATTAAACCAAAGGAAACATTTATGGAAATGGAAATGGTTTTGTTAAAGTAAAAACAAGTACACGTAAAATATAATTGGACATATTTAAAATACCTGGACTTCTGCAAACCTGATAATGAGTTGATTATTTAGTTAAAAATTAAATTCATGAAGAGACATGCTATTAAAATAATCAATGATATGACATGCAGCATATTATGGTATTAAACCCATAAAAACAATGAGAAAAATTAAAACAAAAACCTTGAAAAATGTCTCTGAAGTTGACTTGTCCACCTTAATACACTAGAAGATTTCAGAATAGATATGAAGAAATTTATAGAGAAGGTGCACTGTGAGACCATGTGACAAGTTTAACAGGAGAAAACTGCAACCAACAGTTTCCATATATTACCTGTTCTAAGACATCAGCATCCCATCAATAGCTGACCATGTTTTCGAATTCTGTGGCCCAAATATACAACATGATTTGACCAAAAATTCAGTACTTTTGTAATGTAAATTAAACTTTAATAATAAACCAGCATAACTGTTAATATATCATAGTAGTTACAGATTGAGAAGTATTTTCTCAACAGTTTTTGTAGTTTGGACTGTAATAAAATAAATTTACTGAAACGAGTGCTACTTCAGTATAGGCCAAGTCCCTTTTTAATTCTGCAAAGCACTTCAGTTTATGAGAAATCTCCTGAGTCTGAAAGCAGAGCAATGTATAACGAGGGTGAAAACTTACTCTCCTATCACTCATGCTAAGGAGAAAGCACTATCCAAGGTTCATCACGTAAAAATCTCCAATGTCTTTATACTCTGTGCCTTTATTGTCTCATAGAAGACCTATCTATGTCTACCCAACTAGATGTTCAGCTTTTTACCTATAACAACTGGAAAGGGTACCTTATGGTCAAAATTTTCCTCTCTCTCATAATTAATGAAACAGCATGGCTTTGTTTACACAAATACTGAGTGGAACACCAGTAAGCTATAAAATAGGTAAATTAATTTGTTTTGTAAGAAGAAGAATTAATTTCTTGTACATAAGAAGTGGCTAAACTTTAAATTACTCAAGCCAGAAGCGGGTAGGTTTCTTGATTTGCAAATACACCCTGGGTAACAAGGAATGAAAAATGTCTAGAACCTTCATTCTTGTTTTCCCAATTGGTTGATACCAATTCTGAACTCAGGATTCAGATACTCCTTAGGCTGGCTAGGTATGGCAGCTACTCAGTTAGTTAAAAACTGCCTGTTCCATTTATTACAGAGGATAAAGTGATTGCTTGGTGTTTCACACTTCCATGGAATGGAGGCAGAAAAAGGTGAGTCACATTTATTTAGAAAAAAAAAAAAAAAAAAGAAAGAAGCAGCTACTCTTCTGTATTAATGGAACATAAATTTGCAATCAACTGCTGTAGTAATTTATGAGAGCAAACTCAGTTATACCTGTCTCTCCCCATTGAGTTAGAGATCTTTTTTTATGACATTTATCATAATGATTCTAATCAGAAATTTAGGCAAACAGAAATTTAGTTTTATTTCAATTGACAGGATTTTTTATTGCATTGACAGCCAACATTAAAGATGAAAACCACAACAGAAGAGAGACAATTGGCATCTATATAGTACTTTATGGAGTTATTAAAATTATATATAATAATGGGCTCTGTCTCATGATACCTCTTTGGGTGGGTACTGATAACATAACGCAGTACAAGGAGGTACAGAAAGTAACTGGAGTGACTTGAACAACAGAAAGAGTTAGAGATGGGCATATAGTCTAGTTTTGATCATCCATGGTTTTGTGCTCCATCAGAAATATCATACCTATACAAATTGTTAAAATTCCAAATACAACATACAATCGTACAAGAATGCCAATGGCACAAAGGATGAGTATATATACTGAGGCACAAGAAAATGAATGTCATATTGATGTCCCTTTTTAATATTTTAAATTTCAATGTTTGCAAACATCATGCCAAAATGTAGTCAAATTCAGATGTGTTAAAAATAACTATTTTCTGATACAAATTGATTGAAAGCGGAACAATTTATTGCAAGTAGTAGAGGAAATTATTCATTTTGGTGTGTATCAAATTCCTCTAAAGTTATTGGACTTGTTTTCATTTATTTGGGAACTTCTTTCAGTTGAAAAAACTTCATTAAATGCCTGTAATTACGCATAAATGGCAAATATATCAAGACACATGGCTGTGTATGCTACATTAAACTTATATAATGCTATGAAAAAGAATCATGTTGCTCACTGGTTTTGCATTCCTTTGCAACGACACATTTGCAGTTTTAGATCATGTTACAATGAAGGGTACACAGATGAAATTTGGTATGCAGAGAGTAACCCTTTATTCCAAATAGAAAATATGTAAGTTACTGTCATTCTTCTTGCCATTAAAAGACGACAAAAAAAATTAAAACCAAACAGAAAATGCCTCTATTCTAAAATGACAGACACATTTTCTTTAGAAAGGGGCTGTGGTGGAATGAAATGGATTTGAATCATCATTTCTCACCCCTGTTGATAGTGGTCCTTTCAAGTCAGAGTTTAGGTAGATTGATGGAGCTGTGTGGGGAAGCTTGAATGCAGTGGGCCCTCCCCCTATGTATCTGGCCTGTATAAACAGAAAATTTTAGTTTCTGTGCTAATAGAGCATCTTCCATGTGTACTTATCAACACTGTTAACTAAACAGTGAACTGATGAGAAACATTATTTTAGAGTGATCTACAATTTAAAAAAAAAACTACTTACAGGTATTTTTCAGCATGAAAATTTCTTGTATTCAATAAGAGAATAAAATTCAGCATTTTATAGTTATTTTCCATGAAGGATTAGAGGCAGACTTCACAATAAGCATTGGCTCAGTTACCCTTCCTCCAGTGAGTAACTCCATTTTCAGCTTACCTCTTGTATTCAGCACACTGACTATGCGATTCAGCGATGTCATTCCTAGAGCTAACCTTAATCCGGTTATTGCTTTGTCAGAAATGCCACAGAATGATGCCTGCCCTTTGGTGTATGTCTGATTACAGAGCTCTAGGAAAGATATCGCAGCATTACCCTGCTCATCCCATGTCACATCACTCAGGGAGTTCAATCACTGAAGAGTGGTGCTGCAGAAGTGACAGCAGCTTTTACAAGAAAATGATAATACTTATTAGCTTTGTGTAAACATTTCATCTATCTGTCCAGCCAGGACTCTGAATTCTTTATGCTTTTGGAAGTTTTCATATATGACATAAGTTAGGCTCATATGTATAAATACACTCTTTCACACTTGAAAAGGTAGACTCTACAATAATATATTTCCATTCAGTATTTGCAGCTAGACTAAAAAGATAGGTTATGATTAGGCAATTTAAAGCAGCTTTGTCTATGACGAAAACCTCATTTTGTAGTTTAGGTCTAAAGTCTGTTTTGGTAAAACGCAAGTACTAGAAATACTGTCCATCAGCAAGCATCAGACTGCAAAACAACTGTTATAATACACGTACTAATTAAAACTAACTTGCCGTTATATTCATCATGTAGCTAAATCCAAAGGCCATTGGTTTACATTTCTATTAATTACATTTAAAGTCAAAACCTTATAAGACAAAATAGGTTGTGATTTTGCCATTAGAAAAAGAAAAAAAAAATTACCTTTTCTGCATTTACAGTAAAATCTGAGGCTAAAAGACCACCTTCACTGTGATCATGGCCCACCTCATACATGTTATATGACGGATTGCCAATTTCTACATTTATTCCTCCGTTTATAATGGGTTGTCTTCTGATAGTTTTTGTCCTGTAATGCATAAACATAAAAAAGGAAAAGCAGCTAGTGACTTGACAAGTAATTTCTTGGATGCTTCATCCTACAGTACTACAAATTTTATTTTGCTTCTCTTTAATCATCAAGACCAACAGGATGAAAAAGTGATTCCTGCAGAGACAATCAGAAAATCCTTGCATTTTTCAAGCCAAGCGCAACCTGAGTCTGTGTGTAGATCTCACATAAGCTAGGAGTAGCTTTTTATTGTTTTTCTCAGTTTGGCTGCAGTGATATGAATTCATACAAAGTGCTCAGTCATTGTCTGTAACTCTGACTTCCCCCTACTGTTTCCAGACTTCCCTCACTTCTCAAGGAAAGCCTGGCAAATTCATTGCAGATTCCCTGCAGTAATGAAGATGGAGCGAATAGGAGTCATGTTCCCTTGCTCATTCATTTCACTCCCACTTGAAATCAGCTGCCCAAAGTCAGTTGTAATCTAAGGGCAAGCAAATGGTTTCATTACGATGCATTAAAAATGCATGAACTTCTCATAGTTCCAGTTTGTATTTGCTGCCAGTGTTATTGGAAAGCTGAAGTTCCACTCGAATTTTTCCAAACTTTAATAAAAGATAGAGTCTTATTTTTAACCTTGAATTATATATCAGTAAAGGTAAGTTATTGACTTGAATTGTTTTATTTGCTGAATTCATTTCTTTAGGTAAGGAGGTGCTTTTAGTCTGAGCAATTGAAATAACCTCAAGAGGGTAATTTTCCCCAGTGCAGTATGTTCTCTAGAATTACAAGGGAATAATAGGGAGGTCACAGTCAGGATGTTAATAGTCACATCCTTTTTTCTGGTTGAGAAAGATGCAGTCGGTGTCTGAAATCCAGTGCACTAAAAGATCTGTATTTTTTGGAAATGGCACAGAAAAAATATTTCCTAAAATAAGCACTTATCTGTAGCGTACAAGGGTTGAACACCTATACCTAATTATACCAAATACTTGACAGTCTTTGAAGAGGTAAAAAAAAACAAACTAAAATGCAGTTTCAAATATAATTTTAAGGAAAATTTTATTGAGGTTAATTCTATTTCTCTACCGAAGATGTATTATTTAACAAGTTATTCTCAACAACTTCTTCCACTTAAAAAAATTACAGACCAGCAACTGGTTTTTAGGATTTTGCTATCACTAAATTTGATCTTTAGGTACAGAAACGTGATGACATCCATGGAGCCTGGAAGACTCAGCATTATTAACACCATAGTCAGGGAATGTATATATCTTGTTGGCTTTTCAAAAAGGATTTAATAATTAATGCTTGCTAGTTCACAGCTTGCACGGGGATGCTACCCATGATGTTAGATGATAGTAACTTAAAACATTCTTTTAATCTAGAGGACTGAAATAGCCCAGGTCTTCCCTGGTTGGCCACATCCTTATTATTTGGAATCTTTCCTTATTAAATCTGCATTGCCACTAACACCACTTTCTCATTTCTCTGAACATGAGAAATTTAGCATTTCTCTCAGGTTTCTGCACAGAGTAGAACCACCCCTAATACCCCTGCCACCTGACATGGCCTAGGAAGAAGTGGCCAAAATCAAAACCTCTACTACACTCCCGAAGCTCATTATCAGCTCAAAGGCAACTAAATTCAAAATCAAAACATTTACTGGTAAGTGCTGGAATTTGGCTTCCTATGCAAGATACTAAAGAAATACAATAATGATGACAAGGCTCGAGAGTCTACAGCAGATACTTTGAACTTTGCTTCCATCCTCGCTATAACTTATATAAAATTGAAAACAACTAATCAAAGTAAATAAATTGAAGTGAACTGTAACTAGAAACTGGAAATTCTCCACAGGCTCTATCTGAAAGTATTTATAGACATGAACACTATTAATTATGTGGTTCCAATGAAATACATTAATAATTCTATTTACTAGGTCTCTGGATAAAATTATTAACACTTATACAGCCTTGGCAGGATTGAGAAAACTGGATTAAAAAAAAAAAAGAACTAAATTTTCTTTTCTAGTGTGTATGGAATATAACTATAAATAATAAACATGATTACTCCAGCAAGAACGAAAATGTAACTAACTCGCTCCATCCAGAACCAAGTTTTTGATTGTCTATTGTGGTTTTTTTTTATGTATCTGCTCAACATATATAAAGGGAATTTTTTATATCAAAAAGATACACATACTTTAAAGATTCACTTTTTTACTTCATACATCAATACAAAATTACTTACCTTCGTTTCCTTTTGCAAAGAAAGAGTCCAATTACCAGAGTAGTAATCAAAGTCACCAGTAAAACAAGAGGAACAATGATTGCAATGCTTCCTAAAATTGGAAAAAGAAATATCATTGAATACTCACAGCTACATCTAATAATTTCTTCACATCCATTAAACAGTTAAATTAATTAAAAAAAAATTAAATATCCTTCACCAACAGATGGAATTTCATGTGATGAGCTTCACTGATTTCAGATTTTAATGGTGATCAATAAAAAAACCCATATCATTACAGATAATGGTTCACACTCAAGTACTTCTATCAACAAATCAGGAGCTTCCTCTTTAAGGATACCAATATATTTTGGACTAATTCCCTGCCCTCATTTGGAGTGACACCACATGAAGGTGTGAGGAACTGCTGAACAACCTGGGTTGGAGTCACGTGGCCACTGGCTTTAACTACTACCATCATCTTCAGTAGTTAAGTCACACAACTGTTAATTTAAAACACTTAGTAGGCATGGCTCTGATTGAAGAATTCCATAGTTAGCAATTACATATATTTTTTACTCTTATTTGGGGGAAAATGAAAAGTAGTAAGCAATATTCATTTCTGGATGGTTGGTGCATTCCTGCATTTTACTGCATTGTACCCGAGAGTCAATAATTTGGTTATGTTGATATAGGCAATCAAGGAAACTACAATAATGCTTAATGTAGCAGAAAAACAGTGCACAGATCAGACAGCGATGTTAAAGGAGAGGAGGGAGCAGGGAAGAAGAAAATGGGCTTAATGTTATTTTGGTAAATAACTTCACTGAAATGAGACTACCTGCAAAAATAAGGTCAGCAATTGTACCCTTCTAATAATTCCTTAGCTTTCATGTAAGTGTCTGGCAATAAAGGAACACATGCAAAAAATAATTTTATGTTATAAAAACTGGCCTTTATAAACTACAGGATGCCAGTATAAAGCCAATGAGGAATTATGTGCATTTCTTTCAATATCACAATCCTTAACTGGTGGAAAACAAAAATACTGCTGGTGGTTTCATTGGTTAAATTTATTGATTTATTAAAAAAAAAAATAAGCTGTTGGCAGTCTCTGCTCTACATTAAACAGTCTAAACAAAGAATTGAAAAAGATGCCTTGAATTTTTCTGGAAGGCTTACTAAAAACCAAGTCAGGTGGTCAGAGACCTGAAACGAAGTAATAATAAATACTTGAAGCATCCTGAGTTCACTTCATCTTACAAAGATTCCTCATGTAAAGGACATTACAACAATACTATTTTGAGACAACATTTGATAAATAAGTGGATTAAGTTCTGTTTAGGAGAAAAAAAATAAAAATAAAAGGTTCATTTCATCTTGGCAGGTAAACATTAAAAAAAGAACTCTGAAAAAGAGCCCACCAGGCATGAATGGCCATCTGGTGACCATGGGGTCTAACAGCAGGCTCAAGGCAAACACCCATTTCCTGAGTTGTAGCAGGTATTCCCTCAACATGAAATACTGATCTAGGTTCTGGCTGCTTTTTTTGCCTGTTTTCAACTTGTAAGTGTTATTTCACTTCTCTGGATCTCTAGGAAGATTTCATCTAAGCTTCGAGCTGACCTGAATAGTGGGCTTCATTTTACTGCTCGAGTTGGGTTAAGTGTGACGGAGAGGTATACAGCAGGGTACCATCAGCATACTCAATGCACTGCAGGGAACCTTGTCCACTTTAAACTGCCAATAGTGTAGCAATACCAGACTTTTATGCTTACAGACATGTTTAAAAAAAAATAATAATACGAGAGGAGCTATTCTAACTTCCAGGATGATTGTCACAGTAGGTAAAATTCAAACCTCCACAGACAGCCAATGCAAAAGTTATGCACTACCTACAACTCTATTTTTGATGCTTTCAGTAGGACTTAAATGGTCAGAGGTCTCGTACTAGTTCTCTGCACAGCAGTGATATCACCAAACGCTTGCCACTCGATACACTTTCTTTAAGAAAAGCGCAGCCTAGCCCTTGAAGCAGTGAGTGACAGCTCAGATCCAAACCATCTCATGAAACACCAAAAGGCAATCAAAAAGCCAAGAGATATCTACTCTTTTTAACTTTTTTTTTTTTTTTTTTTTTTTTTAAATACAGGTAACCAGCACATTTCATGACACAAACTTACATTATGTCACCAGGTTAAAATTTCTAAACTGAAATTTTAAATTTGACAAGTGATAGCAGTTATTTGAAATACTTACTTGTACTGATATTGTCAGACTTGCTGCTTTTGGGAGCTGGCCTCTCACACTGTGTGCCTGACCAGTTGGCTGAACATCTAAAAGGATCCAATTAAGATGGTAAAGTTAATAGATGTCAGCTGTTAACACACTAACCTATTAAAGAGACCACCAGCATTTTCTCAAGAGCTACGTGAATGGCAACAGTGATTCTCCAAAATAAACAGTAAGCTTCATGGAAGGAGTCAGCAATACTCTGTCATGGCACTTACAACATTATGAGTAGGCTTTTAGTTTAAAACTACAGCTTTTTATCTTCAATTCCTGCTATTATCACTGCAATCTTCATGCCAGAGTCCTTTTCTAGAACTCTTGAATAATAAAACAGGCATAATCAACAGCGTATCAGTGTCCCATTAAACCAATCAACTCCTACAATGCAGCAAGGAAGGAACACTTGAGGTGGACCCACACCCAGCCAACTTAGTCCAGCAGGATTTATGTGCTAAGGCACTTTATTGTCTCCATATTGGTTTAGAGTCAGCTTTGATCTAGAAGCTCCAACGGCCACGTCCATATCACACAAGGCATGTGACTGGGCATAAACTACTACATGCATCCCGTGCCCTACAGTACCCACAGCCATTGGCTCCTTCCCCAGCCCTGCTGTCCCCCATTGCTCTAGATAATGCAATGTTTGGAATTAAAATGGAATAAAATTCTTGCAGACCTGGTTGTAATCATTTACTTGAACAAAGACCTATCTTTGATGAATATTCACAACTTGACTGAAGTTCTCCTTTTCTTTGCTTTCAGATTCAAACGTGTTCCTAAAAATTCTACAATGGCTTTATCTTTTTTAAATTTGAACTATATAATTAGATACATATTTGTAGAAATACCTATGTGTGTGTAAGCAGGTATGAGAGTTAAAGCATAAAGAGCTGTCCTGAAGGGACAGGAGTATCTACTGGCTTCAGAGGGCCTGGAATACTGTTTATGTTCAGAATATATGCTTCATGAGCCAGGTGTCTGGATGAGCACAAAGCTATTCTGCTATAATTTCTTTGTGTGAATATCAATATGCAAATATTTCTTCAACTGGGACTCAGAATGCTCTCCATGCATACAAGCAAACACAAGGAGCCCATGTGTGCAGACTCAGCAAATCCATCAAAAATGGAAACAAATACCTGAATGAAATTCAATTGCTTATTCATCCTGCTGTAAATATAATTAAGTTTACCACAGAACCGCAAACTCTCCTTATGGAAAAGGCAGGAAATAGTCACTTTTCATCTACCTCTGTTGCATATTGTGCAATGAATTATATTTTTTCTAAGTATTTTTGAATTATTTATGAATTTCAGTGTGGGTTATCTTTAGGAAAACGCAATAGAGCACTACCTTGCACGCAGTTCTAAGAACTACTGTTACCTGATGCCTTTCTAAGGATTTAACAAATTGCAGAGTTTAGAATCAGACATG
This sequence comes from Calidris pugnax, assembly GCF_001431845.1. Taxonomy (NCBI): domain Eukaryota; kingdom Metazoa; phylum Chordata; class Aves; order Charadriiformes; family Scolopacidae; genus Calidris; species Calidris pugnax. The sequence goes on along the minus strand of NW_015090831.1, from coordinate 4,029,227 downwards.
CTTAATGACTGACATTGTTCTATAATACAAAAAGGTTTGGAAAGGTACAAAATATTCCAGATAAAAATCATGGAATTCTTACACGAGAGCCCTACCCAGTTTTACTGGTGATGCTTTTGACTCCTGTCTTTGCAGAACACTGCATAAAAATGGGTAGTTTCTCTCTTTGCTCCTAAATCTATTCTAGCCCAAACCAACTGTCAGACAAATCTCTTTACTGAGTTTCATATCAAGTTTGAATTTTTTTTTGGAACTAATTTAATTTTTGGTAGGATATGTTATGAATGGGCTTAGCTCAAACTCTACAGAGGTAAGGCACAGGTGGCCTTTAAATTAAACATGTTTATTAATTGGTAATTGATTCAAAATTTTTCACACAATAGATAAATTGCATTATAATTTAGAATTTCTTCATGTTTATTGAAATAAATTTGTTTACTTAAAGAAACATGGTAAATACACACTTAAATTTTCTGACTGCAAACGAACCGCCCAGTTTCTAATTGATTATACACATTATGATTCACCACCATATATTTTAAAATTGAACCCAACTGAAATTTCCACTCCTGCTTAGCACCACTTTAGCACATTTTAAGTCACATGAAACACATGATTTTAATCTTTTAAAAGATGGATCTGTTCCATTTTTTTTACAGATCTCTTTTTAGCAATTATATCAAACAGAAAAGATTACACTGACAGCTTACCTTACTAAGACACTATTCAAGGAACTAACTTTTTCAAAATACCAATATTCAACATATGGCTGCAAAATAAGTATCTCCATTCTTGTAAAGAAACACCATAAATCTTTATACTTAGGATATTCTATTGGAATCCAGACTGTTGGCATATGACAACCATGAAATAAAGTCTTTATATTTCTTAGTGGAAGTTTTGCATCGTCACTGCTGGGGATTCAGCTCATGTGATTAAAGCTTGTTATGAGAGGCAATTTTCATTTAATGCTACGCTATTGAAAGGGAAATATTTCTTTGAGAGTTAGACATATCTTAACTTTGTACCTAAATCCTTATATTGAAGCTTTCAAATGCTCCTGCTGCATAAGAGAATCATTACTATAAATCTGTCTTAAAACAGTTTAAAGTATATAAGATAGTGAGACTAGGAAAAGAATCACCATGAAGCATGCAAGTATAAGCTTATGAAAAAATTGTGCATAATGTACAATTATGCTCTTCAGAATCTTACAGTAGATATGACACCACAACAGCTGGTGAAGAAAGAAATCCTACAGCTATGTATACGGTAAACACAGAAACAAATTAGAATAAGAATATTAGCAGTTCTTTTCTTATCTTGGCATTCTAATTGTAAAAGTCAGCAACATCGAAACATTTCTGAGGCATTTGATAAAAGTCTCATAAAAACATGATAGCTGGTGGCCGCTTCATTTTCATTTTTTCCAAATGTCTGCTGTCTCCAATAAGCTCCAAAGGAACTGAAGCTGACAGGGTGGCAGTCATTCCCTTCTATACTCTGAGGTAAAATGATTGCCCTTTTATGGTTCAGCAAGCTCCTAAAGACTTGTCTTGGGCAGACAGAATAGACAGAGAAATAAAGCCCAGGGGAAAGGTATGCTGTCTGCAAGGGAATTTGACACAGAAAATTAGCCATGAGCAGGCACATGAATAATGATGGGGCTGGGACATGGACAACTGTTCATGTAGGAACATGGGAAATGAGCAGGTCTCAACCAGTTTCAATTGTCTCTGGATACCGTAGACAGAAATTGTTCTTAATAATAATTTTTTCTGGGATTCGGACACAAACTTGGACTGCTCAGTACCTAACATGGGAACTGACTTCTGGTTCAATTTGATGCCCAGCATTTTGTACCTTTTCAAATCATTTGGTACCAGGAGCTTTTGTTCTATAGTGTTGCCAAGAATTGTATGGTCAGAGATAGGACATTTGCAGTATGGACAAACAAAAAAAGGCATTAACCGAGCAGCACTACACAGAGCCACTGGTTTCATTGAAGACATTCATATTATCAAGAACTGTGAAGGAAGAACAGTGATGATAGGACATTTGCAGTATGGACAAACAAAAAGGCCTTAACAGAGCAGAACTACACAGAGCCACTGGTTTCATCGAAGATGTTCATATCATCAAGAACTGTGAAGGAAGAACAGTGATAATGCCTAATCTGAGCTACACATAAACAAATACAGATGGAAACAGATGGGGAGCTTGACAGTGAAGGACAGGCTGGAGTCAGCTGAGTGGTGCAGGCACTACAGTGAACATCTTAAGGTGCAAATCTCCAACAAGATCGGTGAACAGATCAAAGAGCAACAATATCATAGAGAATACCAATATAGAAACTGAAATGGAATGTAATAAATAAAGGTTGTATGTGGTCTGCTGCCAAGGTCATCAATAAAGCTATGCTACAGCTCTCTCTGATACAATTTAGTTCTGCATTTAGAAAGAGATGACTGGTTAGGTCACACGTTCCGAGATACAGAATGCCTATGCTACAGGATTTATTTATTTTGAGGAAACAGTATTACAGGAGAAGGATGTTTTCAAAAACTTTAAATTGAAATTATACAGGTGTCCCACTTGTAATGAGGAATACTTAGTAATTAAGATATTTATATTTCAGAGATTGATTACTCTTTTGTTACAGAATCTACTCATGAGAGAAAATGTCTGTCTCTATTTTTGTATAACCCTTACAGGTCAGTGCACTGAAACACTCTAAACTCAATTATATGGGCACTTGACCAAAAGGAACCATTTGACTATGAAATGTCTGAACAGATAAAAAAAAGTAGTAAAATGGCTAATTTGGTGGAAGTGTGCAATTTTTTTTTGTTTTGCTTCTCTTTTTTTCCATTTTTTTTTGTGCCACAGGCATTGTCATAAAAATATAATACAGCAGGCATAATATGCAGTTAAAAGTGCTTTTGTAGACAACTGCTTTCCAACTCAATATACCAGTGTGCATCAAAAAAATGACAAAAAAGTAGCATTGAAAGATTTTTTTAGAAGTATAACAGAATCTGTGCAACAGTCATTAAAAAATAGAGATGGAAGGGGCATTCAAAGTGTTTCTTACTCTTTTTTTTCCATTTTTTTTTGTGCCACAGGCATTGTCATAAAAATATAATACAGCAGGCATAATATGCAGTTAAAAGTGCTTTTGTAGACAACTGCTTTCCAACTCAATATACCAGTGTGCATCAAAAAAATGACAAAAAAGTAGCATTGAAAGATTTGTTTAGAAGTATAACAGAATCTGTGCAACAGTCATTAAAAAATAGAGGTGGAAGGGGCATTTAAAGTATTTCTTACCTATAAATGATATTTCTTCATTATACAAAGTAATTTTCTAACTTTGCTTTGCTTTTTAGTCACGGCATAGATAGCAATGTACAGTAAAACATCCTAATGAAAATATCCAGCCTCATTATTTTAAGAACGCTTACATTAAAATTTCACTGGAACATGTCTTTTCATCAATATTACAACTATTTGTAAAAGGAGAGAACACTTGGATTATAGTTATTTAGTATCTGTGTTAAATTGCATTGAAAGATGAAAATCAAACTAATCCCCTTTCCCCCCTAGACTCTGTAGGATGACGTAGGCTGAGAAAATCCTTGCACTAAACCAAATCACTAAACTATTCCTTATAATAAATTTAGCAATACTTCATACAGGCAGCAGATATTATAGATGTATACTCACAAATAAACACTCAATTTACATAGAACTTTGATATAAAAATAAAAACAAACACGTATTCCTTATAATAAATTTAGCAATACTTCATACAGGCAGCTGATATTATAGATGTATACTCACAGATAAACACTCAATTTACATAGAACTTTAATAACAATAAGATATCAAAAAAAACACATACATTTTGATCAATAGCACATCCTGTACCTTCTTCTATATTGTATGGTTTAATTATTTGAAATAATAAATTTTACATAATTATTTTATATGTGAACAGACCACATTTCAGTATTTTTTTTCTAATAAGCATCACTTGGTATCTTTATAAGGAAAACAAAGTGAAGGAATTCAATGTAGAAGCTAAGGAATAGAAACTTCACAATGTGACTTGAAAATGAAATTAAAATTACCTTGCAATCCAATATATTAAGAATAAGAAAATTGCATAATCCAAAAGCAGGCAAAAGAACAGAAAATTACTCCTGAGGAACCCAAAGTATCTTAAATTTAGTAACAATGTACATGAAAAAATAAAAGAAAAATAAGTTATTGAGGGTCATTAAATACAATCCTAATAGCAGTGCATATGCAATACAAGTATTAATATTAACACAGAGTAAACATATAAAATTTAAGCATATCTAGATGACTATTACTGTAGCTGAAATTACTGAGCGACCAAGCAAAAGGAAGAGAAGACATTGAAATGGTAAAAAAAAAAAAAAAAAAAAACAATGGTATTGGCTCTATTAGACATAGGAGAGGCCTCTCACAGAATCCACCCCTGTAGCCCCCACTAATAAAACCTTGCCACACAAACCCAATACAAGAACAATGAAGACAGATGACATGGGCATTAACTATTCCAGGATGAAAAAAAAAAAAAAAAAAAAAAAAGAATGAGAAATGACTGGATCAATAGGTATAAGACAAACCATGTTTTTCTCTCCTCACAGAGGCAAAGTAAGTGGTGATGTATGGCAGTAGCAAGTTTTATCTGAACAATTTTAAACCCATGGACAAAGGACATCTGCATTACAGCCTAGCTAGTAGATGTTCAATGAAAAATATACATACTCCTCTTTTCCAAGGTCTTCTCATCTCTTCCTTTGTCAATCACTCTTCAAACATCTGTTTGCATTTAATTCTTGAACTAATACTAGTTTGCGATACAACCTGAATGAAAGATTGCCTATAATATAAAGTTATAACCTGCTGATTATGTTCAAATTCAAGACATTTATAACAAAGGTATTTTTGAAAAAAGAAAGCTCTCAAAGAACTAGCATAATGCTGTAAAATCCCTGTTGTAATTGTAATTGGGGAGCTCATTAAATATACCCCAGGAAATCATATGGAAAACACTTATTGCAAGATACTTGATAAAATTTTCTGTTCTCTGACTTATCCTGCCTGTCATGGTTACAATTGCCTTCTGCTCTTAGGCACTCCACTCAATGCTGCAATTGTTCTACCTGCGGTGGCTTTTTCTACTCAACCTTCAGAAAGCACCAGCCAGGGGATTGCACAGTGCAGTCTCTTTCTTGTCCACAACCTTTTTGTTTGAACAGAGGTTTGTGATAGTTCTCAGTTTTACACTTGTTTATGAACTTCCACTTACTTACGGCATTTGTACAAGACATCCATAAAACCTGTTCTTCAGATTCTTCAACACGAAAGGAATGTCCAGAGAAAGGTACAGCACCACAGAAATACGAGCTGGAGGGAAGCTCCTCCACTGAGAGGAATGCACTCTTTTCTTTCTGATTCCCGTGAAAAACACACACACACACACACGTGTGCACACACCCATGTTCCCCCACACAACGTGTCTCTCTGCAACCTACTAGACATGAAGCTGGCAAGAACATCTCTTCTATTTATATATTTTCTGCAGGAATTATTTTTCTAATTTGCTCATGTCTCCACTTCCAAGTTCAAGCTTCTTGGTATCACTTTTAAGCAATTCCAAAACTTGTTCTCTCCCCATTTTTTCACTATTGTCTTTAAACTATTACTCCACCAAAATTCTCGGTTTAGAAATGAAGTAATTTATCATTTCTCTATCCTTCACTTTTCAGTTTCTTCTGTTGCCAAACTCATGCTGTCATTCAAGCTCCTCTATGGTATGTGCCTTTTAATTAATCTGAAAGATCACTGTTTTATCTACCTAATTTGCTCTCAAAATCATGCATCTGCTTACTGCAAGCAATTAAGCTATTCAGGATGATTTATTCTTCATTACAGAGGAACTGGTGTTCTAATGTAGAAGTAGAATACACACAACCTGAAGCCCTCTGAGTACTCGACACACCCAGCCACAGGCAACTAATTTAATGCTGTTCTTTGTCCTCTGAATTCCTCTGTCTGTTTCTGATGACACCTTGGAAGCAGAAGCTCTGAGCTGTAGACACACAGAATTGCACACACTATGCAGAAAGTAACCTAAGAAGGAATAAACTACTAACCCCTTAATTAGCCACCAGAATATAATCTTACGTTTCACCTTAAAGTACTCATAAACAGTCATGCAGCATTGCTTAAAAGTTTATCAGAGGACTTAAAAGTTCTCTTTAAATTTAGTTGGCTTTAGGATAGGAATCAGTATGATTTGTACCTTCTACTGGTTTTGATTGTTTATCTCTGTATCTTGAACTTATAAGAGAAACTATCCTTCATTATATTTCTAGGATGCCTAGTATAAGATGGTTATGCTTTAATCATATTTATTTGCAGATGCTAATAATAATAATAATATAATAGACCACATCTATGTGCAGATGCAAATAATTATAGTAACATGAAGAAAAAGATGGAATTATAACAAAGTATTGTTAGGGTTAAGGTATAAAAGAAACAGGTGAGAGGGAGCAATATTCTGTACTAAAGAAATTGATACAGCTTTCCTTATGCAACAACCAATTTTTTCCAACTCTTCATTGGTATCATACAAGGCATAATCTCTCCCTAAACCTTGCTTTTCTTGCAGGAATGTTTATGCAGTTAGATGATTAGCGAGTAGGAAACAGAAAGGCAAATAAAGGTAATTATTAAAATAAAAGACAGACTGACAGAACAGATGGAACTGACAGTTTGTGAAACTCATAGAAAAAGCATTGCTTGATTATTTCCCATCTGAATCTGATCTCCTGTTCATTCTGTTTTCAACAGGTTTGGGAAGTTACTGGAGCAATTCAGACATCTCTCATGTGCTTCTAGCATTATACACATCACAGCCCCCCAACCCATTAGTGAGTAGTACTAAAGATATCCAGGTAAAACTTAGTATGCAAATGCTGAAAAGACAGTAACTATATGTAAGATAATAATTCTTTAAAAGACCTCCCCCAGTGGTACATTTTTTAGAAAAGGTCAGTACCTCAAATTTTAACATTCTGATACTAAATCCTCTCACAGCCTTTGCTATTAAGCAAGATGAACAACAAGGAGGGGGAGAGGGTTCTTCATATGCATAAAAATAATGCTAAGAATTATTTATCTAGTTGTGTAGGACCTTATATCCAAAAAGGAATCACAGTATATTCGGTAACTTTTAAAACCTGACAGAGTATTCATTGAAACTGGAGGCCAACTTTTTTGGTGGCACGTATGCAGCCACAGTAAGGCCTTAATTAATTCCTAAATTGGTTAGATGAAAGCACAACTTCTATTTCCAATATGCACCCAATATTTAATGCATTCAAGTTTAAAAAAAATGTTCAGATAGGAAGATAAAATAAAAATGTACCCTAACAGTACAGGTTGGTAAAAGAAGAGTATGTTCTTATAGGCTTATAGTGCCTCTGCATAATTATGGCTTCAGGATTGCCCTTTAGAACAGATAAGTCTTATTCTCTATTGTCTTTACAGAATGATAATAAGGGCTTGATTACGTATAAAGTTTGCATTCTCAACTGATCAGGCTGTGAGAGAGAGAGGAGCTCCTGCTGAATGACAATAAACCCAGACATTTCCTCTTTCTTCTAAAAGCCAGGACTCAGAGACTGGTTAAGAAAAACATCAGCCCTTAGGTATGTGTTTCTCAGAGACAGATGTCACATAGCACAGCCACATGTGCTGGTTGGAGGGATAAACCATTTCCCCAACAATGGAGCAGAACTTACAGAGCAAATCTTTGAGGCTCCTCTTCCCCAACACAATGACCCTCGTGAAGCATGGGATTACTTCATTCCTTCCTGATGTTCTCTACGCCTGTGTCCGGTTGATATAATTATAAACAAGCTCTGCTGAAGAACTAATTTGATACCAGAAAAACACAAGGTATTGGGAACAACTGGAGCTTGAACTGAGGTTGGCAAGGAGAACTGAGATATACGGAGTTATGCTTCTTCCTCTCTAGCACTGTAACTGTCTTCCACTCCATCAAACAACTATTTGCTTCTCTTCCTCTAAGCCACCTTGTCTTCATAAAGAAAGATACAATTTAGAGGATTCTCTTAACAGTTCCTAGACACAGACAACAGTGGCCGTACTAACCCAGCAATCAGTCTAAGGAGGCAACAGGAACACTAATTCTGTTTCTGCTTATATTCTGAATGTGAATTTTCTACTAAAGTTTGATTTAAACTTCAGTTTCTGATTACCAATTCACCTGGAATGTTTCCTCACACTGAAGAGAAACTTGAATTTAATATTTCTCTACCCCCTTCTTTTCTTCCACATTTCCACCTTTCCTTATCAACATTATTCTCATAGTAAATCCAAAACATAGCATTATATCAGCTACTAGGAAGAAAATTAACTCTATCCCAGCTGAAACCAGGACACATACATTTAATAAAAAAATATTCCAAAACTATATTCAGATAACCCTGCTAAGATGAAAGCTAAAGGACAGTTCAGTTCTGCAAAAAGTCATTATATTACTGATGTGCTTTACTACTATTTTTTTTTTTAACCTGACCTTGGATTGTTCACTCTATTGTATAGTACAAGTGCCTAATAAAAGCAATCTTGGGAATAGTAAGAAAGAATAAATAATAAATAAACAAAATAAGTTAATCACTATGTAAAAATGTTGCAATTCCTTTCTTGTCTTTTCTGTGGAACATGACCTTCTCAAAAGGAGGAACCACAGCTTTCATCAACAAAATAGTCCTTTGGGTATTAGCGTTTCACTTTTTGGAAGAAAGAAAATGGAGACTAATATCACTTTTGCACAAGTCCACCATTTCATTTTTGTTCTGTCTTCTTCAAGCCTTTGTTTTCCACTTTTCTGTGTTTATAGCTTTCAGAAAGAAAGACTCTCCTTTTGTCTTAGAAAGCTAATACTTTTCTTTGGATTTCTGAAGCCTGTTTCATTACTTTCTATAGATGATTCCAAACTCTGACTAGTGCATGTCCTGGGCAGTGTATCTTGAAGAAAAAAATATCTTCATCTATCCGAAAGAAGCATTTGGCAGCACAGCTTTTCAGCTAAATTCCTATTCGGGCAATCTGTCTCCACGCTTCTTTCAATTACGCAGTTAGAGAAGTAGGAAAAAAGGATTGCTGGGCCTATAGATCCTATGATACCTTTTTTTTCTAACCTGAATTCTTGCCATTGTTGGCATCTGGCCTCACACGGAAGCTCTGAGAGGTTAAAATTCATGTTATCAATTCAAAGACTAAGTAAGAGATTCAAACATGATTTAAAATCCTTGCTTTTAATACTTTTTCTCATTTTGACAGTAAATACAGTCAAACCAGATCAAAAGATCATGAGAACAGGCAATTCCAGAAAAATAGATATCAATGCTACTGAGGATGTTCCTAATTCAATTAACTTTGCTGAAATCCTACTGTCAGTATATGTTAGTTTTGACTCCAGTTGAAACAGAAATTAACCTTTATTGACTATAAAATCTCATATTAAAAAACTCCACAGTTATTTTTATATATTTTTTCTATAAAAATCCATCACTAAATAAAAAAAACCCACAAAACTTTAAAAGTTTAAATGGTTAAAATATTTTTAAGAATTGTGAGAGTACATAAAATTCAGAAGTGATTCTCAATGCTCTATTTTTAGACTATTTTACCCATTAGAATGTTTCACAAGAAATTTTGCACTGTTACATTCTTAAGAACATTTTAGAGAACAAGGAGGAAAGATACTTAAAATACATGACTTCATAGGTAGCAACAAGTTGCTCTTAGGGCTGATTTATTTTGAAAACCTAAGTCTGATATGCAGAGACAGAGACTGTTCCAAGGAACAACATCCCAAACAAAACAGACCCACTCCATACTCTTCAAAGATTATGAAGTGGTAGTCAGAACACTAATCTCATTTCCAATGGACTTATGATAGCTCAAGTCATAAAGTTTCATTGCTTGAGACCGCTGACAAAGGAATTGTGAACATATTTTTAAAAAAACCTAGATTATTCACCATACCTAGTCACTGTCATTGCTACCCACCAGACAACCACGTCCCATCCCCACAGCACATTATGTTTTCATAAACCACACATTTAGATAAGATAAGATTAAAGTTCAAGTTTCATATTTCAACCCAACTCTAGGTCTTTGGCTCATGATTTCATTTCTGACTATTGCATCACAACTGTTGAGTAAAGCTATGTTCATCTGACTGGCATATCATATCTTCCTGTGTATCTGCCTTACAGCATTTTCAAAGACTAAGATTGTTTCTTTGCCTGATGAGGATTAAGATGTTGTCTTTAAGAAATAGACATAAAATCCTTTAAAGAAATACAGCATACAAATGTATCTGTTTTACACTTTTTTTTTTATCAGAGGAGAAGTCAAAGTTGTGATGTAGCTCACCTATTTTTGCTTAATTTATCAGAGGAGAAGTCAAAGTTGTGATGTTGCTCACCTATTTTTGTTTAACATTTTCCATTTTACAGCATATTTCTATAAAGTTAACAATGAGACTTATGAATACAAGCTTAAGTCCTGTAGCAGTACTTAAATAGCTCTTCATTCCTTTCCCCGTGCAGATGAGAAGTAGGAAGTCAGGTCTGGACTACAGAACATGAGCAAACTCACTGTTTGCTAATCTTTATGCTCTGTAGGATTAACTTGGTAAAATATCTAAAAGTGTGAACAGTAAAAGTGGCATTTTTGGTATTTTCAATTCACTTCTTAAAAAATAAAGTTTTTTATTTCTTCCTCCAATGATACAGATACTTCAAAAGTATGTTTAAATACACTCATCAGTGCAACTATCAAAGGGTAAGTGTGTAGTATAGAAACGAGCCCCCAGTATATATTGTGAAATGTATGTGAATGTGCATGACTTGAACCAATGAGCTGTGGCCTGAAATGATGTCACAGAATGTGCAGCATTAAGTGGAAGGTTAAACCTACTTGCATCTCGGTTCATTAAACGCGGTTAAAGTGCAAATTCCCTCATTCTGACAGTAGTAATCACAAGGGTTCACTTTCTGGTCACAGCGCTGACTTTTAAACCCCACAGAGCATCTGCAGAATTTCAGTAAAATAGACCTATATAAATATTCTGCCTTTTGCTGAACAGATTTTACACGCATTATATATAATGATGGCAAGACACGCACACATACACAGGCACACACCCACAGGTAACAAAATTAATATTCTTTGTTCAAGGAAGGTCCAATCCAACTACACTGAAAAGTCCGCTAATTGGTGTTGATCAAACACTTTAAAAAAACAGGCCTGCACTAACTGATGGGTTCAGGAATCTAACATTCTTAATGAAGCATTATTGTCAAATGTACTATACATTTGTATTGATTGATTCAAATTCCAATGGCCTTACAAACGTTCAAGACCATTTTTTAGCTTTGTTAACAGTGTTGGCATATGCTGCAGCATTTATGTATCGTAAATCCATACACAAATTAAAGCAGGAAACTTATTTTTTTTTTCCCTTGAGATGCTATGGTGTTCCATATGAAATTGAAAAAGAAGCAGCCAGTTTTATAAGAAAAAAGAAAGGAAAAAATCACAAGCTTCCTAAGTAGCCAGTCTAGGCGTTTAAGCAAATGAATCACCAAACTTAGCCATCATATTTGGGTCTTACATATTATTGCTGTGATATGCTCCTTTTGCTGAGATTTATGAGTCTCTCCAGGCCTCAACTAAAGATGTTTAAGGAGATAAAAATAACAGGCAAAAAGAGCTGGATCAAAATAAGAGAGACATAGCATTTTCAGCTGAATAAGGACTACCATGCAGAACTGCATTTCACTGTCTCTAACCCCAAAGCTGCAAATATCTATTGAGAACTCCTCTACAATAGTACAACAACTACCGTTTTGCCCCTTTGCGCCTTCCAAAGTGCTTGAGCTCTCACAGGGAGGAACGGCTGGTCCGTCTCTTACGCTGGTTAGACTACAAAATCTAGGCATTTCTCTATGGAGCTCCCTGGAGAGTCTGAATGCAACAGGCACTCTCTTTTAAGACCACCTGCCTCACACAGGTCAACAAAACAAAGGGATGGCTGGATCTGTATTTACAATGTCGTAATGCCAGATCCCTTTGGACAATATATGTCACCCTGGAAATGAGACACTCAAGTCCAGTTCTCCCTTCCAACATCTCACATGTTCCTGGAGGATTCTCTGACCTCCCTACTTTCCTGATAAATGAGAGACTATCCACAGTGAAGCTTTTCTGCGGTGCAGAAAAGATCAGATCATTTATTAGGAAAAGTGAAAAAAAACCCAGGGTATGACTAGGTAGCCCAGTGTAACTGAGAGCAGGAAAGAAACTGTTTTCTTGCTACAATGACTACTTCTTTATTTTATAATTAGCAGCTGAAAAAGAAGATACACCATAGCTCTCAAGAAAGGACTAGAGTTGTAGGCTTTTCTATCTCTTCAGGCAGTACTTCATTGTCTAGACTACAGAACCACATTTCCTTTGGTATTTGATATCTGGGCTTCAGAAAAGCATCCTGGATGATTCTCTCAACAATAGTCGAGGAGGGAGGGAGCAATCTCACCACAGAACAGCCAAGCTATTGTGGGCAGTGTGAAGGTTAGGAGGGGGAAAAAAAAAAAAAAAAGAGATACATGAGCATATCCTCAGACCCATAATGGATATAAATGCTGACATTATTCTTCCTATTCTCCAGCCATGGGGATCCTTACAGGAGTGTACCACCCCACCTCTCACTGTTCTTGTAGGACAAAATCCACCTTTGATAAGGAGGGCAGGCAACCATCCTGTACCTCCCGATTTCCTTCCAGAACAAATGCCTAAATGGGCTCTAGATCTGGCCTGAAACTATTAGAAGTCTCAAAAGATACACCTTTGTATCTATATGCATTCACAACATATATCTTAGTCATATTTTTCAATACACGTATGGCAAAAAGGCAGACAAAGTATTGGGTCACAGAAATGGCTAGAAGAAGCACTGTAAGTTATGACTGTATAATGTGCAAGCAGCACATTATACATCCTGAAGAGATCAAAAATACAGATACACACATAATAACTTTGCTGTTGGTTGGCACACAGATATTTTAATGATCTACGCAATGCAGGATACTCACAGACAGACAGGTATGTTTGTCTCTGGGTCCAGCTGACATGTACCACCATTGTAGCAGTAGCCATCACATAACTGACAGGTAGAGGCAATCTTTCCATTAGTGCAACTGCCATGATTAAAAAAGAAATACAAATAGCAATCAATATTTTATTAAATGTGGTGAATTCCCTTATAATTACCTTCATATTAAAATATTGGTTTTATGATATGTGTAAGATCTACTGATTGCAAGAATTCTAGGTTTCCACTTTGAAAAGCTAGCACAGGTAGTGAGCTTATTACATGAAATATTATTAATCTTTCTTTTACTTATGAAAATAAATCATTATTATACAAAGCAATCACTGAGCAATATAGCAGCACATCTTACTACATATGCTTTCATCGGTATACAATACATCTCTCTGATTGTCACAGATACTGCAGAATGAACAAATTTCAACAGTGTGGTAAAACCCAACTGTTAGTTTTATTAAATATTTCAATTTTTCCAAGTGAAGATCCATTCAGTCTCCTGCTACATTATGTTTCCCCCAGTGAGGAGCTTTCCAAAAGTTGGTTCAAAAATGCAGGAGCCACACAAAGGAACTGTTCTGATGCGACCTGTTCAAGGCTAGACACTGTGGAAGAAATTTAAAGGGTAATCCAATATAATCACTATTAAATCTATGAGTTTGAATACAGCCACTCCCCTACACACACTTACTTGCATACTATGTCGTTACTGTCCTTGTTTATTATGCAGTGTCCCCCATGACATCTGATACACTTGTCCACTTCACATTTTGGACCTTCAAATCGTACTGGACAGACACATTCTACACTTCCATCGTCAGAAATAGTACAGGATTCAGAATTCACACAATAATGGTGGCAAACATCTGCAAGCAACATGAAAGCTAATTACTAAAAGGGATTAAGGAGCATCATATAAAAATACCTTACTTTTCTATATTTTGAAAGGTACTATAATAAAAACAAAATTATAAATGAAGCTGGTGACTCACTAGCAACGACAAGAATCAAGAATATCCCATAAAGAGATAAATAACATATTAATGATATGGTCTTGAGAAGTGAAATAGGAGGATAAACTGATAAGAGATTTTATTTCTTCTTCTAGGTGTCTAACCACTTACAGCATTATCCCACACAATATAAAGAGCACTGATGAGAAAACCAGAGTAATGTTGATGTATTTAATGGGACATTGGCTGAATAAAAATCTTTTGATACATTCACATTAGCATCAACAGCATTATGCTAAACTGAAATGGAAACAGTATTTTGAAATAATTAAGTTGTATTTTCATTCATCCACATATTAAAATTTCATGAAGCTCTAATAATAATACATAAGGACATAATCCATAAGTTTTACAAAAAACCTACATACATGCTTATCTTTATGGACTGTGCAAGACCCCATTATCTTATTTAACTGCTTAACTGTCAGCAGGACTGAGATTTCAAGTAGTGAATTCTTTAACTCTTTAGAAGCATCAGTAACTGTCTCATATTTTTATATCCGCTTAAAAAAACCAAGCTGCCTGACTGAAGGAGCTTCCAGAGATACAAGACAGTGGTATCTTAACATTTAGGTTCATTTTTATTTATGTTGTAGCAACAGCTTTGTTTTGGTGGGGTTTGTTTGCCTGTTTGCTTGTTTGGTTGTTTTTTTGTTTAGCAACAGCTTTGTTTTGGTGGGGTTTGTTTGTCTGTTTGCTTGTTTGGGTTGGTTTTTTGTTTGAGTCATCATTTAAGCTCCTTAATGGAGCCTAATCATTCAAAGTCTCTATTTTTCCCTGTTTCTAACACTTTCTCCAGTTCTGTGTAGTTAACATGCTGTGTTGAGCTTTTGGTGGTGTTCTTGATGGACAGATGAAGTAATTGATATATCATATGTATCAATTCCTAACTATGCATCTTTATTAGCTTAGAGTTAAACTGGTACAGATGCAATTCCTAACTATGCATCTTTATTAGCTTAAACTGGTACAGATATAAGTCATCATTTAAGCTCCTTAATGGAGCCTAATCATTCAAAGTCTCTATTTTTCCCTGTTTCTAACACTTTCTCCAGTTCTGTGTAGTTAACATGCTGTGTTGAGCTTTTGGTGGTGTTCTTGATGGACAGATGAAGTAATTGATATATCATATGTATCAATTCCTAACTATGCATCTTTATTAGCTTAAACTGGTACAGATAAATAAAATATTACCTCTCTATCAAAACTAAAAAACTCATGTCCTTTATAGCACAAGATGCGGCTGAGGGTGAGTCAGCAGCAGCTAGAAGCAGGGCATTATCAGGCTGCTCACTACAGAACAAAAGCTTGGCCAAATGGCAACCTCAGCCTTGAGCACGGCAGGGGAAACTCTCAAGCTGCCGTTTGACTGGGGGCACGTTATAAGCAGCAAATTGGTGATGACTAAAAAATTGATATATTTTACTGAGTGTACTCAAGATGGATTAATCATGAGCATGTCTCATGATATGAAAACGTTTTGCTTATGCATCTCTGTGCTCAGTTTTCCCCCCTCTCAAAGAAGAACATCCTGACTGCCATACCATTGGTACTCACCATAGAATCATAGAATCAAATTGGTTGGAAGGGGCTTTTAAGATCATGGACCGCAACCATTGATCAAACACTGGAAAAACCACCACCCAACCATGTCCCTCAGCACCACATCTACCTGCCTTTTAAGCACCTCCAGGGATGGCAATTCCACCACATCCCTGGGCAGTCTGGTCCAATGTTTGATAACCCTTTCAGTGAGGATAATTTTCCTAATAACCAATATAAGCTTCCCCTAGTGCAACTTGAGGTCATTTCCACTTGTTACAACTAGTTACTTGGGAGAAGAGACTGACCTCCACCTCTCTACAACTTCCTTTCAGGTAGTTATAGAGAGTGATACAGTCTCTTATCAGTCTTCTTTCCTCCAGGCTGAACAACCCCAGTTCCCTCAGCTGCTCCTCATGAGCTCCAGACCCCTCACCAGGTTCGTTTTCCTTCTCTGGACTCACTCCAGAATATCAATGTCTGGAAAACTTGTGCTAAAGGACAAAGCTTGGCTGTTGGAGGATTTATTTCTGTTTGATTATTCATTGTATGTCTCCAGCTGTCTATGCAGGCTGTAGACTCATCTACCTGGAATCACTACTGAGCAACCAGAGAGGCTTAAAAGACACTAAATGAAGTAGTTCATTGTTTGCTGTTCCCCAATTCAAGGTACAGAATGGTAATTTGCAGCAGGGGGGCTAGTTTTTTGAACAAAAACTACAGTAGGTTGAAAGCTAATATTGAGAGACATTTTATGAAAAAAACATTGCAAGGGGGAAACGTTTCCACATACATTAGGACAAAAAAAAAATCCCAAAATCTATGTATAGGAAGTTCATACTCTAAACCAAGTATTTTTAAGTATTGATTGTAGTCACAAACACCTTTAATCTTCTGCTATATCTAAAATATGTATGCTACATTTGGACAGAAATGACACAAAAAAATTCTTGTGGGTTTTTTTTTTTTTTTTCTAAAGAAAGGACTTTTAGTTTCAGGGAAAGTAACAGCTTGTGAGATCACCTTCTTCACTTTGAATGATTGTAACTGCATGAAAACGTTTTCTATTTTTTAGGTTGTTTGGGCCTTAAATGATACAAGAAATGAACTTTAACTAGTCCGTATGTCTTATTTCAGGAATTTAAAATAGGGAGTTATATTCAAATACATCAAATACATGTGTATATAATAACATGCACAATGTTAGTAGAATTCTATGTAAATTCATTCACTTAAATTTATTTCAGCAGTGCCAGTGCCTTGACACGGAGCACACATTTTGGTTATTAGCCCTTATGTGAACTAATCACAGGAGAAACTCTGCATTGGGTAATTGGAGACAATAAGTATGAGGAAAATAAGGTCTTTGCAATCTGGCAATACTGCAAGTAGATGTCTTCTCCCTGCCATAAAAAACACTAATAATATTTTCAGCTTGGGAGCATGAGTAAAATACCTATACACATTCATGTATCATCCTTTGCATATGAACTAGTTTCAATCATATCATAGAACGACAGAAAAAGATATCTTAGAGGCAACCAATCTTTGCAATAATGCTGTTTTAATACATTCCAACATGCATACAAAGTGAATGTGATTA
Organism: Calidris pugnax; assembly: GCF_001431845.1. Classification (NCBI taxonomy): domain Eukaryota; kingdom Metazoa; phylum Chordata; class Aves; order Charadriiformes; family Scolopacidae; genus Calidris; species Calidris pugnax. The sequence goes on along the minus strand of NW_015090831.1, from coordinate 4,011,817 downwards.
ATAAAGTGAAAAATCATACATACATGTGAATAAAGCAAACAATAATAGATGTGAATTTGTATACACATTATTAACTGTAAACCTGTACAATTTCATAGAACTGTTATGGGCCACAAAAAAAATACTGGAAAAGATTGCAAGACTTATTTTTCCTAAAAGTATTAAGGTTTAAATAAACAAAAGCTTAATTTTATTTTGTATTTTATAATGTGTTTGAGTCTCCGTACTGTGGCATTTTTCCAAAGTGTCAGCAGACAATCCAAATCTGATAATAAGCACTGTTTAAAAAGTACCCCTAAATTTACATTTAAAAAAAAGGATGTTTGCAGAAGCATTCAAGTAGAAACAATTTGTTTGGTTTTTGGGTAAGCCTCAAGTAAATATTTTTTCTTAATCTGTGTGTCTGTCTGTGCATGATTTATGTACTATACTGTTTTCAAATACCCAATTGTGTTTGCAGATAGTTATTTGTGGATCCATGCAGTTTGTTTAATACCAAGTGGGAGAGAATCACAATTACTGCTGGTTTTCCATTCAAAGGTTTCAATTTATTTCATAGTCTCCCAACTGGAAATACATTCAGTTTACTTCAGTACAAATCCTATTTAACATACACACTAACCCTTTCCTTGTTTGACAGACCTTTCACTAAAACTAAATACTTTTCGTATCTTGTAGATAATTCTAAACCAGACCTTTATAGCAGCTAATTTCCCTTCCATTTTCTTTAAATCTAGCCTTCTTCAGCAAATTCACTGAATTACATACAAGAGATGATGGCTTTCACATTTAATGTTCTCTTCTATAACAAGCACTACAACAGTCCCCTATTTTAGAGTCTTAAAGCAAACCAGGAGCAGAAAAAAAGATTTAAAAAAATAATTGTGGTCTCAGAAAAATAATCAGTTTTAGGTTGCTAATGAGTCATCACGTTGAAGTGACATAAGGAAGACACATTCCAATTTTGAAATGAGTGACCAAAGGAAGAAATTAAAAATTATATTCAAATGTCTTGAGTCACTGGAAAACAAATAATGATGACCCATAAAGCATCAAGAGAAAAGAAAGGTTAAAGGTAAAAGGTAAAAAGAAGATCTATTGGTTGATAATCTTCTTTCCCCTCTGCTCTATAAAATAAGTAAAAGATTAGAGAAAGTTCTAGAAAGTGCAAGAGCCTTTCTAAAGCCATGGAAACCTTTAGAAAACAGTATTTCAAAGAGAAGAAACTGACGGGTCAGTGGAATGATAAACTATGGAGAATTTGAGATGCAGAGGATAGAAGAGAAGTCCTGAGAATTAAACAAGAGTAATACTTAGAGATCCTGATTTTCAATACTAGGAGGGGGCAGAAACCATAATCAAGGTGATCTTAGACTGAGGAAGATGAAGGAATACAGAGGCAAGGCACTCAAAGCAGTTGTCCATATACTGCTTACTGGGGTTAGAAATAAAAATGAAAGGAAAGGCAGCAGTTCAAGACACATGTGTTAGTCTGCAAGGATATGGGATACCAGACAAATTCAAACCAGCTATGCCAATTCACTATGTCTAGGCATTCCACCAGCATAACAAATATGAGAAACTGGAGTAGAAAATTGTTACATAATTACCTCATTTCTACTGACACTCAGCTGTCTTGTACAGTTCCGTTGTATGTATTCATTCATGAAAATACTAAAATAAACAATTCCTAAAAAAGCTCTTCCTTTACCTACACATGATAGTTGGATATTGCAGAAATATGTTCAAAGATGACTTGAATATTCAGATTCCACTCCCTTAGCAGTATAAATAATTTTGGAACTAAGTTTATCAAGGTGCGTCATAGAAAAATCACTCAAGTCATGTTAAACTTCCACATTATAGAACTTCTATTATAAACCCAGATTTAGCACGAGTTAAGATGTTGTGAAGACTACTTACAATACTGACATCTGTCTCCTGTATACTCAGGCAAGCAGCTGCAGAAGGGTTGATTCCCAGCAGTGACGCTGCAGGTTCCTCCGTTTTGGCAGAAATGATGGCAGACTGTCTGGTTGCAGTTTGGTCCCGTGAAACCCAGGGCACAGTTGCAGGTAGGCCTCCCTAGTCAAAGCAAAGAAAGCTATTTTATGATAAAAATAAACAAACATTAAAACAATAAGCAGCAATTTAAAGATTGATACACTGATCATAACAGTAGCAAGTTTTAATGCATGAGCCCAGCTACATTTCTCTAGACGCTAATAATTGCTGCCTTGCATCAGACCAAAGATGCCTGTAAAGTCAATATTCAATGTCTAAAAAGCAATGAGCACCTCGGGACGAACATTTGCACAAAATGAACTCCTAGTCTACAGCTTCTTTTTAAAGGGCTTTAAAATTGTGTTTAAACACTGATGCATTTTTCCTCCTGTGATTCTTCATTTTATGTTTTCCAATCTTTTTCCTTATCTAAATCTTATGTCTAAAGGATTTATAACTTTGTTACAATTCCACTGTTTATTAAACATTTCCGCTATCCTCTGGCCTTTTTCATATGGCTTATCTTCTTTAAAACAAACTTCTAGATCCCATAAATGTTTTTCCATTTCCTGACCTTGTTTTTATATCTGATTTGTAATCTTCTCTTTAAGTAAAAGACTTGACGTGTCCAACTAGCCATCTCCTTTCTCGCTTCTTAATAATCTATTCTCATTCTTGTTTTTCTCTTACAAAACATTATTTTTCCCCCACCCTCTTCCCCTTTGCTTTCATTCTGCCTCTAGGATTTTCTTAAAGTTAAGCAAACCAGACAGTTTAACACTTTTCTTCTTCCTGTCTCCCAAGATGCTAAGTAAGAAACTTCTTACATATAGAGAAGAAACAACAACAAAAAAATTGTCTATCTAGTTGTCTGTCTCAATAAAGTAAGGTAGATTAAATATCCCACAAATCCCACAATTTTAATTTTCTCCTGGTCTGCCTTTGTTTTAATACTATGTAATCATTTAATACCATATTAGTCGGAAAAATTTTCAATGCAAGTGAAGTGCTCTCATTTTTTCAACTGATTCACGCAGAATTATTTATTTGTTCTTTTTCCTTCATTTACTTCTTACTCTTCTTATATGAAACCCTTCCTGTAATTCCTGTCAATATTTTCTATTTTAAGCTATGCTAATTTAAAGTGTTTTGCAAATCATCCTAAAGGCCATGAGATCTGTTAGTCTTTTCCTCTAATGAGTACAGCAGGAACAAAACCACTGACTTAAAAATAGCTCCAACTAGTTTAATATGCATCAGCCTGGTTATTCATATCTGTCCCCTGTGATCTAAACATTAAATCAAAGATGTTGAACTCAGATGTTAGCACAGACTCCTTTTGTTTTTCCCCATGTATACACCTGTATTTAAATTTCTGCCCCCAAGCCAGGTGGTTTCACATAATCCTTCATCTGAATCAGTGTTTCAATAAAAATGTTAAAATAAAAGAGTGATAGAACAGAGATCTAGAGGTCTGAAATCAATTTTTATTATAAATACTCCTCTATTTTTTAAAATGATGGGGCAATGATATTTCCCTAGTTTGTAGAAAAGATTATTCTATTCGTTGCTAATGTAGGCTGATAAATATGCCAAACTGCTGACAGTTATATGAAAATTTAATATAGTATAGCCTAAACCCCATTTTTGTCACTCAATTTAACATGACTTTTAGTAACATTAATAGTTCATTGCCTATTTATACACAGACTGTTGCCATCTAAAAGAATACTAATAATGACATTTTCATCTGCCTTATTCTCATAAATTATTTCTGATACCAAATGGATCCAAGAATAGTTTAATAAAACTGCAGTATTAAACAATGGCACACAATGCCAGAAGTTTTTGTATCATAGAATCATAATATTGATTTTTGTTTGCAAAGGAAATAGTCATGTTCACCAAGATGTCACATATCTTATCTAACAAGCCTTGCAATGTAATCTCATGCACAGAGAACTTCAGTATTTACAATGGTCATGAAGTTTCAGGATTAGAGCTGTAGAGAGACAGAAGCAAAATGGTCTCCAATTCCCAACCTTCACCACCATGGAAATGTTCAAAACACATTACAGTATCAAAAACATTAATAAGGAAAGTGGTTTATGGGGTGCCAAACTGCCTCAAATTCAGATAACCATCTTTTGATTTACTTTATGCAAAAATATGCTAAAACATTTTTCTGAAAAAAAAAAAAAGAAAAACCAAACGGAAAAAAAAATCCCTATTTTGACCTCTTCCTTCTTCAGTGCAATCCTCAGCTGGATTTACGAGAATATTGTCTTCTTTTCCTCTGCCTATTACAGAGTAGCATCCTAGCTTTCCTTAGACTCTTCCCTAACATAATAATCCCAAGAAAATTTCCCTGTTTCATTTACCTATGTTGAAAAGTGTTGTTTGACAAAGTGCCAAGAATGACAAGGTGGCAGCACACTCTCAGCATCTCATGTGTAAATGTTTCAAAACCACAACAATAATATCTAGAGAGCAAGAAGTACATTTTTTTGATCTTGTTCTGGGTTTCTCCACTCTCAGTTTACAGTGAATGTGCATCCACTTAGCTATTTACTATCTCTAATCCAATTCTTGGATACACCAAAACAATGCACATAGTCCCTATATCAATGAGAGTATTTAAAATAATTCTAAATTAAAAAATCTAAAATAAACAAACTGCTGGGAATACATTAAAGTGCACCTGGTAAGACATACAAAACAAGTAAGAAAAATAATAATGAAAATTCTTGGGGGAAACAATGTACTTGAAAGTCACTATTTTCTGAAGATTCTTTATGTAGAATCTCTCTCTCTTAAAAAATTAAGAATAATAATTTACAGATTTTTCATTCTTAATTCTATAAGTGATAGAACTTGAAAAAAGCTTATACAACTCTCACATATTTTTTCAAATGTTTTGCACAGAAGTTAGCAGATTAAAGGAGAATACTTTATGGTGACCATAGGACATACGAAGTAATTTTTGGCAGTAGGACACACAGACAAAATACGTGAAGTTTTTGGCATGAAGATGAAATGCAGTTTCACTCTTTCATCCAAAAGAAGATGATAGGGATCAAAATCCTACAACGTTCAATTAGGGTTTTGATGAAAGAAACTCCTAGTTTGCCAATTAATTTGCTATATAAAAGCAAATAACTTGTCAAATAATCTTCAAAAATGTCTCATAAACATTTTAGTGCACTGTCTCTGTAATATCTAGGTGGCTTCTTTTGGGAATCTACTCATATATCTTAAATTCCTATTTACATTTATTTTGTAACAGACATAACTCTAAGATTAACTTTGATTCATGCAATTGCCTAAACAACTGAGAAATATTATGTATTCTGTACGACCACATACAGCATTTTGCAACTTAAAGAAAAATGTAGTTTGAAGAAATAGTATTTTTATAAGCTTTCTGAAAGTTTTGAAAAACAAGATCATCTGGATGAATGCCTGCACCAAGACATAGATTATGTATTTCTTTCAGTCAGTGGTAAAATTTTGCAACTTAAAGAAAAATGTAGTTTGAAGAAATAGTATTTTTATAAGCTTTCTGAAAGTTTTGAAAAACAAGATCATCTGGATGAATGCCTGCACCAAGACATAGATTATGTATTTCTTTCAGTCAGTGGTAAATTCACAACCAGCACTGTGTGTTTTTAAGTTGTTATGTGTGAATACAAATTCACAACCAGCACTGTGTGTTTTTAAGTCGTTACATGTGAATACCACATTTACTTTGCATATTTCACTTACTTTCACTATTAAAGAATACTACGTGGTATATACCAACTTACTGTAAGTAACCGAATGTCTTCTGGAGTAGTTATCAGTGGGATGTGGGAATCACAATAATTCATTTGTGTGTGGCACATGAACCATAATTAGCTTTACTGAACCAACAGTAGTGGAGAGAAGTTGTAGGACTGTACATAATTAGGAGGTGAGCTGATTGGCATCAATCCCAAGAGACCAACACTCTCTCCATATTATATGAAAATTTAATATAGTATAGCCTAAACCCCATTTTTGTCACTCAATTTAACATGACTTTTAGTAACATTAATAGTTCATTGCCTATTTATACACAGACTGTTGCCATCTAAAAGAATACTAATAATGACATTTTCATCTGCCTTATTCTCATAAATTATTTCTGATACCAAATGGATCCAAGAATAGTTTAATAAAACTGCAGTATTAAACAATGGCACACAATGCCAGAAGTTTTTGTATCATAGAATCATAATATTGATTTTTGTTTGCAAAGGAAATAGTCATGTTCACCAAGATGTCACATATCTTATCTAACAAGCCTTGCAATGTAATCTCATGCACAGAGAACTTCAGTATTTACAATGGTCATGAAGTTTCAGGATTAGAGCTGTAGAGAGACAGAAGCAAAATGGTCTCCAATTCCCAACCTTCACCACCATGGAAATGTTCAAAACACATTACAGTATCAAAAACATTAATAAGGAAAGTGGTTTATGGGGTGCCAAACTGCCTCAAATTCAGATAACCATCTTTTGATTTACTTTATGCAAAAATATGCTAAAACATTTTTCTGAAAAAAAAAAAAAGAAAAACCAAACGGAAAAAAAAATCCCTATTTTGACCTCTTCCTTCTTCAGTGCAATCCTCAGCTGGATTTACGAGAATATTGTCTTCTTTTCCTCTGCCTATTACAGAGTAGCATCCTAGCTTTCCTTAGACTCTTCCCTAACATAATAATCCCAAGAAAATTTCCCTGTTTCATTTACCTATGTTGAAAAGTGTTGTTTGACAAAGTGCCAAGAATGACAAGGTGGCAGCACACTCTCAGCATCTCATGTGTAAATGTTTCAAAACCACAACAATAATATCTAGAGAGCAAGAAGTACATTTTTTTGATCTTGTTCTGGGTTTCTCCACTCTCAGTTTACAGTGAATGTGCATCCACTTAGCTATTTACTATCTCTAATCCAATTCTTGGATACACCAAAACAATGCACATAGTCCCTATATCAATGAGAGTATTTAAAATAATTCTAAATTAAAAAATCTAAAATAAACAAACTGCTGGGAATACATTAAAGTGCACCTGGTAAGACATACAAAACAAGTAAGAAAAATAATAATGAAAATTCTTGGGGGAAACAATGTACTTGAAAGTCACTATTTTCTGAAGATTCTTTATGTAGAATCTCTCTCTCTTAAAAAATTAAGAATAATAATTTACAGATTTTTCATTCTTAATTCTATAAGTGATAGAACTTGAAAAAAGCTTATACAACTCTCACATATTTTTTCAAATGTTTTGCACAGAAGTTAGCAGATTAAAGGAGAATACTTTATGGTGACCATAGGACATACGAAGTAATTTTTGGCAGTAGGACACACAGACAAAATACGTGAAGTTTTTGGCATGAAGATGAAATGCAGTTTCACTCTTTCATCCAAAAGAAGATGATAGGGATCAAAATCCTACAACGTTCAATTAGGGTTTTGATGAAAGAAACTCCTAGTTTGCCAATTAATTTGCTATATAAAAGCAAATAACTTGTCAAATAATCTTCAAAAATGTCTCATAAACATTTTAGTGCACTGTCTCTGTAATATCTAGGTGGCTTCTTTTAGGAATCTACTCATATCTTAAATTCCTATTTACATTTATTTTGTAACAGACAGAACTCTAAGATTAACTTTGATTCATGCAATCGCCTAAACTGAGAAATATTATGTATTTTGTATGACCACATACAGCATTTTGCAACTTAAAGAAAAATGTAGTTTGAAGAAATAGTATTTTTATAAGCTTTCTGAAAGTTTTGAAAAACAAGATCATCTGGATGAATGCCTGCACCAAGACATAGATTATGTATTTCTTTCAGTCAGTGGTAAATTCACAACCAGCACTGTGTGTTTTTAAGTCGTTACATGTGAATACCACATTTACTTTGCATATTTCACTTACTTTCACTATTAAAGAATATGACGTGGCACACATCAACTTACTGTAAGTAACAGAATGTCTTCTGGAGTAGTTATCAGTGGGCTGTGGGAATCACAATAATTCATTTCTGTGTGGCTCATGAACCATAATTAGCTTTACTGAACCAACAGTAGTGGAGAGAAGTTGTAGGACTGTACATAATTAGGAGGTGAGCTGATTGGCATCAATCCCAAGAGACCAAAGCAAATAACTTGTCAAATAATCTTCAAAAATGTCTCAAACATTTTAGTGCACTGTCTCTGTAATATCTAGGTGGCTTCTTTTGGGAATCTACTCATATATCTTAAATTCCTATTTACATTTATTTTGTAACAGACATAACTCTAAGATTAACTTTGATTCATGCAATTGCCTAAACAACTGAGAAATATTATGTATTCTGTACGACCACATACAGCATTTTGCAACTTAAAGAAAAATGTAGTTTGAAGAAATAGTATTTTTATAAGCTTTCTGAAAGTTTTGAAAAACAAGATCATCTGGATGAATGCCTGCACCAAGACATAGATTATGTATTTCTTTCAGTCAGTGGTAAATTCACAACCAGCACTGTGTGTTTTTAAGTCGTTACATGTGAATACCACATTTACTTTGCATATTTCACTTACTTTCACTATTAAAGAATATGACGTGGCACACATCAACTTACTGTAAGTAACAGAATGTCTTCTGGAGTAGTTATCAGTGGGCTGTGGGAATCACAATAATTCATTTCTGTGTGGCTCATGAACCATAATTAGCTTTACTGAACCAATAGTAGTGGAGAGAAGCTGTAGGACTGCACATAATTAGGAGGTGAGCTGATTGGGATCAATCCCAAGAGGCAAACACTCTCTCCATGTTGTGAAAGAAAGGGAGAAAAGAACAATCTCTAAATATATTAGAGTGGTCTCAAAGGCTGCTCTTTCTAAGGCTGGTTGTGACGGTTCTGCTGGGACCATTAATCAGCTGTGAACCAGACCAGACAGCTCTGACATGGAGCTAAATACCACTCCTCAAATTATTTTGAGAATACTTAATCAATTTTCATTTAGTGGAAAGACATAATAATTTTTTACTCATTTTGGTACAAACATCACAATTCTATATGGTTACCCATACTCTATACTACAAATAAATATCTAATTTGTGAACTAGTTAGATCTAGTTAATGTGTTCAAACACTTAGTACATTTTTGCTCCAACATTTTTATTTTAAACTGTAAGGAGAAAGGAAGTGTATTTTTATAGTAACATTTATTTTTTTCCCAAATTCCCATTAATTTGGCTTACTGGAAAGTGTTCATTATTATACCCAAACTTTTAATTACATGTCTCAGATGTGTACTTTTAATTAACTGATGACATTTTCTTTGTTCAATTATTGTAGTTCAATACAACTGTCATAAACTTATAAATTTTAATTAAAGCTGCCCCAATCTCTAGCTATATAATGTTCACATAGGAATTTGCCAAAAGGCTTAGCAGCAAGTAAACCAACAGTGAATAATCCCTGAATTGCCAGTGGGATTTGTTCAACAAATTAACATTTGTGTGCAGATAATGAGGTTCTACAACTTACCACATCCAGCAAAGATTTAGCACAATCACGTTTCAAAAAAATGAGTAATAGTCTGCAATTTACTTAATTAGTTATCACATTACTATTATATACCAGGCGGTGAAAGAGAAGGGGATTTACACATTCACTAGAACACACACATTCACTAGAGGAGCATTTCATATGCTGAGTCATTTTATTTAAATCATAACACGATGAAAGGTTTGTTTTCAGGATGTCTCTTCCTTGGTTTTTGAGCCAGAAGCCAACAATAAGGAAATGCCCCGACTCCTAGGGAAGCCTCCCAGCAGTGGGGACCCCCCAGAAGATCATCTCCCTCTGAGGCTAAAGTTACCGGGAGTCCCGAAGCTCTCCAAAGGGCACGTGTGAAGAATGACATTTGTTAGATGGACTGGATCAAAGCTGTTTGAGTTGGATAACATACAAGAATCAATAAGGGCAATCAGAGCTTCTGAGAAAGAGCCAAGCAAGCCGAAATTATCACAGGTCATTTATAGGATTTGGATTGGCACTCGCACACATCTGAATTCTGCAACTGCCAGAGGAAAAAGCTTCATCATTTTGAACAAAAATACATTTTAATAAAAGAGAAAAATTGGGAAAATATGTGGAACTTGATTGCATCAGTTTCACAGGACTGTTTGATGAGCCAATTGTATAACAGATCAAAACTATAAAAGCTGCTTTTTGAGGAACTGGTTGTGAGCATCATAGTATGGCAAGTGGTACACACAGACAGCAATAGCACAGCAGAAGAAATTAAGATTATATTGAGGTGAATTTATTTTAAAATACTAATTTTATATTTTCCAGAAATGTAAGGGAATTCTCTACCAAAAAAAACCACAAACCAAAACAAACCCAAACAAAATAAAACCCTAAGGTTTTGGTGCAATGTACCTATTGCTACTGGACAGGTCCATTTGGTGGGATGTAATAATATAAATCTAGACATAATGTAATGCCTAAGTTCTATAACCATTAATAAAAAAATGAGCAATTCCTGGTAACAAAGAACTTTTTTATTCCTCCATGCAGCAACGGGCAAGAATACAGTAGCATGAACACTAATGACACTGATATGAACCTGACAAAGCAGCTCATCATTGAAGGCTGAGACAAGGAGAAGGAAGAGAATGAATGCTGCTCGGGATTTCCCACCCCAGTCCAAACTGGGATCAGTGTGTGCAGCCCCTGCAGCTAAACCTGCCCTCACTGATGATGCACTGCCTGCCCAACAAGCTTTGAACCCTGGTGTATTTGACTGGAAGGAGGAAATGGTTGTTGCAAAAACACTGGAGGAATTAAACTTTGTTGACTTCATTACAGTTTTCAATACTTTTTGGGACATCCAGTTCCCCCTGTAAGACACATAATTGCTTTAGTATATTATGGACTAGATTAAACTAGGATAGGGGGACATCTCACTGACATGGTAGTTTGTTTCAGAAACACACGATTTATGGCCTGATATAGATAAGAAATATGGTCTGATAAGAAATAGAGATTTCTTCTTAATAGAATATTTACAGGGTCCAGGGGCTAGGCATTCAAGGAAGATGAGATGTGGATCAATTTGAAAATTTTATCTGGAATGCTGGATGGGGCCACACTGATTTAGAAAGATATATGGTCCTTAATTTCCATGTCTCCTGCATGTGGCATGGGCTTCAAGGCATGGCTACCCTCATGAATTGGAAATGGCAGGTAGGAAATCTGGTTAACTTGAAATATGATTATAAAAATTTGATTAAACTGGGAAAGTGGACACAGCACAGCAGAAGAGTATTCCTACTGGCAGGGATGCCCAGAGAGAGTCATCAGAACCAGCTCTACGGTGGTCTCAGCTTGGCACGCTTTGGCCACGTGTGATACAGTCAACTTTAGTTGCAGTTAAAGGTTCAGATTCCCCAAAACCAGGCATTTGAACAGTGAGATGTGGACTGTGGTCATCCATTCTGGCTCTCCTGATGCTTTTTTGGTGCAGGCACATTATCCTGTTTGAAACCAAGCAGAAATAAGGCTACACATGCATCTCCAGGCCCTCTGAAGGAGCTCGGGCCATGATTAACAATTTAGCACAAGTATATTGTAGAATCTCTTCATATCTCTACTTTGCTCACTGGTGACCAAACCTACTACACTAATTATTTCAGCAAGGCTGAGAGATTTCAGAGGCTGGATTTAGCAAGAAAAAAAAAATAAATTAAAAATCCAGGCAATAGCATAGCTGTGTGAACACAGCAAGTGTGAGCTGCCTGGTAAAGAAAACATGAGCTGCTGGAGGTGCATGAGCCCTGTGGCTACTGCCAAAAGAAGAGGATTAAATAAAACCCTGGGGTCTCTGCAGGATTCAGAATTGAGCTGGAGTTCTAGGAGTTGAGTTGTTAATTTTATGAAGCCTTTTAACCCCATAAAAGTATCAATTAAATGCCAGACATGTAAAGATGTGGGAATAAACACCCTCTCCTCAGATGACAAGGAAGTTCTGCACATCATTTAAATCACCCATGACTTTCTTCCATTCACTTGCATGTTCTCACTAAACATGTATTGATCTCACTACGTTGATAAAAATCTCTGCTTATCGTTTGTGTCAGTAGTTCCATCAGCTGTTAGAAGAAGTTTCAAGTATAATTAATCAACTTCAAATACAAGTAATTCTCATATTTAGTCGCTATTAGTGATGTTAACCACGAACAACATTATTAACCCTCAAGTACTCAGAACTGAAAAATCCTGTTTGTCATACAACAGATTACTAGGTTTGTATTCACTTGGATTTTTGCCACCACATCTCAGTAAAAAAGAGGAAGGTCCAGAGAAGCCAGTAAGTGAAGCTACATTACTAAACTATCTAAGCTAACTAGTAAGGAGTGCAGAGGAAAGCACTGACATCTAAGTCCCCTCTGTCACAGAGATTAGGAGACATAATTCTGAATTACAGGGAGCTCTCTCTCTACTTGTGCTGAAGTCAAACTCCTGTTCTAAAATCAGGTGCCTGTACTTTTCTTACAGACATCACAGCGTTGGTCATTTCATCACGTAGGAGAAAATGATTCACACCACTTTCAGCAGCTGATAAGCTTCTGAGATGAGACAGCAAACTCTTCTCCAGCTGTTCGACTTTGCATCAAATATTTAAATATTCCTTGGAGCAGAAAATAGAATTCAACTCCTCCTTTCTCACATAATTACTAAATTTCAGACTACTTCTTATCACACTTTCCCTCTCTAGCCCAAACACTAACTGCATTATACAAGCTACAACAGCTACATGTTCGGGACAAAGATCAACTGCCAAATACCCATGTTTTGACAGCTAGGATAATCTCCCTGAAGATAAGGGATGCGATTTCAAATTCCTTCAGGAAAAAAAGGGATCTTATTTCTGATCAAATAAATCTTCCTGAGAATTAGATGAGTAATATGCCTATTTTGTGAACTTCAGTAAAAGACTGTTACAGAGTTACACAACTCTGTAATTTAAGGAAATAATTCTGTGTATGCATGTAAAAATCTAGAGGCAGAATTCAGATAAAGAGAGCACAAGGTGTGTGACGTTGTTCCTGAGGTAGTTTGACTGGACCTTACACATTATAATTCCATATCTATACCTCGACATGTGTGTCTGTGCTCAATATTTACTTACCCACTCCCTTTTCTGGGATGCAGCCAAATTATGTTAAAACATCAAGATACATGAATGAAAAGCACTATTGGCACCATATATATATATAGGTATATACTGCTACATTGCACATCCTTTAAGCAGGCAAAGCAAAGGTGTTACAAAGAGGAAAAAAACATAACAAACAAGTAACGAATACAAACATTGAAATTAAAGCAGACATAATAGTTAGATACAGCTGCTCAGAAATATTTACCGAGGAGGGAGGCTCCACAGGTTCCTCCATTCTGGCAGTAGTTGTAGCAATGGTTTGTTTCACACCTTTCACCGGAGTAACTGGGCCAGCAGTGACATCGAGGATCCCCCTTCTCATTTATAATGCACTTGCCTCCATTTTCACAAGTTAATTTACAGGTATCATCTGCAGCAAGAGCACACACAGACTTGTTTTCAACCATTCCATTTCAAGTAGCAGGCAACACAGAACCTGTTTGCATCTTAAATAGAGCTACATATCTCTATCAATGGGGGGAAAAAAATAATCACTTTTCAAAATGAAGAAATGATGAAAGTATGACTTCTGTTTCCACAGTGCTAGAAGAAAAGACACCCTTAGGAGACCGTAAGCCCTCCCTGAAAGTTGCAGAGCCAGTGGGGGCTACGCTCCCCTGTAGAGCAGTGCTGTGAGCTCGTACCATACTGAGCTAGGGGCCTCTGTGAAGCACTTACACTTCATCCACACGATGCCCCAGGAAAGCTGACCTCCTTAGGATAGTTACCAATGATAGTATGGTTCTTGCTTGAAAATATCATTCCTAGTTAGTTTAAGAAATGGAAAAAAATGAACGCTGATTACACCTGAGGGATCTCAGAAAACTTCCCAGCTATTTTCTGGTGACTTCAGCTTTTTCCTGTTTGAATTTTTTGGATCTCTCTTCCACTCACTCTGTTAACTAACACCCTTCTTAACTAAACCCTACCCAAAATATTTAAAATGAAATTATTCAGCCTTCAAATCCTCCTCAGAAATGGATATTTGCAGACTAACTTGTTGCTTCTAAAACATATTTTCTGATTTATTCTTATTCTTTTCTGCTCAGTCTAAAATCACTGAGAAGAGATACTGCCTGCTGCTCTGCATTCATCGAGTGCTTGTGGCAGTAGTGCCACCAGCTTACCAGTGAGGTACGAGGTGACAGAAATTCTGATTAGGCCAGATTCAGTCTTTCTATAAAGCTTTCTTGCAATTAGAGTTGTGCCTGACTTGGAAACACTTTGAAAAATAAATCTCTATTCATTTCAGTGAACAAGATATAAAATCATTCAATGCTACCAACAAGAAATTAATTATAGACTAGCACACATACAATGCTCAAACATCCAAATAATTGTAATCCTAAAGAACCAGACAGGCACCTTTCCAGCCCAAAACATGCTTTCAGCAATGAGATTTTTCATTTCTCACATAGCAAAACAAATCCTGCGAAGCCAAACTGCTGCCTCACTAATCCAGCATTTGAACCCACATGGTTTTTAACAGGAGGGATACTACTAGCACTGAGAACTCTTCAGATGTTATGCTGAATTAATCTATTGTAGTTACAGATTACTAATGAAAAAGAGTCAAGGTTCCCATTTCATAGAATCACAGAATGGTTTGGGTTGGAAGGGGCCTTAAAGACCATCAAGTTCCAATCCCCTCGCTATGGCTAAGGACAACTTCCACTAGACCAGGTTGCTCAAAGCCCCATCCAGCCTGGCCTTGAACACCTCCAGGGATGGGACATCCACAGCTTCTCTGGGAAACATGTTCCAGTGTCTCACCGCTCTCACAGTAAAGAATTTTTTCTAATATCAAATCAAAAACTCCCCTCTTTCATTTTAAAACCATTACCGCTCAGTCCTATAGCTCCATTCCCTGATCAAGATGTCTAACATTGATAGACACAGTCACTCCTTTTTTTTTTTGATGTTTAAATAAACACATTGCGTTATAAGAGCAGAATTTAGGAATGATGGATATCCTCTGGCTGAATAGCGCTCTCTGGGATGGACTCTGCAGAGTGCAGAGATATAACTGTTCTAATGCAGCAGCCTTTTCCTTGGGTACATCCTTTCCTGCCCATGTATGTCCCTCCTCAGCAGGACCTGGCTGCCTCTGTTCACGGCCAGAACAGTGATGGTGCAGACACGTAACCTGGGGTCAAATATATTTAAACAAAACTTCTGGGAACTGATCATCTTTCAGGCAACTGCATCTCACAAATTAAGCTGAAACAAGACAACAAACCTAAAAGTTCTTGTGGAGGACTGACTGGCACATTATTATTTCGTTTTTACATTAAAAATATGAAATACCATGTGTGCCTAATTTTTTGGTATCCACCGTGCACATATACATCTGCTGTAACAAATCTACTTTGTATTTGGGAGTTTGAGGATGCCTCGGTGTTTTATTTATTTGAGTGGCTCATTAAATCCTTTGATGTTCCATGAACCATTCTTCAGTTACCCGTTATAGAAGTTGTTTAAATGGATAATGTAGCATATCTTATTGGAGAGATGGTCTATTTTTGTTTTGCCTATCTTATCTGTTTTACTTATCATTAGTCATGAATTTATAGAGCAGCACTTTGTAAAAACAGAATAAATAACACTCAGGTACATACAAGTGCTCATTTTTAGGAACCTTTCTTATAGCATATTAAGAACATTTTCTATTTCTCTTCTAGAGCAATTCCACAGAATTAAGATATAAAATTTGAAAAAACATGGAAATTAAGACAGACTGAATTCAAGAGAAAAATAGAGTATCAAAAAGCATATTTAGAACTATAAAACATGAACTACTAACTTGAAAAATCACCCTAACCACACCAAGAAATACATGCCCTCATATTTTCAGGAAATTATAGCGAGCCAAAAATTACCCACAGTCTTTCAAAGGTTGGGACACTCATGTCTTACACTTTATAAAATGCAGTATATGTTATAATTTTATGCAATGGTCAACTGAGAAGATTCCTGAAAAAAAACATAAAAGTTTGTAATATTCTGTAACATCATAGGATTATTAAAATTTGCTACTGATTTTGTTCTCTATAAAGATTTTAAATTCAATATTTTCAACACAAATCTTTCATGAAAGAGAGAAAAGTTACTACAACAATTTTGGACTTTAAGTAAGCTAAGAAATAGAACTGAAAGATGCAATGGATAAGCCAGTTTTAAAATGCTATGTTAGATTTTAACTACATTGCAGTTTTAATGCTGCTGCTTTGTTGTCTGAAGGTAAATACAAGAATCAAATTACTCTTGGTGGTCCACATCAACTGAGTACAAAAGGGGATCAGACGCCTTTGTGCAGGAGAAGGGAGCAGAATGGTCCCACAGGAAAGACAGGAAGACAAAGGATACAGGAGAGAAACACAGAAGAAATGTTATAAAAAGCTGAATACTCTTTATTTGAATTACTGAATGAAGACCTCTGAGGAAGAGCAGGGAAGAGCTCTGGTAAGAACCCACTATTGGAACTAATTTAATCAGAAAATGTTTTTATGTGGAGTCAATTCAATACTGGTCTGAGCTTGCTGGAACTTGGACTAAAAGACCTCTCAGCTGCTTTTTTTGACTTCTGAAATGAAAGAAGTAAATAATTTCACTTTGTATTCTACTCCTAGTCTAGCTACTGAGCTCTCTAACATGAAAGAAAGGAAAGGTCATGCAATTTTAGATATTGTCTCCTAGCCTGGTTATTGAGTCTTCTGCTGCCTTGATTTGCCCATTTCAATCTTAATATATCTTTAATAAAGAATTAAATAAATTCGATTTACAGTTTTTCTTATGTTTTTCTTCCTGATATGACTGTTTGACACAAACATTAATGGACTTTTAGCTTATTTGCTCCATCTTTGACTCTTTCCTTTAACTGGAAGTAAAAGGAAGATCTTACACAGAAGAAGCACCGATAAAGCAGCAAAACAAAGCTTTGTGAACTCTACTGGTACTTTTTTCCATCACTCATTCAATTTTTTTATATTCCATCCCTCTCCCTTAGTCACATACACATATACACACATCTTGTATTGCCACTTCTATAACAACCCTTTCCTTCTTGAGAAAAATGTATCTTACTTTTTGCTATTTTTTCCCTTTGAAATATCCACTGATTTCTGGACCTGGCAATTAAATGGAGAGATGATGCTATAGAGCACAAGGTTCATGAACTACATTATTTGGGAAAAGAACAGTTTCTCTCCCCACAGTGGCAAATACTCATCTCATGGGACAGAAAGGTATTTGTTCTTGTCTATCCTTCAGTCAGGGTGTAACTCAGCCTTTACTGAGCTGAATGCACCTATTAAAGACAGAGTGCAGAGTTCTAATCTTATAGTAAGGTTTTATAAATCTTCCTGCCCCTCCAGATGAGGGTTTTACTGTCTGCCAGTTTTCCATTTGCTGAAATTTATCAGAACAAGTTGCAATCCACAACTTTTGTCTCAATGCTGTAAGACAGACCCTCCTCTTTGGTTTCCCTTCACTTTTTTTTTTTTTTTTTTCCATTTAAAAATATGTTCACTATAGAATTTTAAATGGAAGAGAAGGGCTAAGAAGAGGATGCACAGTGAGAAAAAAACCTAAGCAACACCTGTTGTAACATAACCCATTTTCTGTTATCCTGGGAAATGCCAGTCCAGAGAGTAACCCCTCTGTAAATACAGAAGATATTGCTGTAAACAAAAGATTTTTCTCAAATCAGAAGTAGCTTTCTGAATTTGACCTGGTTCTATTTGATAGCTAAAAGCGCTGAAAGCAGAACAGCAATCAAGAAGATAGTATGGGCTGAACTGCCATAGCTTTTGCTAGTACAGCTCCCTGAGGCAGACTTTGTGGGTGAAAAAGAAGGTATGTAAGGATTAACCTCTACATCCTCAGTCACAGCACTTGGTGTCTGCAATCTGTGTGTGCAGTGGGCAAGTCCCCACAGAAATGTGCTGAAGGAAACGCCGTGATAAATTACACATTTCAGCTCTGTTCAGCAGCAGTGACAGATCTGAGTCTTTGTAATTTTTCTCAGGCTTTTCATCCAGCCAAGAGAGCACAACTATTCCCTTCTTAAAATGAAACTGATAAACATGCAGCTCCAGAATAGTGAACCCTTAGAAGTGTTCATTACTCTTGCTCATTCAGCTGTGGTACAGTCTTCCTCTACCGTAAGTCTCTGTATTTTCATCTTCTTGGTAGGTTTTCAGCTTGTGTTACAGACAATTAGAGACAATAAACCTAATGGATGTAAATCCAGTGGTCTCTTTTAGGAAAATGAAGTGGTACTTTACCCATTTGAAAATGATAGAGTAGCTTCTACACTAGAAAAGTCAGGCCTTCTACAGTCAACAAAATAAACCACAAAAAGAAGTGTGCTCTGTCAATCAAAATCATCTAGGGATAAATGAGACAAACTTACTGAAGAACACACGGGAACTCCCTTTCATTTTGTTATAAAAATATTCTGAATGATACAACACACATATGTTGTAATAACTCCGGCTTGAAAAAGTCAAATCAAACCCAAAAGCTGTGTGAGGTGCTAGTGAAAGAGCTGTCTGAAGCAATCTGGATTCAGTCTTACAGAAAGCCAGTGAGGATTCAAAACCTAGAATTTCTCACGTAGGACTTAGGAAGAAAAATCAACTAAATGGATCAAGCAAGTAGTAATATTATGCAGAATTTCAAGACTTACCTCAATTTTCTTTTGTTAAAATAACGAAACCCAACAATCCAATTAACCAGAATCTAAGTCAGTTTTTGGGACATAGTCACAAGAAAGAAGAGCAAGACTGAGATTAACTTCCAGTCATCAACCTTAAGACAGACGGACTATAAGATATTGTACAAAGTGGAAGAAGCATCTTTGCAATAGTCAAGCAAAGAACTACCAAAATGAAGAATGGCATTCTAAAGTTTTGTTAAAATCATTATTTGTTGGAAGACATTTGTCATAAGGATAGAGACATATGCATTGTCAAAAGAGAATCTTCAAACACAGACTCTCCTGGGAGCACTAGTCAAGGTGGATGAGAACTGGAGATGGCTGTCCCATTTTGACTCTGTCAAGTTATGAAAATCTACTACTACCTTCCTTAATACATTTTAGAAGACCCAAAACACTTAAAGACACTTAAAAGTATTATGAATGTTCAATATACTCCTGTTTACTAATGTAACTTGAATTATATGTTATTCAAAAAGTACGGTTTAGTCACAGTAGTTCTTGACATCAACAATGACCACTAATTTGTGAAATTAAAAGACTTCTTAGATGACTTGAAAGAGCTACTGTGCAAGTACAAAAGAACCACTTCTTTTGCTACATGAATGATGTCCATTAAAAGAGACTTTAAAAATTGAGTTTTTAGATAGGGGAATCAGTGGTAGTGTATTTTTGAACACATAAAATATAATGTAGGTAAATCATTGTAACCTATATACTATGTAACTGTTACATTGTGATTAAACCAGTAACTAAACCAAATGGATACATCAGTTAAAAAGTGTTCCACGGATACCCATGTCTCAAATGAAAATCTTCTGAATTTCAGTCTTTTGGGACAAACCAGAAGACCACCAAAATCAAAAGGAACCACCACTACCAAAAATATTACTACATAACCTCCCTTTGGATTTATAGCAGGTCAGTCTTCCACAACATACCGATTTGGACAGTTACGTAAAGCAGGAATTGCTGTTTTGGGTTACTGACATCAATATGCCAAAAATGCTCTGAGACAACAAAGACACTATAATACTAAGTTTAAACAAGGTGAATGTATACAGTTTGGAATATTCCATATGCATTTTCCAGCTCTTCATCACAAGAGGAAAGCAAGGTTTCAGCTCCTGTTTTTTGGGGGTTTTGTTTTTATTTTTGTTTTGGTTTTGTTTGCTTTTTATTGCATACTGTATAGCTTCCTAGAGGAAAAGAACCTGGTTTAGAACTTGACTTCCAATAAGAAAAGACATTTAGTGATAATCTCCACAATGTTTTTTGTTAGCAGGCTATTCACCACCTATTAATCAGTCAGCCATTAATTATAAACCTGTATTAATTCAAGATGCCAATCTCAAGGACAAATCTGATCTTTCCAGGAATGTCTGCTGATTCTTGGAAGCTGAAGTGAAGTATCAGCATGAGAAAAACATTTAACATCCACTTCATACTTTTGTTAAAAAGTCAAAATATTGCAAAACCATCCACTTTTCAGTGTGCTATGATACTGAGGCTTGTTTCAATTCGGAATTTATAATCTGTGAGGCTAAAAAACCTACAATCTACGATCACAAAACTAACATACAAGAAAAAAAATATACAAAATAGTCTTTGCTAGACATTGCTTTGTTTCAATTCGGAATTTATAATCTGTGAGGCTAAAAAACCTACAATCTACGATCACAAAACTAACATACAAGAAAAAAAATATACAAAATAGTCTTTGCTAGAAATAGAATTGTAATAAGAAAACTAAGAAACACCTATTCAGCAGCCATTTAAAAAAGTCATGACAGATACTGCAGTTGCGGGAAGATGCTGAAAATTATCAATATATTAAAAATGCTTCTCTAGGCATTTTCTATCTATCCATAAAAATTTACAAGCAGCAGTGAAATAGTTTAAAAGCTACTTCAGATCTTTCTCTCATAAAAACATACCTTCCTGAAAACTCTACCTTGACATAATCCTTTTCCCCACTTGTAAAACTCTAACATTACTGAAATTACGGGTAAAATTACTGAAATTACTCCTGATCACCAGCAAAAAGCAATATTTTTTAATGAGGCCTTTCTTCAACACCTAAATAATAACTTTGGATCATTTTAGATAATTTTTAGGTGGTACTGCATCAGCACAAAATCTTGAAAAGTATCCATCTCAGACGAAAAAAGAGCTGACGTTTGGAGGGGGAGGGAGGGTAGATGCTCTGTCAAGACAAAGGGTATTTAGACTGATTTGTCTCAAGAGTTAGAAACTGTACAGTACACGAATGTTTTCTATTACATCTACTTCAGTGACATCACTTCTTCCCTAACAGTCAAAATTGTTTTAAAACAGATATAAACTACTTTATAAATATACTATATAAATACACATTGACAGGTGTTCAGCCAAGGGGGTACAGTAATGAAGCTTTCATTGTATTTTTGCCAGAACATTGTGTAGCACATATAAAAGTTGATACTGTAAATGCATCGTACTCCTACAGAAGCAAAAATAATGAATGGTTTTGTTATCTAGAACACGTTTTCTAATATTGTTTTACTATAAATTATTCTTAAATTTCCTAATACAGAAAGAGAAATGCTGCTAGACAGGACAGCATTATTAATAGCGTATTATAAACCACTAAAACACAGTTGTGTTAATCCAATATTTAAAGACTAGGCAGTATAAATAGGTGAGATTTTCTCTACAGTAATGGCATTTGAGGAAAATTACTTTAATTGCTAAATTGAGCATTTTAAGTACTGAGGATCTCACCAAAATACATATCACTTACACTTCGGATCCTGGAATCAAACATTAGAAAAACATCCTAATACGTTCTGACTTCTCATATGCATAAGAAACCCTATGATTTCTAGAACCTTTTAAAATTCAAACTGGCTAAGAATGCATTCCAGCAGTTTGATGACCTTATGTTTGTCCTCAATTACAGTAAGAATAGTTTTAAAGTACTTAACAGTCGTCTTCTATGGAAAAGAAGATTTTTACCCCCCTCATAAAACATAGCAAGAACTTAGTAGCTCTTTTGCCATGAGGTCAGGTTTCCTGTGTCTTGATATTAGTTATTATAGATCTTACCGAAAGATATAATTTTAGATAAAAATATTTCAGTTGGTTTTATTTTTTCTTTTTTGCCTGTTACTTCAAAGTGATTATTATTTGTTATTTGCTTACTGCCTTCTGACTATTGCTGCAGTCTAAGCAGAGGTGTTTCTTGATGGTCTTTAAGATATTTTTTTTTTTCTCCTGAATGGCTAATGCTTAATTTGGAATCAAAAACACTTCAGAGCTTTTCAAACTTATTTTGGTCAATATATGCACATCCATTTTAAATATCATCTTGTATCGGTTGAGCTGAAAGCTCATTTATCATTTTGATGAATATAAATGGGTTTTTTTATTCAGGAATTTTGCTTCTTTATATTTCATTTCACTTCAAGTAAGCATTATGGATATTGGATGTCATCACAAAACTCTTGACTCTCAGACAGCCTAGCCTTTTGCAATGACAAAAACTGACCAGCTGTTTCTTTTCTGGTTCTCATGCAATTTTCAATACCTACCTAAGAGGGTCTGATCAATGCATGTTCCATTCACCAATGATTTTCCTTCTGGACAAGCACATGTTGCACCAGAAGGGTTGAGCAAACAAATGAATTCACATGTCAGCTCCAAGCATGGATTAGGCACTGTTTAAAAAGACAAAATATTAAAAATATTGATTTTTTTATTAATACTTTTTTTTTTTTTTTAGAATTACACCGTGTTCTAGAACTAGGAAAAATCTTGAGATATAAAAATTCTCATACACTTCCAGTTTCCAGGATATCAACAGTCCAAAGTCAGTGAGCACACTCACTCAAATGGTAGTGCAAGACTCATACCAGGGCAAAATCTATTCCAGCAACAAAAAAATTATTAATATTATTCAATAAAACCCCTCATCTGTTGTGGCTAGAGACATTTGTATTCATCTCTCTTCTAATTTTTTTATACCTCATTTACAATGTGGGTACACAAGGCAAGCATTTGTCCAATGTCCTTCCAAAGGAGAGAAAATGCATCAAAAAATCTAAATTAAACTTATATAAAGAAATATGACTAAATCTATTTTCAGTTTGTAGAATCAGACTGTTTCATATTTGTACAACTTGGTTACATTTTTTCCCCCGAGGTGAACTTCCTCAGTATTGAGTTTAAAGTAATTATGCTTACTCACAGTCCATTTGTTTGTAGCGGTGAAAAATCAAGGCACTTTTTGCTTTGTCAACATCCACACTTAGATATTCTACAAGGCTCCTGCCAAATTTGTGTACTCTGAACGCACCATTTTTAGGACCTGCTCCATATATGTAATCCTCGAAAATGTCAATTCTATGTGGATGCAGTAAACCTTAAATAAAATTGAACAATTAACACACATATATATATTCATATTCAGATAATAAACAACTTGGACTTAACAATAATTTCAATTGTATTATTGCAATTACCACCTAAGGCTATTATTACTCAGACAGCTTATTTTGTACCAACAAAGACTGCCTTTTAAAAAGAATCTTCTTAAAAGGAACTCTTTCCATACTACAAGCAACTAAAATCTCTAGATTTGCATTAGCTTTCCAACCAATCCAGCCTCAGAAACTGGTTGAATATTGAAAAGTAGGGAAATCCCACAGTGACAACTAGCTAATTAGAACATACTTAGTTGAAACACTTTAACTAGAAGTTTGTTACAAGAAAGAAACAGATTATTTTGCCCTACTTAAAAGAAACTATTCTGACAAAATGTTTCTTCAGCTCCTTCTTAACATTTGAAGTGCTTTCACACAGCACTTATTTTAACTCATAATTATAGTAAATTAATACAAAAAGAAATGCTAAGCCTCTACCAATTCCTCATTTTTAAAAGCTGTGAGTGCCAATTAGATCACATCATTGGATTTCCTGTGCACACTGTCTGCAGAATTTCACATTTACCTTTGTAACAAGGCAATAACTTCTGAATAAAACTTCTTTGCCAGAGACATCTCTTCTTGATTTGAAGCCATAAAGAAACAGAACCTATAATTCCTTAGGATACCTTGTTCCTACCACTATCCCCATTTACTGTATAAATGGTTTTATAACACACTTGTATTTATTCAGTTTATTCTGCCAGTTTTCCAGTAGAAAATCAATCCATAATAGCTACTCTGTACTTTATTTCAGTAGAAATACTTATAAATTCGAATTCATTATCTTATGCTTGTTTAATTAAATGGGTCAAAGTTTTTATCTCATTGCAAAGCAATTTCTAAACTCTCCCAGTTTTCCTTTGGTCCTATTTCTCTAATGTTTCCGTAGTTACTAAAACTGTCAACAGCAGACAAAAGGCGACATTGCATTACTGATCTTGTATTTCAGTATTAAATCTTACACATGGAATTTAAAAAGTCTCTACTTTCTACTTGCCCCTTTACAAATCCCAAATTTGCTGGGTTTGGCACAGTGTAGTATAGCCCTTCTGTGCTATAAAATATTTTAAAAGTCATCTCCTTAGATGCGTTTTAGTCTGTTGCAATGTTGTGTCTTTTTTTCTCTTGAAGAATAGCCTCATGTTTATTCTTAAAATACAAATGACTATTGAGCCACATTAATACAAATCCAGGATACTCTGTCAGTCTTTGTAGCAGCCACAAGGACTAGCATAAGCACTGGGTATTTATTTTGTGACAGGTTACAGCCTAGTCAGATCCTTACACTCAAAGTGATCCTTCTTGAGATGACTACTTCCATGTATATTGATCCACATTGTGAAATAAAATGCTATTAAACAAGAATAAGATTATTTAAATTTGGTCCTACTCAATTTGGATCATGGGAGATTTTTTCCTAGTATTTTCCAGACCTCCCTGGTGAATTCTAGATCATTGGTTAAAACAGTAGCACTAGATGCAATAGCATCCTGATGAAACTCCACTACCAACTGCTAAGCAATCACCCCCAAAAGCCTGTATATGTTTCCTCTCTTTACCTCAATTTCATAAATTGTTACATATATTATAAAATAGTTATAAAAAGCCAACATGCAATTCTATGAAAACAAAGTTTCTTTGACCAGAATCTCTTTCCTTGTAAAAGGAACTTTCTTCATTCACATTCTGTGAGCAGAATTCTGTCATTACTTATTGACCTGAAAGCCAAATCCATTACTTTTTCCAGAACTGATTCAGGTCAACTGTTCTATAAACTATTCAATCCTTGTGCTAGACAGCTCTAATTTCTAACTAGTCAAAGTTTTCTTGTTGCTATGTCAGTCCAAGCAAGGCCAAGAATAAATATTAATTGCAAAGATGTTTCATAATACCTAAGCTAATAATTAGATAGCAGTCTTGGACATTTGCACATAACACTGAATCTTTGTTCCCCTAAAGTAACTTTATCAGATTATCGAAAAGCTAAAATTATCTTAAATATCTATTTGTTTAGCTATCTAAATAAAGCAATAAATATTACTTCATAATCACTACTTTTTGATTACATAGTTTCTCTCACTAGTGAAACTTCGGCTGAGTAAAATAAAGTAGAAATCATGTTATAGAAAAGCTCTCCATACCTTGTTTAGTGCTCACAGACA
Organism: Calidris pugnax; assembly: GCF_001431845.1. Lineage (NCBI taxonomy): Eukaryota > Metazoa > Chordata > Aves > Charadriiformes > Scolopacidae > Calidris > Calidris pugnax. The sequence goes on along the minus strand of NW_015090831.1, from coordinate 3,986,219 downwards.
CAACTGAATCGGAACCATCAAAAAGAACGCTGCCAATAACAGATAATTCAAAATCAGCCCAGAACAAACGCTGACTGAACTGATCAACTACGAGACCTACAAAGAAAATAAAGTTCAAATAGATATATAAAACCTGAAAAAAAATTAATATTTTGATGTAACTGGACATTTTTATACCATTCATATTCTTGTGAACACAAAATATGGTGACAATGTAAAAACATGACAGGAAACCAAGGAGAATAAAATATAACACCTTCCACTTAAACTTTCCCCTTGAGGCAGCCGTGGTTTTTCTTCTTTATTTAACTTACTCTTCCAAGGTCAGTACTTTTTCAAACCCATTGTCCTCAGCAGGCAGAGATGTATACCAGGTGGGAATTAAATATAGAATCTAATCCTGTAATTTGCTCTACCAACAACAAAAAAATCTACTATGTCAATAGATTTCTAAGCAGTAGCACCAGTGTGACCATGCGCTAAAAACAAGGCATTCAAATTTCATAGAGTCTTCCGAACCTATCCTGTTTCCCTAAGGATATAATTGTGTTCTTTTTTTCTTGTTATCACCAATCCTTAACATGGAATAATTATTACAGAATTAAAAATCAGATTATGTCAATTAGATTAGTGTTACAATACTTAAGCAGCAATATTGACAGATGTATATATTTGCATAAAAAAGAAAGCACAAGAGTGACTGAGAACATGAATGAGAATAAAAGATAGATAACATTGTGACTACCCAACCTCTAGGCAATAACTAGTTAAATCAAGCAGCCCGTGTTTCATAGAGGGTGATTAAATGATTAATGTCCCATTTTATGTCACATCAAAAGCTTCAGCCTGGAAAAATATTTGAACCATAAAATAACTTAATTCTAATTTTTGAAGTTGTGGTGTATTTTTAATAACAATGGGAAAAAGTATTTTTCTTCCTATTTATGTAAGTAGGTAAGTCAGAAAAAATACATCAAAAGAAATTATAGATAACAGCAAGAATTCTCCTCTTAAGGTCATAAATTAATCAGCTGCAGATAGATGAGATGAAGTGGAGGAAGTCTGATGCATCGACCACTGAAATATGTTTACATTTGCAACTCCGTTAAAAGAAAACAAAACACCTCTTTAAAAGAAACACTGACATACAGCTAAAGAGAATAATTTCTGGTAAAAGGTAATCCCAATGTATCAACTTTGTGTGATAACACAGTACCTGTAAATGGGGAATATTTTAGAAGTAGTCCCCAGTTTCCAGCTTGAAATTATTCTTTGCATTTGAGTAAGAACATTTAAATATCAAACAAGAAATAAATAAATAACATTCTCTATCTTTCACAGTATCAGAGGTAACACAATGTTAAAAAGTACTTATTTTTAGATTTTACACGTAGCACTTCTTTTTTATGTCATTTTTATGTAAGTCCCATGAAGGCAAGCCAAAATGCTTAAAACTATCTCTTACTTGAAATAAGAAAGGCCTATTTAGCAATAAATTTAAGAGCAGTGGAACACAGATGCTGACTAAAACCTTTAACCTCATCTAAACAATAGCAGTCAGGTTTCTTTTGGGACAAAATAGCAAAGGCTTGGACTCTCTCTTTGCATTTTCTCTACAAAGACATGGGTCTGTGTGAAATATCTGACAAAAAAAATTTTAAAGCTCCATAAGCATCTACTTTCTACTATGAAGCAAAGGAAGAAAATCACAGAAGCATGGCACAAAAGAGTTTTCAGCCAATAGGGACAGGAAAATGCAAGGTATTTGTGAAATTTCCTCTTTGCAAAGTCTGCTCATTTTTGGTAATTCTGCTAATTTTCTTAGTTTTCATTTTATTCTTCCTTACAAGGAGACAGAGGTCTGGTTAGATGTTTATATGAAACTTTTCTGTATATAATTTATCAAGGAAAATTTTATGAAGAGCAGCTCTTGCAGTTCTGCTTCTGGGGAGGGAAGAAGTAAACACTTGCATTTCAGATAAGTTTGACACCATTACTACCTACAAATCTCAATAATTTCACTAATCCAATACTGATGGCCAAAAAACCCAAAAGAGTTTACATGCCGTTTAATGACCAAGTGGTGACTGGCTCCACAGGACATAATCTTGGCAATCAACCAGCCTGATAATAAGAGACAAAAAAGTGCAATTCCAGCAACTAGAACTAAATCTAATGATTTGTATATCTAATCTCTTGACAATGTTGTATATAAGAAGTTCTGGAAAGAATATGTAGCAACTCCAGTAAACATAAAATTCTGTTGCCTTTCAGCCTGAATAATCATAAGTGTCTTACTGAATTTACTATTGACTATGTATTTTTTATTATTATTACTATTGTGCTTCTTTCTTACCTAAAAAGCATAATATTCCTTAGAGATTCCTTATCACATATGTAATTTCTTAAATTGCTATATTTCAATCTAATCATAAAAAAGAGTGTTTACTTTAAGTGATGAGTGCAATTTACATACACAATGCCAAAAGCCCACCTTAGCTTGGGACTTAACAGTCTGTTAAAATATTATTACTCCTTGCTGTGATAGCGGCAGCTTCTGAGATGCTTAGATATTCAGATAGCATCCTCTTGAAAGAAGCCTATGTTTCAACAGATACACGTACCTAAGTTCAACAACCCCCAATTTGCAATGCAATAATAACAAATTATCATTGTAAGCCTGGAGAAACATCAAATATTGCATGAGAAAATGGGTCATGAACAAATCATTTGTCATTTCAAGACAGGATGCTGCTATTTAAGAGAGACACATTTCATTCTGGATTTATCATTTCCTTTGTCATAAAAATTACTTTTATCCTGCCAATGGAGTCTTAATGGTAATCAGGAATAACTTGATATGTACTGCCAAGCTTCAAAATAGTTCTCTAAAATACTGACATAATTAAGTTGTTGCTTCTTTGAATACTTAAACCTTGTTTTATACTATTTTGCAGTGTGTTCAGGAAATAACTAGAATAGGCTGTGAGATTTCATACACATTCTTAAAAAAACATTCTAACTGCTGTTCCCTTAATTGATTTTCTTTATTCAGTGCTATTGAAGAAATCATATTTTGACTGATTATATAGACTCCTTTGGTACTGCTTTGTGTTAAGCTCTGTTACAAAAGTTTAAGTCATATTAAGGTGTATCATTTCAAAACAGAACTAAGAAATTTGCTAGTAACTGCATATGAACAACCAGAATACATATTCTAAAAAGTACAGAATATTTTTACATACTGAGAAACTGGAATTCAGCCAACAAATCTACAGTGAATTAGCAAGTGCCATGTAATTAGGAAAAAAAAATGGATAAGCTGTATACCTGTAGGTCTTTGTAAGTTCTTTTGAACCAATATTCTTCTCAGAGTACCATCCATAGATGATTCCTCTATGTGAGAGCGATCCCCAATAACTGTCCAATACATCATCCTAAAATAACATAAAAAATGAGCTGGATGCCTATATAGAACCTCAAAACACTGCACTGATATGAAATGACTGTGAACTTTCCAACCTACGCAAGAGATGGGAAATTGATCCTGATTTATACACCGCTAAATTGAGCAGGAATGTTCAGTAAATGACTTGGAAAAGTTTAGACATTTGTAGACATCATTTTATTTCTCTTACCCTACTTTGCATTTTTGTTTGAATTACTAAAACAGTGTAATGTTGAAACATACATACCCCCTTTTAGGATTTACAGCAATTGCATATGGTTCTCCTGCCATGCTGGTAAGGAGTCTGGTACAGTTCGGTCCGTTCAGTTGACCTACATTGATGGAGTACCTCAGACTAGTCCAATGCGTCGTGTAGTAGCTGAACCAATGCATTCTGGAGTGATCAGTCCAGTAAATATTTCCAGCAACCCAGTCAACAGCAATGCCCCTAGGTCTTTTGAATTCTGGACACTAAAAGGAACAGATGTTGAAGTCAGATTTATGGAAATGATCTTTCACAGCTGCTGCACAGTCACACAACTTTTTACAGTCAAGTAACTTTTACCTTTAATATGGTGAAATATTTAAAAACACTGCAGTAGAAGGACATAAATTCCAGCTGTAAATGATAAGGTCTGTGTGATCTGCTAACAGGTCTATTCAGTGTATAAAAACAAGTCAAAAGTTCAAAAATGGTTTCTCAAGTCTAAGACTACCTATGTTAAAAAAGGCATTTAGGCATGAACTATTTGATAGTGAAGCAAATAAATGTTACATCCTTTAATTCAAAGGAAAGGAAAAGAAAGCAGTAAGATTATACAGCTATTATACTCCATGCAGAACTACCATGTGACGTCCCATCCCAAAGCCCTCAGAGTGAAAATGGTTTATACAGCTATTATACTCCATGCAGAACTACTCCATGCATGTGACGTCCCATCCCAAAGCGCTCAGAGTGAAAATGGTGCTTGAGACCATCCTGAGGTATGGCTGCTCAGCAGTCTCCCAAGGATCAATAAAATCACTGCATTTAGAAGACTGCATAAAATTACCTCTGTCTTCTGACTAATACTTGTCTGAAATTGTAAGGATTTTTTTACATATTTGTCTTCCCTTGCTGGTAACAATTCCTGTGTTCCACCACCAATCGAAACTAGAGTTAGTACAATATTCAACTTCACATGAAAAAGGGGCTTGACTGATTATAACTTTAGAATTAGAAACTCTAGTATCTCTGTAATGATTTCACAATTATCAATGAGCTCTAGATTCTACAAGATGGTCCTAAGGATAGAAATTCATATTGCAAATATGAACAAGTTTCTCTAAAGTTTACTGGAATTCCTGCAGAGAGGAGTAACATCTGTAAAATAGGACTACCCAACTAGTTCTAACATGAATAAAAATACCAAGCATATCATAAAAAATTCAAGACCCACATCAGCTAAATACATATGCAATTGTTTGCCTGTCTACCTATAATAGCATCAAGCTAAATTAGGAACAAAAAATGGCTATTCCTTGACAAATGCAGTAATGGAGTGCTACTAAGCTATGTAACCAAAAATCAGGAAAGAAAATCCTAAAATAACTTGTTTTCCTTCAGGTGGCAGAGATGTCTAATAACATAAGACATTTGTAGACTATTTTCATCATAAAATAAAGGTCATTGCATTCTCTAGGTGAAATAATAGGACTGCAAGGGTGAATTTAGATTGTTCAAAAACCTTTAATTCTGCAAAAATGTCATAGAATGCATGTTCAAAAAATACTCCAAGCCCTGACTTTCTATTTAGATGAGTATTAAAGCAGAAAAATCAATCACTAGATTCACAAAATAGTATTTCTTTAAAAACGGGGTCACAGTCAATGTTTTCAACTGAAACAAAATAGAGTATCATAATTCTTTGTTATGAGACTATGATACTGGAAGAATATGCTTCCAGAAATTCCACAAAACCCCCTTTTTTTTCCCCAAGAAATTTAGCATTTGTATGCAACAACCTCTTTTTTTCTTTGTTACAGTATCAAAGCAACATTCATGTAAAGGACAAGACACCCCAAAATGTGGGTACTTACAGATAAGCATCATTGTATTTTTAATCCAAACTCCTTTTAATTCTGGGTAATATGCAGGCACCTGTGTCAAGAAGTGTGTCTCATACCTGGAGATCTCTAGTGACTACTTTGGAGAGTGCAAGGGTTAATGGCATCGGCCTACAAGGCTGGAACCAAATACTCTTTTAAAAGGAGACGTGCTGTCATGGACATCACAGTCCCTCACCTTTCTTGGGATTGTTTACACTAAGACTGTATTTTTTGGAACCTGGTAAGCCCATCATGAGAGCTACCATCCACAGTGAGAGATGGTTCCCTTTCTTGGGATTGTTTACACTAAGACTGTATGTTTTGGAACCTGGTAAGCCCATTATGAGAGCTACCATCCACAGTTCCCAAAAAGCTGGTAGTAGAAGCAGATGAGACAAAGGATCCTAAAAAGATTCTGGAAAAAGTTTGGGTTGCTTACTAACCCTGACCCTTTCTCATTCTTTTCAACTCTACAGGAGAAGGGAAATGCTGGGATGCGTATTAAAGATCAAATGAACAAGGAGATAATCAGAAGAAATGGAAAGTGGCCACCTGATGCAAGAGATTAAAAAAAAAAAAAGAGAATAAAACACGCTAGCTGATGCTTTGCCTGTGTAATTCTCAGTTGTGTTCGTTAAGTTTCAGCCAAGCTACATCATATTTCTGATGTCTTATACATCTTCTCATACCGTTTAGGAAAATTACTGTAAATGAGCTTTTACCTAATAGCTTATTTGGATTATGTTAATTTTAAAGAATGATATTGCATGCAGAATAAAGATGAAAATACAGGAACAAAATCACATTAATATTTTCTACACTTATTTCAGCCCACTTTGATGCTAAATACAACGTACTGCAACTGATTAGAGAAATTGGGGTTTGAAGTCTAATCGCCTTTTATAGTATGGTAGTCTCTGCACAGCTACAGACCATGTCAGCTTGATGACTTTTGATCAAAACTACTGCCTGTTGCAAAAAAATAAAAAATAAAAAAAAAAGCAAGAGAGAAAAAAAAAAGAAGCTGCACTAGCAGAGCAGCTTGGATTTGGAAACCACTTTGATATAATGGTACATTACAGAAAAATTTTGAACCCTAAAGTTGCGCTTTAACTGGAGACAATGTGTTACACATGCAGCAGGAATTCATCCCCTTGTAATGCTTAGCATTTTAACACAGGAAAACTAAATCACAAATCTAATTTATATCATAAGCACATGTGAAGAAATATTTTCTCCATTTACTTTACAGACAGTTTTGCTATGGCATTGCATAGAATAAAGTAAACCAATGCTTTATTTGTTGCCTAACATACCTTCATTAAAAAAAATACATTATCTAATGACATATTATTAGAACAGAAAAAATAAATGTGAAACAGCAATACTAGGAAACTTTTAGACTTTTACTTGTCAAAACAGAAAATATTCCTTGACAGAGGAGCAGCTCAGTAGATGCAATGGTTCACCAAACCACCCTTTGCATTAGAAAAGCACGATCACTTAAAAATTCCAACCAGCTGATTCCAGAAAGAGAGAGTATTCTAAGTACATAAATTCCACCCACACAGAGACATAGCTTTAAGGTAAAACCATAAAGTAATGCCAATTAGAGAAATCAGACTAGAGATTGTTTCTACTCACAGTGATGCACTGAATTGGACGGGGCCCTGGGGCAAAGGCTGGGGGTATATAGGGGGATATATCACAGGAATGGTTAAGGGTCCTTGTTAAGCTCTCAGAACAGTGGGTCTGGAGCAAGCTGCTAATATACTGACTGGAATCATTACAAAACCTACGTTTTTCTTCGTATTATAATACAGTACAATTATTTTAGCGTTCAGCTTTGCGTCTTCTTCCATGAAAAACAGCACTTGAGTTTAAGTGGCAAGTCACTCTGTGTTGAATATTCACCTCAGGTAAACTATACGTCTCTCTCCATGGATTACACCCGTAAACAGCTGTACCAGTTATCACCAATTCACTTACACCATCTTAACCTGATTGGAACACAATCCTCTCCTGCATCTGTCAATAAACTCTGAAGAGTTGATATTTACTATTTCCTTTAATGCTTCAATTTGTACCAAGCTTAAACCTCTTTTCACAGAAAAATACATGAGATGCTTAAAGTAATTCTCCAAGGAAGGCTCTTGATATGCTAATTCCATGGAGCAATTTCAGTTGAGATGGATTTTTGCATTAATGTAATTACCTGAAAATGCAGGTGACTTTGTTGAAGCTTACTGTCCTGATTTACATATCAAAGTCTAGATATAAAAGTTAGAATGTAACCATTGAAAACTTATCCATTTAAAAACTTGGGTTAAATTTAAGGAATTCTCAAGCTTTTCAAAACCAGATTTAAGTGACAATATTAAAGCAACACTATAAAACCAATTAACCTACTGATCAGTTATATATAAGGCAATAATATTTGAGTATTAATGAGATAATACTGGGAAAATACTCTGAAGTGACTAGAAAGTATCCTTGCGTCATGGTGAAACAGATGAGAAAAGCAAAATGTATTTCAGTACTTCAGAAAAATAATAGCACTTCTAAGAACGTTCCATCCTCATTAGTTTAAACAGGGAGACAAAGTCAAATCAGCTATGAAAATTTCAACCCCCAGAGTATGAAGAATTCTCAAGGAAGCTTATGTTCAATTTTATGGACCTGTAAGAAAGTGTAAATCCATTAGAGAGGCTGTGTGCCAGAAGACTACACTTCTCCTTGCAGAAGGCATCTGCAAATTAACCAAAAAGAAACAAATTCAACAAATAACAACTAAAAACCCCAACACTTGAATTTCACAAGACTCTACAGATTCGTTATTTTCTAATAATGAACACATTGCTATCTTTAGTTCAGCACTAACACTTCCTTGAGAATTTTGTAGAAATATATTAGACAAAATGAGTATCAATCTGCATTTATTTTATTTTCAAGTCAAGAGCACTTGAAATTGCCCTCGGTTATAAAAAAAAATGCATTTCTGATGTAAAGTGCAAAACTACATACTATGCAGTTCAACATATAAAGGAACATATACTTATTTTCTCTAATTTGAAATGTTTGTCATAGCTTTGCCAATCTTATTGTTTATATGGTCACTATAGAAATCAAGCTTTTCTCTGGCCCATCGATGTTTCCTGTTTTCCAAGGATTTGAAATTCACACCTTTCTTTAAACCATCTGTTGCTTATTTATATCTATTACATCATCTCTTTTCTCTCTTAAAATAAAAAATCTTGAGAGCATACAACCTTTCCAACTCTCTCTCACACGTTATTTCTCTGTAGAAAAATATTTAAAATACTATAGTTGTGTTCTCTTAGAGACTTGACCAAGTCTGTGAGAGTCTTGAATGGAAAGGCATTAGTACACATACATACCATTTGAATAAAATCATTCTCAGATGGACATTTTAGCTTACATGTTATTACAGACAATCAGAACAGAAAAGTAAATTGAAATAAATTAGTACCATGTAATCTTTGATTTTGATCACTTACTATCAAGCCGCTGTTACTTTGCCTTCTCTCTCTGTCATGAAGTTTTCTGTAGAAAATCCCTCCTGGATTAAATTGAGTGCTCCAAACAATCATGTCCCCTTGAAAATAGGCATCCATTCCAGTTATCCTTGAATTATGTTCAATATGTGATATTTGCTGATGAACATCACTGTAGTTGAATGGATATGCAAAACCCAGGATGTCAGTGTCATTAGCAACATAGAGAACTTGATCTTCAGAGCCTAGGGATTATTATAATGAAACAAAAATAAGGTAAATGTCAACTAATGCAAAATCAGTGATTTTCATTCAAGTAGCTTTTGGGTGTTCATCTGATATAATTTCTTATGTTAAAATTATTTTTCTGATTGATGAAGACTGCAAAAACACTCACACTCTGGGCAATAAATGCAACTCTTCAAACTCTGATACCAATTCATATTACTTCAGTGCTCTCCAAGCTTACACTGTGACACCTAAGACTATATTTTAAGGAGTATTTAATAGAAGAATTTGAACACTTTAAGCAGTATACAAAAATGGGGGCTATTATGCATTAAACCCATATTTTATTTTTATATAATTATATTTTATAAATATAAACATCATTTCATAATGGATATTTACATCACTACATTTATATATTTATTAAAAGTAATTTATATATTTATATTTTAAGTATATGTTTTTATATGCATGTTGTGTCTAGAGGAACATAAATGTACACATTAAAGGTACACAAAGCGTTATTTTAAACTGCCGAGCTGGAAACTAGAAATGAAATGTTCCTGTCTTTAGTGAAGGCAGCAAAGTTTTGAAATTGACGGCAACACCAGCAAACTGGACCAAAGCTGCTACAGAACACGTGCACTTGTGTCATAGCTCCTCATTTCAGACAGTGAACATTTATGGGTACCTGGGAAGGGGATGGTATTTATGGATACCCAGTTACCAACCTGATGCAGATGTAAAGTACATTATTCATAAGAAAATGCTGCCTGCTATCTATTCATTAAGTTTTGAGAAAATCTCATATTCATATTCACTGGATACAATAGCATGCATTTGCAAACTATCAACTTATAATAATGTCTGTCCAACACACTTCCTCCTTATGAGTATGAAATATCAAAACCCATTTTTCCCCTCACTCCTGCTAAATACAAGAAGAAAGAGGAGTTCCATGAAAGCCAGTATCAATGAGGGAAAGAGGGAAACATTAACTGTATTACAATGGAAATGAGGCTTGCAAAAAATTCGGATGTAAGACAGCGATTCTCAGATTTTTAGAATATAAAACCTCAGAATTATGTCTGTATATTCTATAATAACAAGCCACTTTCCTCAATTCGTAACTGTTCCCATGTTGTAATCTGACTGCTTCTTCAGCAATGATGCTAAATCCTGATAGAGTCCACATTACATATAGAGCAAATTACTAACGACTCATTAATGCGATCTTACCATGGTAAGTTTGCTTCAAGAAAACGTGAAAAAGCATGTAAGAAACCTATGACCATCTAACTGCAGAGCCTGGGTGTACCTATACTGCTGATTGTTGTGCCACAAAGAAGGAAGAACTGGAATTAAAGTGATACAATCTGTTCTGGTTCTAGGACCTAAGTCCACAGCATGTGTGTACTGGCCATAGGGTCCAGAGCAGGTACTGCTCACCATCGTGCACCAGGTATGGACAGAGATGTATGAGGAGTCACACATTCTGCACCGAAGACTCCAAGTGTAGGCATTAGTCAAACTTCACACCAATATCTCACTAAATTGCAGGTGGGATGCTATGATCGTACTTTCAGTTATTCAGGTGCAGACTCATAAAGATTATGTTAACTTTACTCAGGCAGCTGGATTATTGCTTGTTTCACTTCTAAAATGATTTAAAAGTTACATAGTTCCCAGACTTAACTATTACTCCCCATTTTTGGCAGTCCCTCTGCCTTAGGAAAGACAGAAATAACATCTATGTGTGCATGGTCCATCTTCACTGGACCATAATCTAGTCAGCTATTTATATGAGGAGTACATCCTTAGGTGACTATATTTGGAAAATCTCCACTTAAATGACTTCTGTAAGATTTCCCAACAAGACAAAGCAAAACATTAGGCTTAACTCCAAACACTACTTAATTTATTCCTAAAGATCTAAAACATGTTTCTAGGAAAGAGTTGATTCTTCTCTCTCACTGCTAAAGCATCACCAGAATGCTTACAATCTTGCTAATATATAATCTCTGTTTCTCTTATTTGTGCATATCTTTCTGTAAACAGCGAAAGCTGGAGTTGGAAATGGACTTTCCTATTACGGATGTTCATTTCCATGGAAGTGATAAGAATTTACTGCTTACCAAAACGAAAGGTAAATCTGAGTGGTTTTGAGAATTATTTCTGTGCACTATTCAAGAAATATTTATCTAAAAATAAATTGTATATGCAACACATTAGTGCTACCAACCACGTATGTAACAAATGATTTAATTCTGTCTCTCTATTTTGATTTTTATAGCCTTACCTTTTGCTATGCAACTGTTATCCCTCTCCTTATAATTTTTCTCGCACGCACATTTGTATGACCCCTTAATATTATTGCAGTGTTGGGAGCAGGCACCAAATACCATACATTCATTGATATCTGTGAGGAAAAGAATTGTAAGTTATATACCTATAGTATAATAAAGTATTATTTAACATGTTCAGAAAATCATGGAACAAAGAAGAATAAAAGGAACTCGTAAGCATTGGTATATCTTGCAACAGCAAAAGGAAGCCTTCTGCAGTTATCACTAATGTTATTTCCATTGCAATCAACATCTCAGAAAGATTTTTTTACCTTATTTCTTCATCCTTCCTCTATCAACCTATTATCATTACAGCTTGAAATCAATTGTAACAGACATTTTCATTCTCCAAGTTATACATACCTATAGTCAAAGATACATGATTATCCCCTACCGGAAAAGCTCCTGCGTACACCTTCTCCTTTGCGAGGCAAACAATGAAGTTTATATATTCACTTTCAAAGTCCCATTGACGTGATCTCCACTTTTCCTGTAAGTTACTGCTCACCAGTAAGGAAATGAATTCACAACCCACTCTTTGGGAAGGTAGATTTACCTTATCTCCCCAATCAACTCTTTCATTTCAATCAACTCTTCATGACAACCATGTCTTTGTTTCTGGCCAGTGTGGCATCAAATATATGAAAGCTACATTTTCTAAGGAATTTTACTTTCTATCTGTTTATTTTCATCTCAATTGTTTTTAATGCATCTTCATTATTTTAAGCATCTCAAATTATTCTCATATATTGATTTAAACACCAAACCCAATTGCTCAGTTAAATAATCTACTAGAACTTAAATAACCCATTTACCCCTTAAATTATAAAATCATTTATGGTCTGACATGAATCTTTTGACATTCACAACCAAAGTTAACCTTTCATAACCTCTCCGTGTAAAATGCACAAATCTACATCCTGTAAATCCTTTCAGTTGCTTTTCTTGATTTCTTACTCCCGTAGCTATGAACCAGTTTTTATTCCGTGGAAAAAAAGCATGTGATATGCATCTCCTTCCCCAGCATAGAAAATTGACAATGCAGTTGACTCTTAATAATTTATAGCAAGGAATGTTGGAAAGATCTGTACCTTCACATTGTCTGTTCCTCTTGTTTCTCTGAAATCCAGGTTTACACTGACACAGTAAGGATGTTTCTGTTTGATTACAGTATGCATCATCTCCACAAGGATTCACATTATCTTCACATGTATACTCAGCAACACCTAAACATAAACAAAATGTCTAAAAAAATACTGATAGATATGTTTGAACTGTTAAAAATGAGATCTAAAACAACAACAAATAACAAATTTAGAACTGTTAAAAATGAGATCTAAAACAACAAATAACAAATTTGACTTTTTGTTAAAAGATAAATTTTGTGACATTACAGTATTTACTACATATGCATATAAACTGACAGTATCTAACTGAGATAGTTCATTTCACATCAAGAATTTAACACTAAAATTTATCTTGTTTCAAATATGAAATAAAATACAATTAATAGCTAAACTTCAAAAATGCAAGAACTACTCTAAAAACTACTACAACCTGAATTGATATAAAATTTGCTTTCCTTTTATGGTATGTCAAATAAAATTAACTTTTCTTAACTAAAAAAAAATAACTTTAATTAGTTTCTGTGTTGCTGAGTAGGTTTTGCATGGATGAAAGTCTCAGTTAATTATTTCTTTTCTGCTACAATCACAAAAACATATCTTGTCAGCCAAACTCACTTATTTTGCAGTCTTGCTCATCTGAACCATCTCCACAGTCATCAAACCAATCGCACTGGAGCTCCATTGGAATACATTTCTTATCATTACAAGCAAACTCATCTTTTTTACATGGTCTTGCTTTATATGTGATTTTATCTATATAATTAAAAATTAATCAGAGAAAAATAAATCAGTATTTAAGATTCTTAGATCATTTTAGACACATACAAATGGGAATGACCATGAAGCATTAAGTAACTGGAAATTACGTCAAGCTTAATTTCAATTTCAAATTCTGATCTACTAATCTCCAGTTAAGCTTTACTGAAGGACAAGCAGATCTTTGTAACAAAGTTTGTCAAGTTGTTTTCTTTGATCTGAATGCCTTGAAAGGTAATACCACCTACCACAGTGATCTTCATCCGAGTTATCACCACAGTCATCAACGTCATTGCAAATCTGCTCAGGTCGCAGGCAAACCCGGTTGTTTCTACATCTGTATGGCCTTGTTGGAGGGCATGGAAACTTTACTGTATATTAAAAAAAATAATAAAACAGCTATTACCTAGCTAATATTCTGGAAACTTCTTTAATGTGTCTTTATCAAAGCAGAGAGCACACAACGTTCATTACATATGAATGGTACTTGATTTTATCTTCTGGTAACTAACGGGATAACACTTCAACAACCTTTACACTGTAAGTTCTTCATTTAGAGAATGAAATTATTTAGTGTGATAAGGATAATTACACTTCTTTTTGAGACTCAGTAAATATGACAGAAATAAAACAAAGGAAGTCAGAAGTTTAATGATGATGAATATTTCAATGTAGAAGTAACTTTTTCCCATCTATGCATTTCCTACAAAAATTTCTCACAAATATCTTACCAGAAATTGCATGAATAGCAATAACAACAAAGAATTATGTCCCACATTTCAAGCTAATCTTCTAAAAGTAAAATAAATGAAGCTTAGATGCATATGTCCTTGTATATTTCTGTACATTACATGTCATTTCTTGCTTTACTACATGAAAAGCACTGAAAAATGTAATGTCATACCACACATTTCAGCGACTTCATCAGAGTTATCTCCACAGTCATCCTCGCCATCACAAACCCAAAAATGAAGTTTGCAGAGGGAATTGTTGCACAAAAATTCATCAGCTCTACATATGTTTCCCCCTGGGAGGATGAAAAGATGACAGAAAAAAACCCCAGGAAAACAGAAAGAATGTCAATTATTGATAAAACCAGTACGATCACTTATGACAAAATATCAGCAGAGAATGACACCCATAGAATAACTAAATGAACAAATCCCCAGTGAAAGGGTTGAAGAGGCAGAAAGAAATACTCATTTGAAAAATCCCTGCCTTGACCATACACTTACTTCAATTTTCATGACTTTTAGCTAGGAATTACCTATTTGGCCTGACTAGAAAGGGCAGTCACCAAAGACAGACACTGACAACTCACCAGCTCAGATGGTCCCCCTGCCTTTAGCCAGCAGATGCTTAAACTATCTTTCTGTCTGTCACTTCCGTTGGTGATGCTGCCTTTCAGAAATTACCCAGCTGGGTACATCAGTGATTTGTGCTATCGGATACTGGTACAAACCAGAAGACAGAAAAATGGTCAAACTTGTGAAAGGCCACCTCAATCCAGGTTTATTTCAAATGAATGTCTGATCCTCCACCTATACCTGTGCCCACACTCTGAGCCACCCATGATGTTCAGAAGAGACAAAGTGACTGCAGTCTCTTAGCCATGAGGTGGCACCTTTTTTTCTTCTGCTCAGTAGTAATAGGCTTGTAACAACCCCATCAACTATAAACTCTCTAATTAGGGAAGATCAGGCCATGTAGGCACAGAGTAGATAAGACCAGGTGACCTCTAACAGTCTCTTCCTTTTTGAACTTCTGCAATTTCTCATTAGGATATTTACTGAACACAGAATGCAGGCAGATTAAATTCTTCTGTGTAACTTCAGCATTGATTGAACTCCGAATCATCTAACAAAAAGGAACAGAGGATGAAAGAAAATATTTTAAGCTGGAGTGCTAGAGCTTTAAAAATTGGTTCAAGTTGGATTCAGTTTTAATATGTGTAGCAGTAACAAGGCATTTTGTTTCAAAATTATGACTAAATTTTAGCATTACCAATTAACAAAGTTATGAAAACATCTTCAAATTAATTTTATATATAACACATTTTTATGGTGACTGGATTCCTAGTTTCCTGGGAGGAGTGGAGTATAGAAGAAATAAAGCTGTGTACCTGCAGAGGAGGAAACAATGAAATTTTATATGATAACACCAAACCTCTCACCATTTCTTACCTCAGTGCATTACACCAATGCTAATACTTAGATCAGGCTCCAGTGGCGTTTCACTTATTCAATCAGTGCCCTGTTCACACCCCATTAAAATCAACAGAAGGCTTTCTTTCGCTATAAAGGGTTCAGAATGGCTTAATTTTTTTTCCAGAAAATTAATTTGCATGAAATACCCACCGTGTAATATGTAGGGAACTCTTACACTATGCTACCAAGTACAACTAATTCCCACAGCAAATATAACTTATGAACATTAACAGAAATATTCTTTACTATCATCCAAGGAAAAATATATAAAAATCAAGTATTCGTTATGATGAGAAACATGAACATAAATAATAGCATGTGCAATCACAATAAAACCATAATTCTAGTGGTATAATAAGACTGAAAAGAGCTATGTTTATAAATATGCACAGTGAGCTACAGATAAATATCACAGAGATTGTTTTAGAATGCTGTGGAATAAAACTCCATTTGTGTTTGCTGTATTTCCAAAGAGGGGAAAAAAAAACTTATCAGTGAGATAAACTGGCATTTGTTTCATGTGATTGCTCTGCCTGTCGTAATTCTGTTATAGAATAGATTTCTACAACAGAAATCATAATTGTGACATAAATACAAAGTATTATAGCAATAACCAACTAGGCAAAAGACTTCTTATTGCATTATAAGCAATTTGCAGTTCGCAGAAGCCCCATTATGCTATTTGAAGAATAATGTGGGCTTCAGATAAAATAAACGTGTTACTACTTACTTACACTTCATTGGATTTTAAAGAGATACAGTCCAGATATTTTAAAAGCAGTTTTAAAAAGGACTAGAAGATTTTAAAAACTTTCTTTATCTCTGTCTTCTTAAAACAATCAATTCTTCAACACTTCCAAATACGATGTTTTTCTCTTTTCATATAAACATCTCTGGAATATTATTTCCATTTTCTCCACTTTCTGGTCTCTCTTTCAAAGTCAATCATCCCATATAATTCCTCTTGTTTTCCCCTACTGGTAAGTGTTGCTAAATACACTTATGACAAAATAAAGGAAGGATTTTTAACTCCATAATTGCTTGCATCATCTCTGATTGTTATTCCTTATTATCGTACTGCATTATGCTTTTGAAGTTACACACATGCCATGTGATTGTAGATGACTAACACACAGAATTACTGACTTTAAAGAAAAGATGAAAACTCTGGAAAAAAACCAAGAAGCTGACAAAATGCTCAGTAAAATTTTGCTTTTTTTAAAAAAAATAATCTTTGATTTGAGTGGGAAGTTCTGTGTTTGTCACAATTTTTTAGTTACTACATTTACTAATACTTTTGTGCAGAGTTACTTTGCTACTGCCTGGTAGCTGAAGAAAGGTCCAGTTAAAAAAAAAAAAAAAAATCAGAAGCAACTACGAGAATTAGATCAACAGATGAATTTCTCAAAAACATATTTGGAATCTGAATCATAAGCATGGAAGTCTGAGAGTAGTGTTTAGCTTCTTGAGAATCAATTTATGTGCATAGTTCTGCTCTCTAAGGAGAGTGAGAATTCAAAATGTGGTTTTATGGGTTCTGGTTAGTTGCAACATTTCATCTCCATGGAAATAAATAGAAAACTGGGGTCTTAAGATTACTTATTTAGCAATTTTTCATTATATTGCATGGCTTTGTAATTTATTGTTGCCTATAAAGTGTAAATTAACTGGACTTATTACCGATTTCTCTGATGAGACAGAATTCGCTTCCAGTAATAACACAACCTTTTGGTCCTTGGGGATGGAAACACAAAGAAGGAACAATGAGCTGTTATAAACAACCTAAGTTTTGTTTTGCCATCCAAATCGTTTGTGAAGCTGCTCTACTGTCTTTGTCAAAAGAGGTCACAGAGCTTTCATTTCATCACTTGGAATGGGCAGGGTACCATTAACTTACAACGGATGTTCATACAAACCCCAATAAAGTAAGCCTTTTAAAAAAGAAAATGTCTCTTGCCTTGGTCACAGCTTTCTTCATCACTGCCATCCACACAGTCATGGATCCCATCACAAAGCCATCTGACAGGGATACAGTAGGCCTTGTTTTTGCATCGAAACTGATCTTCTTTACATTCTGTTACACAATCCATCTGTGTGAATACAGATATAAAGTATTAATGAAAGAGCAAAACAACAACATACTTAAATACAAACATAACAAAATTTACCACCACTGTTTTTTAGTGCTCTAAGTATTTAATACAATAACGTTGTGCCTGACAATGGAATGTGTAATCTAAATAGTTGCTAAAGTCCAAGTGAAATTGTAACCATACATTATATATGTTCTGATATTACTTCTTTACATTGCTTAGTATCAGCAGTGGAAACAATGGCTACATGTATGTTTCTGAAGTCAACTGTCCTACAAGAAACAAGCCTGGAAACGAGGCCAGTTAGTGCAAACTAGATTATATTCATATTGATCAGGACTAGAAACCTCCAGAGTGGATTGTCTTCTCCTGGATTTGGCTAAGGCATCCTTCACACTCTGACTGGCACCCTTATGGCTCCGAGAAATAACAAATATTTTTGGTCTTTTTTCTGGAAGTTGTTCATGAAGGCATAATTTATTTAAAAGATATCAACAGAGCAACATGTAGGAAGAGCATGGCATGAAGGTCAACAGAGGTGCCTGCTAGGATTGTGTTGGGTGAATCTAGAGGACAGAGCGAGCCAAATGTGACACAAACTTGTTCCTCCTGCCAATATGGAGCAGTCCCTGAAGTAAACTCTCCCAGAACCACACTCAGGTTTTTATTTAGGGGAAACAGACTTCTCTACTGTGAAAGGTGGCCACAGAGCAAAGAAACATAATGCAGTGAAACTACCAGGGAACAAAAATCTGTTATCTGACAGCGTTCAATGGATGCAAAAAAAAAAAAAAAACAACCAAAAACCAAAACCCAAAATGTTTTCCCTTTCAATTATTTTCAGACCTAAAACTGCTAACAAATTTCATGTCAGACAGTAGGGTAAAAAAAGTAATCAATGAAACTTTGTCATTACCTCATCAGATCCATCAGTACAGTCATACTCTCCATTACATTTCAAAGATGCCGAAATACAGCCTCCACTTGCACACACGTACTCACTTGAAGAGCAGGTTGGAGATGCTGGTTACAAACACATATTTTAGCATTAAGAAAAAGGCAATTTATAAATAAGTTGCTTTATAATTTAATGTTTTCAGCCGGTTAACATAGTGAGCAAACGTATTCGTAGCTGACCAGAGCTTTTCCAAATGTTTGCAAACTATGATGAAATATTTAAGAAAGCTGAACTGCTGCGTCCTAAGGAAATTGTGTAATGATGGTGAAAGGATATCTGTGTTTTAACACTGAGAAATTTCTTTTTGTGTTTTCCTTATGCTTAGTAACAATGGTAACTACAAACATACACATATTCATACAACAAGCATAAAAAAATGAGAATATAAAGAATTGTATTCTTTAAAACAGGCTTAGGGTTTAGTTAAAGTTACGTAAGTGCTTATAATTAAATAAGATAAATTTACAAGAAACCATGGGTTTAGAAAGCATACATTATTACAATTAAAATAAATATATATTAGTTTTAGTTAAAATTTAGCTGGATATTTTTGCGCATTGTAAAACAGGGGAGTTTTGTCATAGACTTCTACCAGTTGCACCCATCTAGATGAAGCTTACAAAAAATTTCAGAAAATTCCTGCAAAAATAAACATCATTTTCTAAGACACGGAAAAGGAAATAAAAGAATAACATCAAAAATAATAATTTGCTAGAGAAAACCTTTGCATAAGGACTAGTAAACTTTGAATGAACGCCAAAAGCAAGAAACCCCCAGAGACACTTTAGTATTACGCCAAGAATTACTGCTGTTTTCAGAGAAGAATTTTATATGCTGAGTGTACGTTATCAAATTATATTTCAATATAATTAAGTACCATTCCCCCAACAAGCTTCATATTGCATAGCTGTACATAAGTGGGGTTTTCAAAACATGAGTAATAAAACATAACGATACACACATTCAAAAGTATTTCAAGTATTTCAGATTTCTTTGGATTCCTCCCTATTAGTGCCCAAGGAATCTCTATTTGTTGATTTATTTTGTCATTGTTTCATTCTGATTTATGCCTTCCATCATTTTATTTCTCAGCATCATTGACAACAATACCTGGTTCACAATTCTTCTCGTCTTCCCCAAGTTTGCAGTCTTCATGACCATCACATTTCCATTTTGCTGATATGCACTGGCCATTGGAACACTGGAACTGGTCTCTTGAACAGCCTGTTTCACAATACCTCTGGTACAATAAAAACAATGTATATACCAGATCAAGAGTTTAGTAAAAGCATTGGTGAATATAGAGCTGATACAGAAGTTACAGCCTATACTCCTCAATGCCATGACATACAGTAATGCCTTGTGAACTAAAATGTATTTGTAGACATGATTCAGGAAAGGTGGGTTGCACCCTCTAAGTATGTGGGAAGCACCTGAGCTCCAGCACTGACAGGAAAGGAGAAGGGACAAAAGGGACAGGAAAGAACAGTAAAACAGAAAAGCATTATCCAGGGAGCTTCTGCTACACAACAAACAGTCTACATTTTTTTCACAAAAAACCCCAAAAACCAAACTGAATCACTGCTGTCTGTAGAAAAAGTGGTTCTCCAGTCTGCTACACAACAAACAGTCTACATTTTTTCACAAAAAAAACCCAAAACCAAACTGAATCATTGCTGTCTGTAGAAAAAGTGGTTCTCCATCAGGAGAAAATATTTCCAGGATGGGAAGAGGACCAGTTCATTGCTGGGACAAAAAGATGTAGACTGTTGTTAAACACAACTTGATTTTATTTGCGTGTTCTCTTTTTAAGGTAACTGTTTCAATAAGTTTAGTTTTAATTTAGTAAAGGTATTTGCATACATGGATTCCTGTGTAGAATCCCCACTGCTGCATTTTAAAATATTCATATGTGGAAATTCATTCACCAACAATACAAAGCTACTAATTTTCTAAAGAAATCTTTTTTCCTGGAAGAGGCCTACCTCATCCGAGCCATCTGCACAGTCATAGTCTCCATCACACCAGAATCTTGCTGAAACACAGTCTCCATTTGCACAAAGAAAGTCTTTCAAAGTACATGTTTGAGGCTCTGAGTAAAGAAAAGTAACAACCCTAGGTTTATTAGCATTTCCATAAGACATTTTATACCTAATACCCCCCAATGAATGAATGAATGACTATAACAAAGTCAAAACCACTCACCTGCAAACTATGAGGATTTTTTTTCTGTAAGATTTTGTTTCATAACATTTTATAATTAAATTTCATTTACATAGAGTAAAACAGGAATGAGAATACTTCAGTTCTGTCAAATTTCTTCAGAAAATTATGTGATGCTGACTGTATAAATATTATTTATTTCAATGCATTCATGTTATTACAGGCTTTGTATCATATGTACCATGGACTAGAAATAAATTTTGCAGCTATTAATATCCAGTGTAGTTAGAACTAACCAGATCTTTGACTTTCCACCATGCAACAGCACTTGTCACATATCTTTTATCATACACATGTGTGTCAAGAGTCAGCTTCCCCTGTGCTAAGCATGCAGGGGAACAGTATTGAGATGGCAAATTGATGCCTAAAAGGTAAGGTTTGGAGTTTCGTGTAAAATCTGTTTTCCAGAAATTAAGTATGGGACAAAACGTAACAATAATCCACTGACTAAAATATTGACAAAATTGACAGTGAGATTTAACAGAATGAGAATACAGCCAGTGGCAACAGCCAACAGACAGTATACTTTCATAAAAAAACACTACTGTCAATTTGTTAGAAAACATAGAAAAGGGGAAAAAAAGGTAAGGATAAGGACAGAATTTTCAAGTAATTTTAAGGAAACAGAAGGGAGATGTTAGATAAAAAGAATCTAAGGATCTTACAGATGGATAGGAAACAGTAAAGGTTGGAAGGTAAGTGGGGTATTTTGCAATAAATGGGTATGTTGTTCTACTCCCTGGGAAGAAAGAAAGCACAGGAAGGTCTGAAGTCATTATTAAAGGTGGACACAATAAAGGGGAAGGAGTAGACACCGAATTAATTCAAGGTACAGAGAAAGCAAACAGGAGAAGCAGGCTGCAGGGAGTGATGGAGTAATCCTGAGAAGGTGAGATTGGCTGTTTCAGCCTATTTACTTCACTGTCCGCACAATTTTTGCTGCTGCTGCCACAAAAACACTTGCAAGGGGATCATGTGGAAGATTTCCCCAGCGGAATAATATGTGCTTTCCTCCTGAAAACAAACGCCATTGCAAAAGACATTGGAAAAAAAACAAATGACGTCTGGACTTTGGACCATTAGATTAAACAAGGATAGAGAAGTAGTGGGGAATGAGGAGAATTTAAGCACGTCTCTAACAGGCAATTTAGACTTTGCTGGTCAGAGAGAGAGCTTTGGGAAGACAGGACTGAAAAAGCAAACAAGGATTATTCGTGGGATTATTTCCATCACAGTAAACATTGCATTATGTAAATAATGTAAAATCAAGAATAAGGATTAATTAGGAAGACCTTTTCAACAGAGAAAAGGGAGAAGAGTTCAGGCAAATGGTAAATGCAGCGACTAAATCAACGGAGAGAGAGCAAAAAAGAAAGAGGGGAGACAGACAGTAGCAATGGACAGTAGTGGGCTGGGCAACGCTAAAGAGGCCTTCAGCTCATTATGGAAGGTGGAAGCACGAACGCTTTTGAAAAACATACCACAGTGATCAAGGAATGCAAACACAAAATTTGAGGCTTCCAGTTGAGAAGAATTTTGAAAATACCAGCATGAGAACATAAAAGATGTGAGTGGCACAGATCTAAGGTGAAGCTGAACTTAGGTGTTTTTCTGGATTTTTTAAAATAGAAAAATTTTTCAAAAAAGGAATAGTTTTAATAAAACTTTCAGTATTTTTTTCCTTCATAAAAAAAAAAAAGTCAAAATTATCCTGTTTGAATGTTTTTAAGAGTAATTTCATTTTTCAGGTAGACACAAGGTTTAATATTGAAGTTGCAGGGAAGTCATAATTAAAGCAGATCTACACCAATTGCATTAGTTCTCCAGCAGTGCTATCTTTAAGCAAATCAAAGGTTACCATTTATATAGATTCTTAGATTATACACATACTACTTCTAATTTTTTTCATAGCAAAAGCTCATTGTATAAACATTAGTATATCACTGACATTTGATTCTTTTTGTTGTCAACAGGCCAGGAAGAGGAAGTTCTAGATATGATAAAATATGGAAAGGAAATAATTTGTGGAAAAAGTAATTCACATGCAAATACACATTTGTCATGTTTCTATATTGATTTTCAAAATACAAGCAAATAAATTTTCTATACTGCTAATGAATTATTTATAAATAGAGATTCGATTCTGGAAAAATGTACACAATGAGCTAACTTCTCAATTCTCTGTTTGCAAGAAATATTTCTTCTGCTGCTGGAATACATCTCTGTGATTTACATATGAACACAGAACAGTACTTTCCCATCAGTGCTCAGACTGTTAGTGAAAGGAATTAAGTATTAATAGACTTCTGTATAACCAATGAAAGACAGCATCTTGCAGCTTCTACTTTATAAAAACACTGAAACTCCTTCCCAAGAAAAGCATTTTTGAATTATTAGAAAGAATTTTATTTGAAACAGAGCCCATAAGATGATCTACTTTCACATTTTTAAGTCTGAAAATAATCTGTAGAGCCAACAGACATTTGTCATCAAGTGAAATGGATGACAGGAGTATGACAAGAAAAGGATGTCATAAAAAACATTTACAAGAATTTCTTATTTGGGGTTCAATTTTGCATTTAATTATCATAGATATTACACTAAGTCATGAATTGAAAAGATTTTTTAGGGGACTGATTACTTAGATACAAATCAGAGGGATAAAACAACTTTTTTCTTAAAATGGGGAAGTTCAAACTTACAGCATACTTTTATCTATACAGATTAAATATGTGTGCTCCTTGTGAGAATTCTACGTTTTGTAACAGCTGTTACAAAGCCAAACTTCTAGATAAACTAATCTGTATATTAGAAAAGGTGGAACTTGTACATAGAAAAACAAATAACAGCAATACAAACATGGGATGGAAGCACTTCAGCCAAAATGAATGAGAGGCGTACATTGACCTCTTGATTCAGCCTGAAATTTGGCAGTAGATCACAAAGATTTAGAGGAATTTCTTAGGCGGAATTTTCTTGTGATGAATGAGTATTCATCAGATCTACTACTAGATGGTTGTGTTGGGGTTGAAACCTTTCAACAAGCCAAGCCAGAGTATCCTGTATGATGCATCCTCATAACATCAGCGAAACAGTACTATCAGGATGGTGTGGGTTAACCCCAGGGGGCAGCTAAGCCACGTGGAGCCACTCAGAAGGGTAAAAGTTCAAAAATTTGTGGGTTGAGAGAAAGACAGTTTAATAGGAAAAGCAAATCTGTGTGGACAGGAAAAGCAAAATAACAATTCATTCGCTACGTCCCATCAGCAGGCTGGTGTTCAGCTGCTCCCAGGAAAGCAGGGCTTCATCACATGTAATGTCTTGGGAAGACAAATGCCATAACTCTGAACATCCCCTCCCCCTCCTTTCACCTTCTTTTCCCCAGCGTTTTATTGCTGGGCATGATGTCATATGGTACAAGATATCCTTTTGGTCAGTTGGTGTCACTTGTGTCCCCTCCCAACTTCTTGTGCACTCCACTCCTAGCTGGCAGGGCAGCAGGAGAAACAGAAAAGGCCTTGATGCTGGGGAAGCAACAGCTAAAACATCAGTGGGTCACAGACAAATGCCATAACTCTGAACATCCCCTCTCCCTCCTTTCACCTTCTTTTCCCCAGTGTTTTATTGCTGGGCAGGATGTCATATGGTATGAGATATCCCTTTGGTCAGTTGGGGTCACTTGTGCCCCCTCCCAACTTCTTGTGCACTCCTCCGCTCCTAGCTGGCAGGGCAGCAGGAGAAACAGAAAAGGCCTTAATTTTGGGCAAGCAACAGCTAAAACAGTGCGTCACCAACACTGTTTTGGTCACAAATGCAAAACACAGCACCATAGGAGCTACTATGAAGGAAATCTAATCTATCCAAGCTAAAAACAGTACACACGACAAAATGGAAGAGGAGGAAAAACCAAAACCACCCTTCCTTATCATTCTCCATTACAATACTGCTAAAAACAATAATGGACCATCCTGCAGAATAAATGCCTGTAAACACAAGATAATTAAAGTAGTCATAGGCGAGTTATTGGGGTTTTTTCATCTATTTAATCTGGTGCTAAATGCAGATTTCCTTCATCTATTTATTTTCAATAACTTTGCGTATTTTGTACTTCACCGAAGACACTTAGCTTTTCCTGTCCACACAGATTTGCTTTTCCTATTAAACTGTCTTTCATATTAACTGGAAAATTGAGCTGGCATTTAACAATATCTATGAAAGCATTGAGGTCTCATTAGTACTGCTCTCTCCAACGTAAACTCTGCTTCCATGTGTCCTTGCCTCGATTCCCATCAACATGACGGCTTCATCTCTTCTGTCAGCTCCTACCAGACTGCTTCTGATATAGCCTCATGGAAGAGGATGTAATTCCCTCCAGTAACTTTCAAATAACAGATTTACATTCAGCTATATAAACATTAGATAAGAAGCCAAAGAAAGCAAAAAATTAGCTAGGAATGATGGTTACCACTACAGATTGTAAGACAAATAGAGTTAAACAACAACAGACTGTAAGACAAATACAGTTAAAGAACAAATACATAACGGGCACAACTATTTGCATTATACTAATAATAATTTTTCACACCCTTATGTGATACTTTTAAAGCAGCACTGTTTCATTTCTGGTAACAAGCACACAAAGAAACTATATGGAGAAATGTAAATACTTGAGCTGAATTTCTATCATTCAATGAATTCATTCTGCATTCTTGTGAAACAACTCATTTTCTGATACAGTTGCCTGACAAGCCATTTTGTCAATTCATGTATGCTATGAACAACTTACTGTAATGTGCAATTGCTTTTGAAGTTTTAATGTCATATATATTTGTTTCATTATACTTTATTCTGTAAGTGGCTTGACAGCACGTAAGAATTTCATACATCTATTTCAATCAGCTGAACCATATTACATATTTTCCCAATGCTTCCAGGATTTTGAATTTTACAACTGTGTCAGCTTACTATACTTGAACAGCAGAATAAGGGACTCGGCAGTTAGAAGTGAGGTATGCATTTGACAAGCAAAAGAAATTAAAAAAAAGAAAAAAGTAATTGGGGAAAAAAGCTAACACAAACTACAGTTCACAAGTCTCACTTCAGTTTGATGCACTGGCGGTGTCTGGATACTCTCAACTCACTTTGTTGTTAACAAATGTTTATCACTGTATCACTAAGCAGTTTTTATGATTCTAGAAATAAGAATTGTGATATGTAACTTATTGACAAAGATAAACTAATTGTAATATTTATTTTGAGTTAATTGAATTATTAACAAGTCATAGGTCAGGCATTTCTGCATAGCTGATACAGAATTACAGCTCCTTTTAAAAAATGAATATGATTTGAGAATTTCAGCAAGGGACATTTTCAATTCTGGTCAACAGATTTTCAACAGATCAGATGGCATTACATGTTGCTAAACTGACTCCACTCCTTATAACATGTACTTAGGTAAAAGTTACTTACTACAGTTTTCTTCATCGGAATTATCACCACAATCATTTTGGCTGTCACATCTCCAATGATCTGGAATACAGTTGTTGTTTTTGCACTGGAATTCATGAGGGCCACAAGTTTTTTTATCTGTAAATAAGATTAATATGATTTACATCACTGCAGAGTCAAAATGGGAAAGACTTTTAGTAAGCAGTGACATAGCAATATTGCTAGATACATTTAAGATGGAGTAACCATAATACTTGAAATGCTACTTTCAGAAATAATTTACTTCTCTTATCACATTCTTTCAGATTCTATTTGCTCATCCATACCAAAGGAAATATGCTCAGAAAGATGAGGATAAAATTAAAATATAGACTGTATATATTTTCATTTAAAGTAAAAAATATAAAATTCAGAAGTGATCACAGCGTATTAATGTACTGAATCTCAAAAACTGCATTGACTTTTCCTTGAATGTATCTGTAAGATTGCTTTACAAAAGATCAGATCACAGGAAACCTCAAAAGTATTTATTTGAAAATATGCAAAATATACATTTCTGAACAAGTTATGTTTGCATATCACAAGACTAATCATATCTGTCAGAAAGCTGCATTTTGATTTGCTTTTTCACCTTCTGATATCTTGGATTGGAAGTCTATTTATACAAAGTAAACAATTATGAAGTATATAATGCTAAACTGAGATTAATCTTCTTCATGCAGTAAATTTTCAATGAGCTTTCCTGTTTACAAAGTAGCATTGTAGGCACAGCCTCTTGGAGATGCATGAACACCCTGAACTCCTGCAGCAGGAAGGAGTTTTCTCTGCGTTTTATTTATATTTTTTTTATTTCTTGAGTAATTCTTTCAGGTTCTAAGGACTGAGATGAATGAAGTAAATTCAAAAGTTATCAGTGACATTTTCTTAAAAAAAAAAAGAAAAAAGTTTGATTTGTAAAAGCTTCAATGACATATTCAAAATTACATGTCACTGTGATGATACTTCAATAGAAATTTTTTTTAATTTCCATTAGGCTATTTCATAGCAATATGAAGTCTGAACTGACATGCTATCACAACAACTCGATGAGTTCTAACAACTGACAGAATGAAGGAGGACTGAAACACTAACTTAAATAAACCTACTTTCTCTGCCCGTGAAATGGAAAGGACCACAAATTAGAGGTATTAGATTTGATGCTATATCCCAAACTGCTGCTTTTTGTGCTTTGTTTAGGTGTGATTCTGGAACTAGAATGATAAATCAAAACTACATTTGAATATCAAGAAGATGGAGGTAAATGGTACTGCAGCTCAGTTGTGTACACTCAAAAATTTGGTAAATACAATACTTCCTTTTGCATTTATTCATTATTCTCTGCAATATTGTGATTGTAAGTAGTTTTCTCTCAAAACGCTTTTTCCTATGGTGTTTCTCAAGATGACAGTCTATGACATTTCAATCATGACACTTCAAATACTTGCACTGGCAAGCACTCAAAAAATATTTAACATTACAAAGCATAAAATATCCTCCCTCTCCCTGAAAATAAGATACTCCTTTATTTTTTTTTTTCTGTAGCTTGGCAAAAGATCAAGTTTCAAAACAGAAATCCAACCTATATTTATTAAAATACTTCCAAGTAAAGTCTACAGTCTCCCATTAACATACCTGCCCACAAAATGAGTCCTAAAGACTAATGACAGATTATATTCTATTTATCCTTCCACAGTCAACAGAAATACCAAGACTTAAGCAGTAACACAGAGAAGCCAGAGATGACATCCCTTCATTTCAGCTACCTGCTAGGATGAAGACTATACGCAATACATATCTTCTTAGTCTTCATAAAGAATTATCTCGCTCTCAAGAATGCTAAATCCATTTTCTAGCATTGCCTCTTTACACTTGTGAAGAAATGCAAGATTTATTTTTTTCATTTAACCATGTGTTATTCTTTCTCTTCTTACTCCATTTTTACCAAACACAAAGAAATATTTCATTGTTCCTGTATACTAAATAATTTGCATTCTTGTAAAGCTCTCTTCTTCACTTCATAAATCTGAAATCTTTGTTTTTCCTTTGGGTTGACTCTGATCTGATATCCCGTAGCAGCTCACGCTAGACTATGTCTTACAAACCAGCTTTGTGTATTTCCTTCGTCATGCGAATGAGAGTCGAAAACATTAGGATACTAGAAGTAAGATAAAACAGAGGAAGATTTGGAGAAGTTGTGTAACAGTTGTGAGGCAGACTGATTTACTCAGCTCAAAGGAAATAGTGCAAGACCTTATTTTTTGAATTGTGGGATCCTGAAAACAACACACGAACTCACACACATTTTGTCATTGCTGTCTTCAAAACTAAATTGCTTTCCATTTTTCTTAAAATAAGACCACCTTAAAATGTGAAAGTACAGATAGGAATAGTACACACAAAAGTAGCAATTATTGATAACTCAATTTTTGTATTTCTCTCTTCAAATTATTATTAAGAAATTCATTGCTTTACTGTAACTGGCAAAGGGCCCGTTTCAGATATTTGTGTGACTGCCTGAAGAAGCTGCTGGTGCACACCAAAAGAGGATTTCATTCTGGAAGTAATTCTAAATGAGCATGAAGAAAATATGACAGAAATGGAAAACAAAACAAACCCTAACATATTACATACGCACCCTCAAACTACTTTAATTCAAATATTAACCCCTATGAAGTAAAACACTGTTTTGCCACTAACTGCACTACATTGCCATTTAGGGATTTTAATTCCATATATGTGTGTGTTTGTGCACTTGTGTTTGCGTGTGCATTCCTGAGAGGGATAAAATCCAAAATGAAAAGAAACTCGCTTTTGATGGAGGATCAGCTAGCTGTTCTGGAGCTTGGCAGGCTGTCACTGATGCTGGATACAGGAAATTATTAGCCTGTTGAAGGAAGTTTAAGTTTATACAATGCATCCTTCAGATATCCTGAGGAACATATTCTTCATTATCAGAAAAAAACCCACTTTGACTACGCTAAAAATAAAATTAATATTAAGAAGTGAGAAAGTCAAAAGCAGTCATACTACTATTGACACATTATGCTAATAAAAACCTGAAATACATTTAACCTTTAAAGCAGATCATAATCACTTTCCAAGACCGCACAGAGCTTTCTTCAGATTCTAACTCAAACAGGGCCTTTTGTGATGTAAAGTATTATACTTGTGAGCAAAGATTACCATAATCTAATGACTTTTTTTAATTGCCTGGACAGAAAGCATGAATTCACTTTACCCACTGTTCTTTGATAAACACCATACACTTGTTAATAAGCATTTCCTAATTCTACTTCAATTTTCTGGGTCTGACACTAACCACAGAAGACTTAACACATTCAGACTACTTCTAACAAATTTACTCAATATAATATCACCAATGACACACAGCAGCAAATGTTGACTATGCAAAATATATGACTATGGAGCACTTGAGCAAAAAGGAGATTATCATTTATACAAGTTTTGCATTGTAAGCATTTTAGAAATGAACTATAAACGATAACGAGTTTGTATTAACCACCAAAACAGGCAGATCTTTATTATACTCGGCTTGCAGCTTTGTAATTTAAGTCTATCAAATTTTGTTCATAAAAGTAACCTTCTTTAAATTAAAAAAAAAAAACCAAAGCAACCCAACAACCATTGCAGAAGACCAAACCGTGTTCAAACTACTGCTATAATAAGGTCATTTAAATGTAATTCAAATGCTAAAATTATGGAAAACTTTAAAATGTCGTTAAACCCATCCTGTTCTTGTCAAGGCTTAGTTGTTCTACGAGTGTACATAACTATGAGTGGCACAGAGATTTGAAACACAGATAAATTATTCTGTCTCCTCCAACATAAAAATGAAGACTGTTATATGCAGCTAACAGATTTAAAATAAAAATGGAGGTGGTTTTTCAGGGAGGTGAGTAATTAAGCTGTGGAAGTCCTTGTTACAGCCTGCTGTGAAAGCTTTACAAAGGTTACAGAAGAGTGAAATCCATCGAGGGTTACTGCATAGAGAGACATATTTGACTCACAATATCTCTTGATTCTCAAATTGTTAGAGCCTGGAAGAATTTCCCAGGGAAGTGTCATTACAAGCCTGCTTTGCCCGCATATTCTTCCCTAGATACTAGCTTTCAGCCACTGCCAGAGACAGAATAAAAGGTGTTGTCTTAGATACGAACCAGGATAATCAGTTGGATATTTTGTGCCTGAAAAAGGCATTACACCTCTATACTATTTAATTGTTTGAGTAATTTCGACTTTATTGGCTAAAAAGATGAATCACAGCGAAGCACCTATGATAAATACAGGTTCTTCTGATCAGTGTTAGGGTTGGGTTTTGGGGTTTCTTTTTGGCTTTGCTTTTAAACTTTGTGTCTTGATGATATTATTAGATTAATTTTTTTAAGACCCTTTGTTCCATATCCGTTGGGCTTGTAAGGGTTACTCAAAAGATGAATCCACCGTTTAGAAGCTCGGAATCTGTCCGAATTTGAAGGACACGGCACGTTGGAGATCAAGGTGATGAGGCACAGTGCAGGAGAAAACACCTATGAAGTGAATGAAAAGGTGAGCAGGGCAGGAGTAGTTCTAGAATAGCTCACAACAGGATATCAAGAAGTCTCTATGACATATGTTGATCTCCTTTTATAATCTTTCCATTCACTGTTTCTTCAAGGCAAATGTTTACGGATTGTAACCTCCCTCCACTTGATACGATTAATCAGTTTCCCCTTCTTGACAATTCAAACGATGGTCTTGTGTTTTCAGTGTTGAGGAAGAGATCAATTTCCTAGACATATTTACCAGCTCCAACATTTTCATATAAGTGCTTTTATCCATTGCTTGAAACCTCTCCATGGAAATTGTCTCTCAGTGCTTTGTTCTGGACTACAGCCTGTAATTTTATTGTTCTGTTGTCCCAGTGGTAGCATAAACTCATCCAGACTCGTGAGTTTCATCAAAACATTATTGATGCACAGATGAATAAAGGTCAGAGCTTTGAATGTTTTGTATTATTCTTCCTGTTTTCTTCCATCTCAGAATATTTTTCCTTCTTTTCCTTTATAGACCTGTCTTGAAATTTCCACAAGTTTTTCTGCACTTGGTGAGTGCATCTTTTGAATCTCCAAACAATATTTTCCAACAATATTGATCCACTTATTCTGACTGATTATCTGTAATCCATTTCCCAGGTGCAATATTGCATTTATTATTTTCTTTCATTTACAACAAAAGAGCTGCCCCAGTACCTTCCAACAATGCAAGCAATGACTGATAACAGCTTCTACTACTATACAGTTATCTTTTCCAAGTGATGATGAAAAGCAGGCATATACAACACCACATATAGACCAATGGGAAAACTGCTTAGATACTTTCAACTTTCTACAAGTATTGTCTTAATAAAACATTTTAAAATGTTTCTGCAGAAATATAATTGATTCATCTATTCTGTCCATGAGAAACATGCTAAAAACTGTAGTTATAAAAAGAGTTGTGATCTGACAGTCTGTCCATGAGAAACATGCTAAAAACTGTACAGTTATAGTTGTGATCTGACAGTCTTCAAAAAAGGAATGAAAGAAATTCTTTAATTCAAACCTACTAGTTACATTCTAAAAAATCTGCCTCCATGGGGAAGAATGCTGTGGCTACTGTGTAAAATCTAACAGAAATTAGGGCTTGGTTTAGTAATGGTGCACTTCTATCCTTGACAGAGTATCTGCCTCCTCAAACTATCAGATTTAAGTACAGAAGTTTCATAAGTATCAGGGGTTCTTGAAGAAGTCCTATGGGATGCAAAGTTCGTGGAGTGGTGTGTTAGGGCACATAACTCCCTGGAGCTCAGAAGGAGAAGCAACGTTGGTCATGCCAAGTTGGAATCTGCTCTGGACCCTTCTGCACAGCCAGTCTGAACTAACACAATCTGCAAATTATTACATTTTCCAGTATTTATTAACTACAGCAGCAGCAAAGAACGCAGAATAAATTGACAGCAACTGGATAATACTATGAGAAAAATCAAGATATTAAAAGTGAGATACTATGAGAAAAATCAATCAACTGGATAATACTATGAGAAAAATCAAGAATGTCATTACATTCCAAATGAGATACTCCTTTACAGCATCTGCAAACAAAGTAGTAGTATAATATGAAGTTTGTGGACTACCCGTATGAAGATCACCATTTAACAAGAACTGTATGAGCCAGATACAGCTATCATATCAGATAGGCATTATTGTACATTGAAAGAGGACATATCAGGCTGGATGATTATTTCCCTTTGCTACGTTTTTCAAAATGTCAAGCTACAGAAATATACTCAAACCCACTGTCATACTCACCACAGTTGGCTTCATCTGATCCATCAGCACAATCTGGGTCTTCGTCACATACCCACAATTTTGAAATGCAGTGTTTTGTTGTTTTACACTGGAAATGGTCTGGAGAACAACTGTTTTCAGCTTTAAATAAAAGGATTTCAAATTAAAACTAGACATGTCTAACAATATTCAAAATATTTGTTTTAGAGAAAAAAACCCTATCACTACATTCCCTGATCTAGAGTCCCTCCCCATCTCTCCTGTAGGCTTCCTATAGATACTGGAAGAGGCTCTAAGGTCTCCCCCAAGCCTTCTCTTCTCCAGGCAGAACAACCCCAACTCTCTCATCCTGTCCTCACAGGAGAGGTGCTCCAGCCCTCTGATCATCTTTGTAACCTCCTCTGGACCTGCAGAGGTGCTCCAGCCCTCTGATCATCTGTGTAACCTCCTCTGGACCCGTTCCAAGAATATAGGTGGAAACATTATGAGCTACTTTTTCATTATGTTTTCCCACATGAACATTTGTCCCACTTTTATCTAGTGAACTCCAAAAGGTTTTTCCTGTTGAAAAGCAATTTGATCCTTGATATGATGATTCTTATTTATTGGGTTTGGCAGGATGAAAAATTTTAGGCTTGTTAAAAGTTGATGTATTATTTCTTTCATTGTCGTGTTTCCATATATAAATTTAGAGTGCTGGAATGAAAAAGCATTTAGACTTGGCCATGCTTCTAACTCTACTTATAAAAAAAATATTCCTGATTCTCAGCTAGGACACCTCACCAGGGGATATCAAAGTGCTTTACAAGGAAGACCAGCATAATTACCTCCATTTTACATATGGAAAGCCTTAAGTATGAAATGTGACTTTTTCAAGGTCGTTCCAAGAATATAGGTGGAAACATTATGAGCTACTTTTTCATTATGTTTTCCCACATGAACATTTGTCCCACTTTTATCTAGTGAACTCCAAAAGGTTTTTCCTGTTGAAAAGCAATTTGATCCTTGATATGATGATTCTTATTTATTGGGTTTGGCAGGATGAAAAATTTTAGGCTTGTTAAAAGTTGATGTATTATTTCTTTCATTGTCGTGTTTCCATATATAAATTTAGAGTGCTGGAATGAAAAAGCATTTAGACTTGGCCATGCTTCTAACTCTACTTATAAAAAAAATATTCCTGATTCTCAGCTAGGACACCTCACCAGGGGATATCAAAGTGCTTTACAAGGAAGACCAGCATAATTACCTCCATTTTACATAACAGGAGAGGTAAGTATGAAATGTGACTTTTTCAAGGTCACTTGAAATATAAAAAAAAAAAACGCACTGGCAGAGATGAAAAAGAAGTCTCTATCTTATGAATTCCAGTCCAGTGAAATTAGAATGAAATAGCTAATCTCATCTGTTACCTGTCTTGTGACAAGAGCCCAACTCAATATGAACTTTGTGGTAGACCTAGTTAAACCTCCCCTTTTTGTAATCTCCCCAAAGGCAACTGAAGAGTTTTCAGAAGCCACAAGTAAGTTTTTATTAAAATATAAACTAGAACACTTAACTTTCTTAAGAGAGAAGCTAATAAAGTCTAGGCCAAACAGAAGAGAAATAAAAAATGTAAATAATTGACCTCCTCCACTTCCCACTGTGTCTTTGCAGGTAGGTTGATGGCTGAGTTTCAGACAATTCAAAAGCTTGTTTTATGTCACAGCAGATTGTCCTGTCCTCACTAATCCCTAAGAAGTTTTCAACTCCATCATGACTGATCCCAACCCGATCCAACCCTATCCCTCCCGCAGTCTCCGAGCACTGCTGCTCTGCAGACTCCTCTGCTCTGATTTCATTTCTTTTCTGACAGGTACACCTCAAGGTTTTGGGAGCCTTCCATATACCTCGTGCAGTTCTTTATAATGAAAAAGCCCAATCTCCCCTATCTTTCACACTTTACCTGATACCACTTAATTTTTAAAGAAACGTAACATGCAAACCAACATATAATACTGTCTCTGTTAGAGGCTACAGCTCTGCTGAGCTGCTTGGAAAATGGCCATTAAACATGACCATCAACAAAGCCTTTGTATCCTTAGCAACCCTTCCCTTGGAGAAGGCCATGTTCTTTCCAGAAATGCAGCATATGCAAACCTTGAGCTAATTCAGAAAATAGGAATAAGCACCTTAGATCAGCAGTAGATCTGAATAATTAACTAAGTGAAGCACTGAGATTTCAAGAGAGCACCATCATATAATTACAGAATGATCAAAGACACTAGCTATTCAATAATTTCAATTCCAAATCTGAAAATATAAAGACACTAGCTATTCAATAATTTCAATTCTAAATCTGAAAATATTTTCTCTATGTAATTTTAAGAAATATGGAGTGAAAATGAATTTATGAAAGAATGTATTAAAAGCCGAGTAAATGGAAATAAAGTTACACAGGCAAATTAATGAACTCCCCACAGGAAAGGGAATAGAAAAGGTAGAGAACAGCATCAAAGAAAAAGGATGTAAAAGGAGCTGTGGACCTACATCTTTTCCAAGAAAAGACTTAGAAAAATATCTTTTTTCATTGAAATGTGTTGCTGCAAGGCACGGCAGATGAAAGCCTCAGGAAGATGAGTCATTTGTGAGGTGGTTAAGAATAAAATGGATGTTTCAGCCTAAGTCAGAAACCCAATTAAATGCTTGAAAATAATTGTTTACACACCCTTCTTCCTTGCAATGACTTTGAAAACAATGAAGTTAATCAATGACATTTTAGCTTGTTCTTTTGTATATGAAGCATTGTACATCAAACAATCCCATTAAGTGTTTTGCGTGTTAATTTCTATAAAGGACATTTACAGCATTTTACATATTTTACTTCAGTTTCTTGTTTAAAACCAGCTACAGTTCTCAGAGCAAAATTCTCAAAACATAACTTACGACAGTCTCTTTCATCTTCTTCGTCACCACAATCATCCTGTCCATTGCATCTCAGATTTATTGGAATACACTTCTGGTTCTTTGTGCACTTGAACTGCCCAGACAGACACACATGTGTGTCTGCAAGTTATAAGAACAAATATATCATGTTAAAAAGATTAAAAATTAAAGATTGAAAGATTTAAAAATATAAATGAGTTTCTTGATAAAATTAAAATTTCTTGATAAAATTTACAGCATGGCATTTAAATCAGTTTAGCATGTTTCTGAAGTCTACAATACATATAATCACCTACCACAGTTCAATTCATCAGAATTGTCCCCACAATCATTTTCTCCATCACAGATAAAGGCTGGAAGAGCACAAAGTCCAGTTCCGCACTGAAAACGTCCTGGCTGACATCTGAATTCAGCTGAGAAAAACAAAATCTGTTTATCGATACTACCAGAGAAGTGGTTAAAGTATCTCAATAGTGAATAGTATCAAATAGTGAATAGTATCAATAGTATCAAATAGTGAATAGTATCAAAAGTTCTTCCTCTATGGATGATTCAAAAGAACTTATAAAACTTTGGATTTGCCCATATAGTCTCAATCTGAGTAGATTTTAGAAACTAAAATGCACACATACTACTGAAAAATTAAATTCAAATTCTGATATTTTAAATTTGCATAACTACGGTTTTACCTTACTCATGATACAGAGTGCAACCCTCTACAGATTGATGCTTACTATTAGCTCAACATAGACTTGCAATTTAGGACATAAACACTTGAGTTCAAATCTGCATATGCAAAACTAATCTATCCCACTCTAATTCTATTCCCCATGAAAAGCCTAACATTGTTCCTTCTCAGAGCCACTGCCATTTGAGCGAATGAGCAATTATGCACCTTGATAGTGATATTTTTTATAACTAGGGTAGTTTAAGTAGGGTAGCTTAAAATGTAATCTTATGTAGAATGATTACATATGTTATAGCTTGCTTCAAAGGCCTCTGCGGCAGAAAAAGAGAACTAATTATAAAATTGTAAAAATAAGGGTGAGAGATTTCAATACAAAAATATCAAATGAACCATTACTTAATTGGAAGATTATAGAACACATAGTAAAGCATTTTGAGTGTATAAACTTGAGGGAATAAGGCAAGAATATTTTGATTTATGTAGGTAATATAATAGTATTAAAGTAGTCTCTGACTGGGACTGAAAAATAGCATCATCAACAGATATTACTGTTTATGCATCCAGTCCACCAGAAAGGTACTTTTCTAATAAGTAAACTTGCAGTCAGCCACCATCACAGCAATCATCCTTTGGGATGCTGAAAGCAACATCATAATTGACTTGCAGTTGCCTACAATTCTAGAGGGCAATACTCCAGTAACCTACTACTCGGACTACAGGAGGATATGGAGAAATACGCTGTATCTGCACCACCTTCAGGATAGTCTGTCAAAGTTAGACAGGATGCATGAAGAATAGAATTGTTCATATTGGAGGGGTGAGATTTAGCTCTTCAAACTTTCCTTTGACGATATTTCTAAAACTATAAAATGAAAATATTTCACTATTGTGAAAAATGCACCGAATCTTTAGCAGGAATCACATGGAGAACACTGTTATTCAGGAAATGGTGCTAAATAATAATGTGTAGTTAAACTTCTAAAACTACAAGGAAACATAAGCAAATGAGTTTATAATTCCATATTTCTATTATATACAAAAAAATAAACCAAATAAATCTGGAAGATTTTGTATTTATATATATAAATCAGCAATCTCAGAACACAGCCTTAAAATAAAAATCTTTAGTGAAAACATAACTGGGAACACGTAGAGGTTTAAAACATGAAAAACACCTTATAATTTTCTGAAGACCTTAAAAGACCTTTGGTAGATGTGAGTTAATGAAAGTCTTTTACAGGCTGACAAAGAAGAGCTTGAGCTCTTTGTAAATCTGACAGAGACCAAAGAGAAGAAAACAGTGTGGCAAACAAAAGCATTAAAAAAAATAAATCCTCCGCCTACCATCTATAAAGCGTTATATTTGATTTTGACCCTACTGGCAAAACAAGGTGCCAAATTCAGAATGCACTTACGGCATTCCTCAGGCTCGTCGGAGCCGTCTCCACAGTCATCGACGGTGTCACATTTCCACCAAAACGGAATACATTTGTCAGTTTTGCAACGGAACTGTAAAAGGAAGGAAAGAAGGAAGAAAAGCTTTGATATGATTTTTTTTTTTTTTTTCTAAACAGAAATAGTACAGTTTATGAAAAATTAGATTCACTGCTTAAGTCATTGTTCCATTAATCAACTCTGGCTGTTAATTCTGTAAAACTTATTTTTTCTACTTTTTTTTTTTTTGAGATGTTTTGCACTGAGACTTCTGCTTATACAAATCATTGTAGTTTCAATGACATTGTTACACTGACTTATAGCGCCCCGATATAGACGACTCATTCCATTTTGCTGCATTCTGTGATTTGTTCCTTTTAAGATCTTATTCAAAACAGCCACTCCAGATCTTAATCAGTCTTTGTAGCCTGTTGGATCAGACTTAATATCATTTTTTCCAGACAAACTAAAACACCTATAGTTACAAAAAAGGGCCTTAGCATGCAGTGTTGTGCTTGTGTATAGTATTGCTTATATTGTTTGAATTAAATGAGAAAACCAGAAGCTAGGCCTTCCAACCTTTCAAAATAATATAATATTTGTACAAAAAAAAAAAAGAAGAAAAAATCGTTTGTAGGACCTTGGCAGGGCCTTTACTCTCCACTCAGGCAACACTGTACCTTTGTTCTGATTGAAAGAGGAATGCAAATAAACAAAGAGTAGAAATTACTTGATGCAAACTTCTAGGGCAAAACCTAAAATCAGAGTGTCTAATACTAGGGAGAAGAATCTGGACAGATTTTCAATTTTTAAGAAATGTCCTTTTTCCTACCTGGTATCTATACAGACACAGAAACGAAGGAAACCGACAGGTTTAGAATTACAAGACATTTTATTTTCTGTGACTAGACATAATTTTTTCATTTCTTCACATTTTTAAAATCATTGATTATTCAATAAAGCTGTAGTTAAAAGGTATATTAAATTTGGAGCATCAGCTCAGTTTTATCTTTTCTGCCAAGAAAATTTAGGGTCTTATGGCTATTTATGTGGTAGGAACTGTAGTTGGAGCTACATCATTCTTGTGGGATGTGCTGTATAACAGGCTGGGTCTGAAAGGCAGCTCTTCTAAACTGCTCATCTGTTGCACAAAGGTACACATCTCAGAGTAGCTCAGCTAAAGGGCCTCCAAATATGGAAGACAAACAGAACTCAGACAATTTTCATTCTTAGTATTTTCCACTTGCTCGTCTAGCCTTCCTGCTGCTTAGTTGTTTTAAGGTTTTCT
This sequence comes from Calidris pugnax, assembly GCF_001431845.1. NCBI lineage: Eukaryota > Metazoa > Chordata > Aves > Charadriiformes > Scolopacidae > Calidris > Calidris pugnax. The sequence continues at coordinate 3,947,083 of NW_015090831.1, read as the reverse complement.
CACCACAAGGGACTTCAGGTTGTTAAAATGACATTATTAATTTAATTCCAGGAAATGGGTACTAACTCTTAGAAGCTGCTACATTCTGCATGAAAAACCTTGCATTCCCATCCAAACTGGGGAGTCAGACACTTTGCCAAATCAGGGGTCATATGAGTGTGCCTGGAAGGGACTGGCTTTTAGTGTTCCATAGTCTGATGCATTTTATACTAAACAATTTCTCACGTCAGATTAGCCACTGAAAGACAGCCAAAAGTCCAAAAGACAGCTGTAGATGTGCAGCATATCGGACATCCAACTCCTTTTCATCAGAAATAGCTAACAGTGGGTGTGTCATCAAGATCAATTCCACCATATCCATACCATTCCATCCAGCTATGATTTTACAGCATCATCTGAACATCTTAAGTAGCAAAGTATACCTTCACCACTGATTTCTGTATCTGATGCCATCAGATTGTCAAATTATCAAGCAGTAAACAGATTTCAAAATTGAAAGAAAATTACTAATAACCAATGCCAACTTGTAACTCCTTGTCTGAAGTATCTTCTTCTATTTAACCCTGTTCTCCCTTCCATGGGATCTACACATGATAAAATAGTGTTCCTGGAGGATCCAAGATGTGATACTATCCTTCAATTCAGACAACTACAAATTATTTAGAAAGGAACAGAGCCATTCAATCAACTGCTAGCATATCATTACATGTCAGAATACCTCTCCAGTTCCATTTAAAGAAAATCTTAAAAAAGAAAAAAAAGGGTTTTTTTAACCAAACAAATTTGAGAAGCTAGATATGGGAGGGAAATAGGTAAGAAATCCCTCATTTTACAAGTGGTTTACGCTTTCCTTTTGTTCATCACTTAATGGGAAGCAACAAGCAATCTAAACAGATAAGATATGATGAACATAGTAAAATCACCCCAAACACTAACTTAAAGGAACCGAGGAAGACAGTGGAGAGCTTTCTTAAATAACAATATTACTTGAATGAAACTTTACATCATTTATTAAATTGGCCACTGGCCCCTAAAAATTAAGAGTAAAATCCTTTCCTTAATGAGTACAGACAAAACGCATCATGATGTAGAACACTATAAAAGGTTGTTAGCGTACATATAATAAAAGAGGGTACTAAAAAAGCTGGATGACTAGAAAGGTTTTAAAGGCCATATGTACTATTGCAATCAACCAATTAATTGTCTGGGTAGAACAGTCCAAATACTTTTATCAAAGTGGTTTCCTCGTAAGAAATCAGTATGTTTTACTTAATCTATGTTACATTTTAAGAAAAAAAAAATCACCAAATGTTTATTTCAAGTAGGAATCCACCTCCCATAAAGAATTAAATGTTTTAATGGAAGCTTAATTAATTTAATTGATATTAATTAATTGTATATTCTACCATTGTCACTTCAGCTATAGGGTTGTTTTTTATGTAACCCTATTGTTTACCTACCTGGGCTGAGCTTGTTTTCCTGTATTAATGTAAAGTTCATTCACACATGAGTACTCCCAAATCATCGTTATATACACTTCGTATTTTTATGTTTCATATTTTATACAAATGTTTTTTCCAAAGCAATTTTTATGGGTTTAGTAGCTGTATTTGTTCTAGTGACTGGCAGAAACATCCACATTTGAAAGGGAACAAGTTCCGCATCCTCTAGAAAAAAGGGCATTTGCAAGTCTATTTTCACCTAATAGCCTTGAAGATGAAACGCTTTTAAATGCACCGTGAGTTACTAAGTCTTCAACTCCTCTGAACGATGCTCCCACATTTCATAGGCACCAGCATTCATTACTTAAAAGCAGGTGGAAAATATAATCCCCATGAGTCCTCCCCTCCATAGGTAGGCAGTACCTGACTGGCAGTGCAGTTCGATAAGCACGTCTTGTTATCTGCAGCGAGGTAGAAGTTAGTGGGACAGGCACAAGTAGACATCTTGCCAGGGGCCAGAAGGCATAAATGACTGCAACCACCATTGTCTAGTGTACACAGATGTTTAGACACTGCAGACAGAACAGGAAAAGAATACCAGCACTTATTAGTTGAGTATACTTCAGGGTATCTGCTTTACAGAGGAAAATAAAAATGTATTACATGTACTGTTTTTACAGTGGAAGGTCTGAAATCAAAACCCTATAAGAAGCAACCTTTTCCTTTTGCCTTTAAGCTATTCTCCACTGTATGCAAAATTTAAGTATTACTATGGATGTAGATTCAATACTGAAAAAATGAGAAGATGAAAAAGACAGTAGCCTTTTTTTAATAGTGAAACAAAACGTTAGATTATCTAGGTCAAGTGCCAAACAATTCAAATACAGGGACATCAGGAGATCAGACAAAATTGTAACGCCTACGTTTCCTGACATTCCCTCAGTCCAACAACTTTCTAAACAAAAAAATTCTGTATTATTAACACTTTCTTACTTTCCATATAATAAATTTAAATGTTTCATAACACACTGTTCCATCTTGATAACCAGTAACTTGTACTGTAATGCAACTGAACAGCTCTGTACCTCCAGTCACGATCTGATTTACCTTTTAAATACCCAAATTGTTAGCTTGCCACTGAACAAGATATATCACGTTTATTTAATACCAGATATACTTACAACATTAATCACAGATTTGTGCTTAAAAATGCTAATTTGAAAACTTCCACAATTTGAAACAAAACAGAAATAAAACTAAATCACTGCAGACAAATGAGCTTCCATTTATTCAGCAACTGGCTACTCAGTGAAATTTATCAATGTGCAAAGTACAGACAGAATAATTACCATCAGGTTGCCGATAAGAATGATACACCTGGATGTCTGTTATGGTATGCCAGGAGTTAATCAGCGATAGTCTGTCTGATCCAGAGGTTTTGTGGGCACGGCTGAGTGATTTGGTTTTCCCGTCTGTCCAGTAGATGTAGTCTTCAAACAACGTTAGTGCAATCACCCCTGGAATATCTTGATTAGGGACTGTAAGAAGAGATGCTAAGATTAATGCTCACTCTTGGAAGACTGCCAGTTAAAATATTCCATACTGCATGGGTTGACAGATACAACTGCTATATAATGTCTTGAGAATAATTGTCATGACAATATGTCAAGCCTAGAGGGTTCTTTATTACCAGTTATGATAAAGATGGATGGGGTATGAGCTCTGCTTGCTTAGAATTAGATGGCCCAATCAGTGTTAAGGAAATGAAAGAATCTCAGTATACAAAAATCACCTCCAGATTCTAAACCAATGGCATGTTAAGCTTTAAAAAAGCCAATATTCATTTGCTGGTTTAGCGAAATAAGAATTATTAGAAAACATCTAAAACGCAAGGTATACATCTGCAGATGCGCGGGGTTTGTCACCCTTTAAGACATTTAATAATATTTTATTTCAGCAAAATACACTGACAGAGAGATCTAGGAAAAAAAAGTTTTACATTAAAATAAACATAGCAATGAAAGGGCTTATTGTTTATTCTTAGCATAACCAACCATACAATTAAAAATAACAAAGTGATGATAATACCCCATTGTTACAATATCATAAAATTATGAGCCAACATAGTTTTAAAAAGGAAGGACAAAAGGAAGAAAAAGCTTCTGATCACATTGGTCAATTTCTAAATTATAATGTTTTGTCACTGAATCACTCTCATTATGTGATAGAATTGAAAAGGCAGATCAGAGCAGCTGAGTCTGCCATTTTTAACCAGCATATCCTTAACACCTTTATCTTGTTTTCTTAGACAAAAATAGCTTCACCTTTTTACCTGGGCTGTGCTTAAATAGATTTGGCAAATTTCAAATTCTAGTGGGAACATTTCATAGTTCACTGACAACTGATACTGAGTATATGGAATGACAACTTAGCAAATTCAATTTCGTATACAATAGCCTTGCTGATAGAGAACTCCAGTGTAGGGCATGTCGCCTTCTAGTCAAGGAAATCCTTCTTCTTTGACCTGAAATTATTTTCCCTTCCTGTATGTTAAAATATTACGTAGCCATTATATTGAAATAACAGTATGATATTCCTTTAAAGAGCTTCATAACATTTCTAGGAAACTAGTCAAAGCACAAAGAAATCTTAATTTGGGCACTTATTACATAAGCAACTTTGTCATCGTTCCTTACATAAGTACCTTTCCTTACATACACTACCCCCAGGAAAAGCTCTTATAATTTCTCTTATTTGTAGAATCACATTGTGAAAAGGGGGTCTACAAATTTGAAGCGAATCACTCCCCATGGCCACTGTTGCTGTCCCGTTCTTCTGAGCCAGGAAGGGAAGAATTCTTGAAGTACCATTACTTTTAGTTTTGCCACTAAAGTAACAGACCAATTACAACACAACAAGGATACAGAAACTCCAAGCACAGATATTTCCATTATATTGATCCTTTTTCCTCTTTTTTCCTTATTTTATCACCACTGGATTTATCAGAATAAATTGCAAAAAGAACCTCCTAGTTTGGGGGAAACACGCAAAGGCTAGAGCAGGGTTTGTCTGTCCACTGGAAGACCTATATGTGCTATCACCCAATGAGATCAACTACTTGCATGTTAATTTTATCCCCTCTCTGCTCTGGAGTGAATTAAATAATTCCCTTGGTGGGGAAAATAGTACCCAGCTTCAACCTAGACATAGTCTGGAGTATGGGTATATCTCCAGTACTGCAAATGGTGAAACAAACCCTGCTCCTATTCAGAGTTGAGCCTGAGCAGTCAAATGCCAGTCATTACCTGGTTTTATTATTATTATTTTTTTTGCTTAAAATGGGTGATTTTCCTTGTACTTCTTGAGATATTCCTTAAGCTCTGCACACATCTTTGTTAACAATGAGTTCTACTTAATAATTTTCCAGAAAAGGCATGTATCCCGAATTTTAATTTTTAAAAGTGACTGATCTTTAAAATGCTTTAGCATAATTATTGATTGGGAATACTAATTATCATATCATCTGCTAACTACCAGATTACTGCAATTAATTAAGAAAGCATAGAATTTACACATTCATGCAATTTGGAAAAAGGAAATTATAACTCTGAATTATTTCAGAATTACTAGTTCATCGAAATCTGTGTACATGCATGCCCTCTAAAAGAAATACCTTTTTGGGTTGAATCACTATCCAGTATTTCTGCAGATGCCTGAAAAACTGGACTCATTCTGACGTCTTCTGTTGCCACTCTCCCCAGTCAGTTACTTCCTCGAATTTAAGTCATTTATTCTGCTGTTATATTCACCATGGGATTTGGAGCACAATCCACTGTGCCATCTTTATATATGAAGACTCAGTTATACTAAACTCAGCACTTTTTCTTTTAGGTAGATCATAAGCATTTGTTATTGAAAGTTGTTTTTCTTTTTAACCTTTAAGTTAAATGATTGTGCCACAGTACAAAAATTAAAAGACAAGCAGGAATTTTAGGTACATCTGCAAAACTGCAGGAAATTCCCCACTGATCTAAAAGGGCAGTTTCTAATGAGAAATACAAACTGGGCTGACAGAAGAAGCAGGAAAGAACAGCAGAGAGAGGACTGCTACTCTGAGCAAAACCCTGAAGCTATCCATAAAGCTATTTATTTCATTTTGCTTGACTTCTGGAAAAATATGTTTGTATAAATTATGACCCGTGCTGCTACATTTGACATCAAATTAAAGATACAAAAGATACCATTCCCATTTTTCTAAATAAAATGAATGTGCTTTTTCCTTTGTCTGTTGTCTCTTACTCTGATCACAGTTAAAATAAAAATGAGAATAAATGGACATGTAAAAGCCTTAATGCACATGAAGAGGATTTATATAGGAAAATTATTTTGATTTGGCCATCCTTATTTTTACACACCAATGAAAAATATGTCTAGAAGTCTTCTTTTTGGCCACGAAGAAATTACAAGTAAACACCATACCCTGGGTATAGATGTATGAGTAAATGTTTACTTTCCTTTCTAAGTATGTTTGTGGCTATCCATACAATTTATCCTACCTTCAATGGATTATGCACACATCAGAATCCAGAAGAAACTTCATATACATCAACTAAAGATTCAGATAAATGTGTGGTGTAAAATGTTAAATACTACAGGTAGAGCACTGCATTTTAGAAAACTGCTCATTGACTCAAGTACTTTTTTTTTTTTTAAAGCCAATTCTATAAAGGGAAGCTCAAATCTTCTCATTATCTTAAAAACAAAACCACAATATAAAACACAATGAAACAAATATTATACTCTTTTTTTATATTATTTAAAATTACAACAGAGTATATCTGTTTCTAAAAACTGAATTTTCTGTTATTACTGTGTATTGGTTAAAAGTTGAAACTGTCAATGGTTTAAACACTCACAGATCAGGACTGTAGTTTCTCCTGCCATTATTTCTGATTTATGAGTAACTTTATAATTTTAATGAGCTTTTGCATTAAAGTCAACTTTTCTTTGTCAGGTTTAACACAAACTTGATCAAGATTCTTTCAGAACCTTGCACCATTCATAGCTGTATGGATTCTGTTATGACTATGAAACTTAGAGAAAGTTCTAAGAAAAATAAATAAATCACAGAAGCAATGAATGGTCTGTGTTAAATAAAATGGTACAAATAAATAAAAGTATACAAAAATATATGTAAACTAAACCACACAGAAAAAAGTATAGTATCAATGGATGCAGATATTTCCTATAAATATTCTAAGCTGACCATAAAAATATAAAAATTCTTATAAAATAAGAATTAATAATACATAAATATAAAAATCAAAATTCTTCTAAGCTGATCATAAAACTCAATGTAATTTCTTCCAGTTGAGAAATCTGTAAAGACTGAGAGAAGTTTCCAAAAACAGGCATTCAAAAGACAGCCTAACTGCCATTAACTTTAATTTTACTGTTTGAGGAAAAGATCTATCACAGCTGAATATGATTTTTCTTTAACTTTTAGTATATTACAAAGAATGGAGCATCAGAACTGTTGATGTAATACGCTAAAAAAATCTACAGATCACATCAACTAGGAATGACCATAAAAATGAACACAAAACTGTGAGGGAACTTTTACATCTTATTTTCTGATGGAACAGTAAAATAGTCTTTCATGCTCTTTATTCTGTGCCTTTGAGGATATCAGCTTCCCAAAATTTCAGGCGGTGACAGCTACTAATTTATCATAAATGTATGTAGTAGAAGAAACACCCACTTTCTTTCTTCAGTCTTTCCTTTAACTTTGAGCAAACCTCAGCTGCATTACGGAACTACCCCTTCATAAATGACATACATTAGTTATATGTTGCAATACTAATTACTAACCTCACAGCATACATTATGGTGTGAATCACGGTTTTAAACAAGGAAAGCAAGACTAATTGCTCTCCATTCTTTGGTAAGTTCTGTAAAAATGGACTACTTCCTCCAAATTCAAAGAAAAGCCAGGTTAGTCATAACTGATAAGCAGCTCTGCTTCCCATGCATCACCTATTTCAAAACATTTAATCAAGATATCTACTTGACAATCCATTAGTATGGAATTCATATATTACGTTAAATAAAAGAATTACATTATACCAACATAAGGGTCAGATGTCCTCCAGTAAATTAATGGAGAATTTAAATAATCAGATTTTAACACACAGCTATGAGAACTGCACTCACTCACTCTTAAATACTTTCCAGAAATACCTATGCATTCAATAGTATTTATTTTTTTCTTTTAAAGTTTCTCAGAACAGCTCACCCTACAGCCTCTATGAGAGCTTCAAAAATTGGGTTGAAGTAAGCTGGAGCCAATCCAAATCTCAAAACACTCTGCAAGAATAACTAACAAAACACCCCACCTGCAGACCAGTAACCCACTGGACCCAGTTCTAACAGTCCCTAAGTATTTTACTAGACCAGAACTATTGCTTTCCTTTCAGACGAAGAAATCTCAACACCTATAACTGAAGTGCAGTTCAATCAGAAAAGGGCTAATTGCCCAACCACTACAGGACTGGGACTCCATCACCGTGGACGGGCTCACTGGTCAGCTGCCATGGCATAAGGGAAGGGGTGAGCAGTGCCTTTAGCCCTTACGTAAAATCCTTGCCTGAACACTATTCCTCTGCTGACTGCTTCCACTCGGTCCCAAACAGTTATTTCAGTGATTCAAATTTCTTACAGCTTGCGATACAGTACATCTCAGAACATATATGCCAGTTTTCATATACTGCAACATACACTGTGTATCATATATGAGTAAAAAATTGATTTACTTTGGCCAGCAACAGAATCTTATGAATTCAGACTGATACTTTATTTTTCAAGACAAAGTATTTGTATAATAAAATGCACTACGGGGGCATATTCAACAAGTTATTCAACAATTATGAGGGACAAAAGACATGGAAGGCACAATCAACACCCTTAGTAATTTCTGAGGAAAAGCTGCACCCAAAATTTGGTTTTGTGATTCCTTTTCCCACCACAGCCTCCTCCTACCAGAGATGGACAAGTCCCTTGCAATCCCTCCTCTCTAACAGGCTTTCTACTGCCACTTCTAATTCTCTACTGGGGTTTCCATTTTATACAGAAATCATGGACTCTCTTACACTGAATGCTAATCCCAAACACTGCTTGGACCAAACAACAAGGAGATGAGAAATGTGACAATAAAGAGAAGGCAGAAAGAGAATGAAAGCACAGGCTTATCAGAAAGGTGCAGAAAACAGGAGGAAAAAATGCCATTGAATAGTAAAAAGGAAAAAAAAGGGAGGCTTGTAACAGATGAGAAGCAGTGGAAAATAAAAATTATTAGATACTTGAACACAAATAAAAATTACAACAGATAGCATACTAAAGGGAGATAAAGTGCTGCACGAACTTTAGGGAAGAGCCACATGACTCCATAAAAGGGAACACAAGAGAAGTGTGCACAGACTTAAAATGTACATCTCTCCTGCATTTTGTACTAATTTTGATCCAAGAATAGAAATTCATATGCTGCGAATCATATCTGTGATAAAAATGTCTACATTTCTCTTGTTTTCCTTGTATTTTCCGAGTACCTCTACTTACGTATAACAAAAATATTCATTTGATTTCAGGGGTGAAAATCATGCCAACTGGGATTTCTTAACTACAAAATATATCTATTGAACAAGCCATACAGAATAAGCCCGGTCCCACTCACCTCTTACTGAAACAGAAATATTTCCGAAAGTAAAAGCAAACACTCCAAGATGAACAAAAAAAAAAAAAAAAAAAGCTACAATGTCAGCTTTTCAAATCCATATGCCAAGAAGGAGGGTCATTAAAAAGAGCCAATGTTGACTTCTTCTAATCAATAAACACTACAAGAATAGCTGGACTCTATCATATCCACCAAGGTTACATTTTCTTTAGCCTTCGGTTCCTGTTCAAGCTGAAGCTGGTTGATCACTTCAATTCTAACCTTGAGAAAGATCTGTCCCCTTCCAAAAAGAAGGGACCGCAACCTTGCAAAGTGTACAAGAAGAGAAGGGGTGAAAGATTCCTGCCATGCTCTTTCCAAAAACGCATTCTAGAGTTCCAGTGCTGGTAATTAACTGCTAAAGGTAATTAACTGTCATTAAGTCACATCTTGAATGACCACTTTCTCTCACCATGGCATTAGAGGGTTTAATATTTTTCCTAGAACTTTTTTTTTTTTTTTTTTTTTTTTTTTCGAAAAGAAAAAAAAAACACACAAAAAAAAAAAAAAAAAAAAAAAAAAAAGGTCTCAATGTCAGCTTTTCAAATCCATATGCCAAGAAGGAGGGTCATTAAAAAGAGCCAATGTTGACTTCTTCTAATCAATAAACACTACAAGAATAGCTGGACTCTATCATATCCACCAAGGTTACATTTTCTTTAGCCTTCGGTTCCTGTTCAAGCTGAAGCTGGTTGATCACTTCAATTCTAACCTTGAGAAAGATCTGTCCCCTTCCAAAAAGAAGGGACCGCAACCTTGCAAAGTGTACAAGAAGAGAAGGGGTGAAAGATTCCTGCCATGCTCTTTCCAAAAACGCATTCTAGAGTTCCAGTGCTGGTAATTAACTGCTAAAGGTAATTAACTGTCATTAAGTCACATCTTGAATGACCACTTTCTCTCACCATGGCATTAGAGCAATTTCTGTCAAAGAATTTTGGCACCTCAAGACAGAAAATTTACATTGTTGATCAAAGCTTTGAAACAAGGCTGCATTATTTTGCATTCTACTCTCTGAAACGCTTGATTTCCTGAACTGCAATAAAGTCAAAATAAAAAGCCTATTGATGTCTTGACTCAAATGGAGCCCGTGATAAAAATCTTATGAAGAATTTTAAGAATCTTCCAAAAAGAAACAACATCAAGAAAGAAGAGTATTTAATAAGAAAAGAGCTATGATACCTACAAAATAAAAAAAAACCTTGGAAATTGCTGATCCTCACTCATGCTGAAACCACTGGCCCATCCTGTCCAATCTTGTATTTGAATTCCCTTACACTTCGTACTTTAAAACTTGCATATATGCACACCAATTCCAAGGTTTATAAACACTCAGAAGAAATGAAAAAGACGTTCTCATGAAAGAGTTTTTTCAAATTGAGGTACTACAGGAAAATTTCTCTCTGGTAACTACATACAGCTAAAGAATTCATTTTTAAATACTTAATTCATTTAAGGTTCAACACTTTTTCATTGCTCAATTTTTATGCTGCCGTAAGATGAAGCAACGAAATGCCTAACTTGTTTTTACAATATAAAACATCAAAGAACTTGGCACAGCTAAGCTCAGAGGAGCTTCTGTACTTCCTAAACTGGACTGTCAGGTTCCACTTTTATATTAGATACTGAAATTCTCATCTTCAAAGAGGGTAATGGGAAAATGGTAGGCACCTCTGGGTTTTAAGAGCTCTGAAGGATAGGAAAACCTGCATGAGGCAATCGGATACCCAGGGATCTGCAAAGCTTGCAGCTCCTCTGGGCAGTGGGAACTAAAAACAGCTGTTAAGTCTGACAAATTCTTAAATATGGTTTTTCTTTTAAGGCTCACAGAAGTAAACCAGCTTAGTGCTTAGCCAGATTAGTGCTTCAATGCTTGCTTAATCATTTGCTGCGCATAACATTTGCGAATGCTGCAGTGCTAAATTGGGTAAGCTCTAAAGACAGTTTACATAATCAAGCATTAAACTTCAAATAGATAAGCAAGGTCATTGCTGCCCCTAGCGCCAAGAAGAGCTCCCAAGTACCCTAAGATTTCTGGCCTAGTTAGTGTGTTTTCAAAGTTCTTTCTAGGACTCTCTTGGTATTTATAAAAGCCTATTTCTCTATTGAAATGCAGAGGAACTTTACAAGAGAAAAGCAGCAGATGGTCTCTTTTCCTGAAAAATCTTTAAGATTCATAAGAAAGAAAAAAAAATAATACTTGTTGCAAAAAGTGTTAACACTGAGATCTAAATACGTGTAAACTCCCATTGCATGGAATAAACACTCCTTGGTTTAACATACAGCACGCCAATAATTAGCCCAAGATTGTTCTGTTTGTCCCCAAGAAGTATCTAGTGCAGAGCACAGGACACTGCAGTCTCTCTCATACAATAATATCTCTTTATGACATAAGATCCACCCATTCTGACAAGATACTTATTTGCTGGGGCTTGAGAAATCTCTGTAGCATTTTCTGATACATTTTGTAACAGGTAATTTAAGATCCAAAAAAGCACATTCTCAGAAAAAACACTCACAGAAACCTAGTCTTATCCTCAAAGGTCACAGAAACAGGTGAAAAAATACTTAGATTACGATAAGCAGCATTTCAGATTGCATCACTCGCATGATTTCCATGAGGTATTTTTCCCTGCTCCATGAGTATTTATTTATGGTCATCATATCTGTGCCTTTATCCTTCTCCATTTGAAACCACGAAGGACAGAATAATCTCAACCATCCCTTAGTTAACTCTGACAATAGAAAGTGTCTCAAAAGGACAAAGGAAAATGGGCCATGAAATCCGTGTGAATAATACGTCGAGAAACACATCACACGATATGAAACTGATCTCTCTCATTTAAGTGCTTATCAACATGGAGCACAGTTTCTCATATCGGAAAGCTAGAAGGAACCACAGGTTCACCTCCCCAAAACCCCAACCACTGAACTTCTCCGAGCTGCCCTTATTAAGACAATTAATTTGAATTGTTATATTTTGTCTTCCAGAAATATCTCTAGTCTTGTACTGAAACATGAAGACATGCAAAATTTATTTGCTAGTTTGTTCCAGGAGAAAGGGGGAAACAGGGAAGACATTCTGATTAAAGACAAATTGATCATTGTGTAGGAGCTTTGCAAAATTCTCGAAGCACCCTTTGGAGCACCTACAGGCATCTGTTTGACACCAAGAATTCTATCAATTCTTTGTTAAAGCCACAGAAACTTTTCTATAACTTGATTTTGGTTTGAATGTCATATTTTGAGTGAAGCTCTTGACAATAAAAATGACAAACAGCATTAGCTAAGGGGAAAAACTTTCTCCTACATTATTTAAATATATTGGGATCTTTCTCCCAAAGCAAAATTTTCCTACTACTTGAATCTTTATCTATAACTTGTATTTAAAGTAGATGTCCTCAAAAGTAGTGTGATATCAGGTCTGCACAAAGTCATTGTCACTTTTGGAGTTTGCCTCAGGTATTTCACTGGTACCAAATTTTGATACCACTGCTCTTCACTGGTACCAGCTTTGTGACAAATCTTCCTCTTCCCTAGGTTCATATATGTTCAAGGGAAAACATTAACTCCATGAATATAAAAGCATTTGAAGCTGATTTTACCCACTTGGGCAAGAGAAATCCAGAGGCTGGAGACCGAGGCAAGGGACACTAAAGACAGCATGACTAGAATTTTACAGGTGTCTTCTGAGATTTAGCAATAGGAGGACACTTTCTGGGACAGAAAAATTCTGAAACTTCCAGGTTGAAACAGAAAATTGAGAAAGGTTTGACCACTGCAATCAGGTTAGTGTTAGGAGAGACACGATGGCTATTAGTTACTTTTTTACTTTGAAAGATCCAGAAAGAAGAGTAAGAGGATAATTGTACGAGAATAAAATAGTGGGATAGCAGCAGAGGGAGTAACACGGAGGCATATGGAGCTCTGCTTCATCTGTCAGAAAACTAGAGTGTCAGCAGGAATCCAGCCAGCACTCGGGGGTTTGTCTGGGCAAGTACTGCTCAGGTGAGCAGGTTACGACTGTCCTGCGTTCACTAGAAAAACCTTGGAATTTAATGCCTGGATTAATGGGAACGTTTACAGCTCTGATAGCTACTGCTCTAGTCTCTCTAGTCTTCCATCTCAAATAACTGCCATTGAATTATTCATTATCTGTTTCTAACTTACTATTCACGAACAGAAGGATTAAAAAACTCTTGTTGTTTTGTTTCACAGCAAAGCTTCCATCTGAAAATAAAGTAGTTATTTCATGAACTCTGGTTTGGAGAAAACCTGGAGGCACGCAGGATGAGATAGAAGCCTAAAAAAGCCCAAATGCATGAAGTTTTACCAGGGTAGCAGCTGTTGTGATGTTTGGGTAAAGCTTGCGGGAGGGAGCTCAAGTAACACCGTTTCATTTCGAAAAAAAACAATCCACAAAACCCCAACACACTGATAGTATTTCATATATTTGAACAAAAGTGAAAGATCTTTAATTAAACCATTTGGAATATGAGAACTATTCATCACAGTGTAAAACTTCTTTCTTTTTTTTATTTAAACACTTTATAGATAAAAGATCCCAGCTTTTTAATTATCTGTCAGGTGAGGAGCAGAACACAGGGATAAAGATTACTTCATTATATAAGTATTTCAAAAGTTATTATTTTATCCATCTGCCAGGAAAGCCCCAAATTACATTTACAATTGCAGTCATTTTATTGATTCATGCTGAGCAGACTAACAGGAATTTTCAGGCTTTCTCAGGCTGGAGAAAGGCTGGTTTTAGCCACGCTCCAGCACGTGGCACACAGGACACATCCCTTCCACTTTTAACAGCCAAGTTTCACAGGCTTTGTAACTTGGTCCAGAACGTGTGCTGTGAATATACATTAAAGTACAGGATTGACAGGGCAGCCTCTGATGGCTGAGTCTTTTCCTGGAGTTTCTGGTTTCATTTGACACTATTTTCATGGACATGTAAAAATTATTCGTAACAGAGAAGGAATATGAGAAACAACTTTTAAAATATTGATAAAAAGGGAACAACTCTCTAATAAGGGTTGCAAAATGTTTTAAAGTACATTTTTTACATAATTACATAGAAAATACAACAGCATCTTCAATTTAAAAATTATCAAAAAAAGAAAAAAGCAAATTCAGAAGAAAAAAAAAAAAGCTGTTGACCAACCTTTATGCCTACGAGATCCATCCATGTCAGAAAACTCAATATGATTTTCATCAGCCCAGTACAGTCTATGGTTGACATAATCTATTGTAAGAGCCATAGGTCTGGATATCTGTGTTTCTATGACAACTGTTTGACTGGAGCCATCCATACCAACACGGCCGATGTGAGGATACTCACAGCAATCAATCCAGTACAAGAATCTATAAAACAAAATACAACAGCTGCTTCATTTAGAGATGAGAAAATAATAACAATTAATTTAGTTAGTTGATCTCAAGAATAAATCAGTATTTATTCTACAATGTTTCCATTTCCACATTGGTTTTTGGATTATTCTAGACCTGCTTGTGAGTGAGTGTGCTAAACGTAAAAGGTTTGAATATCACAGTCCTGATGGTAGGTACAATTTCTTTGGATTCATTATGGACCAGTAAAAAGTGCACTTAAATGCCTTAGTCTTGATACCTTAGAATTTGAAGTATCACCCAGTTTGGACTTCATGAATCTCACATCCTGCAAAAATGGCATCACTGCTAGACTTATGACAAACATTGTATTACAGTTACTTTTTTTAAACACATATTGCAAACCCTTGTTTTTCTGCTAATACTACTGTGCTGCAAATTGTATTACTTCAAGAAGTCCTACTTCCAAAACATTAGAACAGTTTCTCACATAAAGGGCCTAAAAAAATGTGGAAAGCACTGAGAAAGACTGTTGGAAAGCTGAGTAGCAATTTTCTCTTTAGTATACTATTGAGCCACAATACAGAGCATGTTTTCCAAATAAAAAGAAAAACTATTATTTGGTAGATGGATGCACATTGCTATTGCTGTATGCCATTACTTGGAACCTCGGGACAGATCTCTCCAGCTGGGAAGCTGATACGACTCGACTCTACAGGTTTTGGACAGGCTCTCAAAAACCCAGATGCAGCTCATATTTTTAGTAGCCACCTGAAACACTCTTTGTGTCCAGGAGAAAATAGTGGCCCTAAGAACAGCTACCTGTATCCTACAAAACTGTGGAGCAATTGGCACTGAGCCCGTCCCACAGAAGCACTAGAGAAGGGGAACTTTTTCCATTGACTCCAACAGAAATATTTTTATTTGGAAATATATTGTTAGTATTTTATGGCATCAGCAATATAGTTGATATAGCATTTCTCATTTGTAAGAAAAAAAACTAAGATACAATTAATCCTATTTCAAACAATAACTCTGAATCTGAAATGCAAAGTTTTATTTTCAGCGGCTTGCCGTATTAAAAATAAATGAACAAACAAACATATTTATTAGAAAAGAAAAAAAAAAGAGCTTGGTCCCTCATATTGTGCACTGAGCAGGAGCACAGTACAGATTTTATGACTGTGTATATCTAAACCTTCCTGGAAGACTGGGACTCTCTGTATAAACTCTGTAAAGCTGATTTTTGCATACACAGGGAATATATCCTGGATGTCCAGGCAACCAGAGAGAGCTACCATGTATTGGTATCCTGAATACATTTAACAAATGGCTACATCCTCCCTGCCAAATTTCACAGGGAAGAAAGAGTAGAGTTACAAGAAAATTCAGTGCTAAGTTCTAAGAACTGATAGAAAATGGCTCTTCTCAAAAATAGTCAAGTAGGCAGGTTACATTTCTTTCCTAGGAAATACACTGCTTTTCTTCGTTTAGGCAGAGTCCAGATGAACTTAATAATATTCTCCCATCACTGACACTTGAGGTGATTATTTGAAACTTAGGATTTAGAGATGGAAAAGAATCCTGAATTTGCCATGATACCATAACAGTGTTACGAGACACTACTAAAGCTTTATTCATCCAATTTGCAGACACGTATCCTAATGTTCCACAAAACAGAAAGCATTAAATATAGAATTCAGATCTGAAAAGACATAGGACAAGCTTGCCATAGTCTATTTCCTTTATTCAGGCACTAGATGATCATTTAAGTATTACTATTCAGAAGTATTATTTTTCTTAAAGATTATATGCAGCATAAATATTTAAGAGAATACATTTGGTTAGAAATTCACCAGGTTTTAATGACTTTCAATTAAATATACACTTGTGTTTTAGTGGATAGTGATAATATAGATGATGGTTTACTGGTGAATTGAGAGGCCTCTGTTTATGAGGCATTAACTGCGTATTGAGCCATATAGACAATGGCTGTGGCATTACCCATATAGTCACATAAACAGGAAATACATCAATGCTTTTATGCATTTTCTGTTTCAAGAGTATAAATTCTTCTTCTATCATCTGAATTAGAGG
Organism: Calidris pugnax; assembly: GCF_001431845.1. NCBI lineage: Eukaryota > Metazoa > Chordata > Aves > Charadriiformes > Scolopacidae > Calidris > Calidris pugnax. Next base: position 3,930,421 of record NW_015090831.1, on the reverse strand, counting down.
ACGGCATGAAATGGTTAGAGGGTTTGACTCTAATCTAATTGAGAATCTAATACTGATTTTGTTTTGATCAAATAGCAATGGCTAGAAAGTTTCCACTTAAAAAAAGCCCTAAACAGAAAAAAGTAAGGGCTTGTATTTCTTGGGGTTGGACAAGATGACCTTCAGTTATCCATGCAAAGCTCAACTATTCTGTGACTACGTGAAAATCAAATGTTAAATAAATTTGCTAATGGAAAGATGACTTTTTTTTTCTTTCCTTTTAAAAATCATAGTATTAGGTCAATTTTCTCAAGGACATCAATGTTATGGCAAAAATTATAATATTATAAACTTATAACTGTGAAAAAAAAAGTCCCTGATTCCTATAGCTCTCACACCAGCCAAGGATGACTTTTTTTTTCTTTCCTTTTAAAAATCATAGTATTAGGTCAATTTTCTCAAGGACATCAATGTTATGGCAAAAATTATAATATTATAAACTTATAATATAGCTGTGAAAAAAAAAGTCCCTATAGATCTCACACCAGCCAAAACATCAAAAATGGTGGTGCTCAAAACTTCACTCAGAATACCAGCACAGATTTATATTCATAAATAAATGGTAAGTCATGCAATAATTAATAAAATTAGCAATTAAAGGCACCAGTTAACAAACCACTTAGAGTAACATGGCAGTTCTCACTTCTAATCATTGTTGTTGCAACAATTTTTTCAAGCACATTGATCATTACAAATATCTGAAAACTAAAGTTAGAAACTAAGTCACCTAAAATAAACCCCTTGCATCCTAAAGAATTAATCAGTCTAATTATTAGACATGTGTGAAATTCAAAACTTTAATTTTACAGAGTAAAAAAGGCAAAAGATGTCTTCAAATTATGCAGGATTAAACATTTTCACTCTTCGATTAACATGCAAGAAACTGTCAGAAAAAAAAGTCTTCAAATATGTGGTAGATGAATCACCCTAAATTACTTTGGGAGCCAGTAAACGCAGAAAAGAGTGCTAACAAGACAGTTTGCTTCAGTGAATAAATGAAACAAAGCTGAAAAATTGTCTTCCATGTGACAGGAACTTTTTGTTATTCAGTAACACACTTTAAATAAGATAGGGATATTTTTTAAATATCTGCTTTCCTCCTACCAAAAGAAAACATTTACAGAGTAGTAAATATAACAAAACAAGGCTTAGTACCTGCATTCATCCTTCTATTACACCAATTTTATATGTAACGATGATATAGTAAGCATTGGTAATGCATTTTAGACTACTGATATCCAGTGTAGCTGAAAGTTAGACAATGAAAAACTCATTTGTATTTCCTGTCTTCTGTTTTTATAAGAAAATATTTCAATATAAAATCAGTATTAAATATGAATTACTGCAAAATGGCTGCTTCATACCCAGCTTGAGGATCTAAGGACAGATCTCTAGGAAACTTCACTCTCTTGCTCACAAGGACGGTGGGGTATAAGCCATTGAGTTTAGACACCTCAATAATTCTCTTTTCAGTATCAGACCAATAGAGATTCTTCCCAATCCAATCGACAGCCAGTGCATTGGGAACAGCTGTATTGTGGACTACCTAGAAAAGCAAAAGTTACATAAATTATTCCTCTAAATACTGTGAAAAATAACAATTCAAGAGTTACTAATAGCAGAATATTAAGAGGGTGGATATATAATACAGTGACATGTGAAGAATAGATATTATTCCCTGTTAAACACTTACATTTCTGAAGTAATGCTACTTCATAAGTAGCTAAGATAATGTGACACTTTCCTTACAGTAGAGCAGAATGGAGAATACCATGATGTAGTAAAAAACAATTTTCCAACTTCCCTGCATTATGTTGTAACTTTGAAGAATATTGTATCTTTCATTTTTCATCTTAAGTTTCTAATTTTTCTTTTGTCTCAATTTTAGGGAAAATAAAAACACTACAGACATTTTGCCTTTACTACTCTATTTTTCACAGAACCAAATGGAGATGAGGCTTCTCTCCTCATGGTGTGCCCTCAAACACATCTGCTTATTAGCTCACCATTTCTCTCACCAATCGACATCCACGTATATTTCATTTTAATACCACAGTATTAAAGGGTTCATGACAGACAGACCATAAGGGCATTGAACTCTGGCAAACAGGACAAGATTACCTAGTTGGAAAGTAAATACTGTGCTCTTATTTCCAACATTCACATGGCAGAAAAAAGAGGAACTTTCTAAGAATTAGAATAAATTTCAAAATGACTCCATTATTAACAAAAAAATGGAGACACAGAAGCAATTTAGTTACCCAGTGGAAAGCCTATGCCCTGCTCACAGGGACATGTTATTCTCAAGGTTTCTGATGATCTGAGTAATTCTGAGACTTGAACAAACACCTCTAGATATACCTGATTATAAAATCTCATCATGATTGTACGATTCAATCTTCCTTGGCTGGGAGTACTTCAATGTTAAGTGTTGAGTGACATTTGAATATTCCCAATCATTAGAGTCCAACTTCTCCTAGGCTTAAAAATTCTATTTCTGATAAGGTCTTTTAGGACCTATTCTATTCCTGATTAGGTCTGTGCAACTAGAACTTAGGGGAAAAAAAAAAACAAACCCAACACAGAGCAATACTTGAAAATATTTGAGATTTCTTAAGTACTAATAATGGGTTTATTACTGTAGTGTTCATTCTAATTTATTGTCATCTTCACCACTAAAACCATGTGCAATAGAGTATAAAACATTACACATAAACCTGATTATGTATAACTGAATGTGTTATTTTTAATTTTATTTACCATTTCAAGAAACTGAAAAGCCTTCAATATAAGAAGGGATACTATGAGATACTTTAAACCAATTTTATAGTTATGAATATGTAAAAGCACCCTTTCATGTTATTACGATATTTATCACCTTATACAATTTTTAGAAATTAAATCCAGGCACGCACCAATTTTTTAATATGAATGAAGTACTTTATTTTCTAATATCTTAACACTTCCAGCTCCCTGGTTTATAAATATGTAATTGCAGCAATCGCTGCGCTGTAACATGGGACATTTCACGTAGAAATGGATAGCTCTGCAAACTTAGATAGTGTTTTAGCTACACTATCTAGAAGCATCAACCAAAGTAATTAGTCTCTCTTTTCTGATGACTCTTCCTTTGGAGAGTCGCTTTAAGCTTATTGCTGTCACTGAGATCAGCAATGTGACATTTAAGGTACACAATCCAGCTTACTACAGCATTTCCCAATAGCAGATTTCTATTCTATTTCTAAATCTACAATACTATATATAAAACACTGTGTTAGTGTTTGAACACATTAATGTGAAAAATTTCTTGCTTCAGTTGTATAAATATCTCCTCCGTGATCAGATGCAGAAGAAAAATGAGATGCCATCAGGTTACCCAGTACAAGAAAGCTAGAGCTGATAGGCTGAAAAGATGCTATCTTCTAAAAGTACACTATTAGTACACTAATAGTAAATTTATTTATAGGAAATAGTAAAAGAAGTATGAAGGAAATAAAATTAAAAATTCGTACTTCAAGGTAAAAGGCTATCAAACATAAAACCTCCCTTCTATGACAAAAAAAATAATTAAAATATTTAAACAGGATTGCTGGCAAACTAATTATTTTTAACATCAATTATTGAATATGTGCTATGCTAACCTATTAAAATCAAAGTCAAAGAGACATACAGTTATCATTTGGCAATGGATAAAATATTACTGACAATTTCAGACAGCTACAATATATAATTCTTGATACATTTTTGCACATATTTTTATCTTTCAGAGGCCAAAGCTGAGCCAATTTTTTCAGTGAAAAAACCAAATACTCTTATGAAAATTAAATGCACTTATATTCACAATTTTTGATTCGAATTTGGCATCCCATTTGAGTAACATCTCTATCAAGATGACATTCATTCACTAAATTGCAAAATATTAATGAAGGACAAAAGACATACCCTCCATGCCCCCAGTCTAATTTTCTTCTAATATTTGTTCAAATTTTTGAAACATTTTCATAGAAATGACATTATTATTACATCATTAGGAAGCAATAGGAGTTTTTTCTGCACTCCCACCTGGAAATTCCGACTTTTTGACTGGGAAAAATTCTTTGTTCTTCTTGAAATAGTTAAGACTAGAAAGAAAAAGTCTGGGGTAATCCCCAGTCCCGAGAACATTCCCTAAAATAACAAAATACAAACTACTCTGCTACAAATAAGATACAAATGCAATTAAATTTTACTAGGATATGCTACTGTTACTGTGTCTATATGTATATACCAAAACCTCACAATCTGGTTTCAAAGTATGAAGGAGCATTCCCCAAAATACTCAAAAAATTTAATTCTAGTAGTGACATTATTAATCCCCAATTACCTTGATGTCACTTCCATTTAAAGACATTCTGTTTATGCGGCTGCCATTTGGTCTGCTGGAATCAATCCAATAGATGAACTCTTCTCTGTAGTCAAAGTCTATTGCAATCACATTGTTCAGCCCCTAAAAATAGAAAAAAGAAAAGTCCATTCATTCAAATGTTTGAATACAAACTGTTGGATAGCATTCAGAATGCAAAATACATGGCATGCGGTATTTAAAATGCTTTATTTTACTGACTGCATATTTTTGAAATACCACTCTTATTTTTCCATACATAATTTGTAAACAATCAGAAAAATACAAAAAAAATTGTAACAGAAATAAATATGGTACAAAGAACTATCTCACTTAAAAAATGCAGATGACAAAAAACCACATGAAGCTTCTGTATTTTTCTTCCCTATGATTAAAATGAACTTTAGCAATAAATACTTTAACTTTTGCTCAATTTCCCTGTTAATGACTAACTTTGGCATTATTTTGGTAAACTAGATGACACTTATTTTGAAATAAACTCAGAAATAGTATAAAATTTATTATTTTTATTAATGAAAAAACTTCATTATTAACATAAAATAATCAGAAATTCAAAATTGTGATTCCCAAATAAGCATTAATTTTAATTCCTGCAGGAGGTTTTAAATTCTTAGATGCTGTATTGTAGGTACTGTGTACAGGTATATATAGATATATGTGTATACACGCACACACACAGAGGTAGTATATACAGTGTGACAGCTGGTGATCCAGCAGGCATCTGGAAGTCTCCTATTGCTCCAGTAACTAAGCCAATAAATTTTAAGAGAGAGTGATAATCATATTTGAGGTACTTCTACAGGTTGGGAAGAGCAGCCATATAATAATGACCCTTCATCCCAAATGGCGGATAAGAAACAGGCATTGCATTCAGAGGCTGGCTCTTATCTCCTTATCTGAGGTTAGGAAAGTCTTCCACCATAATCTGCATAACATTCTGAGATGTGGCAAAATCAGAATTATTCTTAACATACAAATCAATCTTAACATACAATCAAGGATGCCCAGAGAAGCTGTGGCTGCCCCATCCCTGGAGGGGTTCAAGGCCAGGCTGGATGTGGCCTTGAGCAACCTGGTCTGGTGGGAGGTGTCCCTGCCCATGGCAGGGGGGTTGGAACTAGATGATCTTTAAGTCCCTTCCAACCCAAACCACACTATGATTCTATGGAGCAGCAGTGGTAAAAATAATGGATTTAGTGTGCACTCCTTTTAAACCCACAAGATAATTCTAATCAATTCCTTTATCCGCTGAATGCCATTCTACTCTCAGGTAGATCAGCAGCCTCCCTCGTTTATGTAATTCAGAGTTGTAGAGGGGATGTGCTGGACTTGCCAACTCTAAAATAAACAACTAAGAACAACAATATTTAATTGTACAGAAAGTGATACAGGGCTCATCTGCCAAATACTACAGTGTAATACTGTAAATAAATCTTTTGATTAAAATGTAGAGGAAAAGAGTGATTAGGCTGCACAAACCATCATTAAAGAAAGCCTGAAACAATAGTTTTGGAGGACTATTCTCATTTTCAAAAATCCCATATCCATTCACAGTGTTTTAATGCCACCAACTGCAGCTCTGTCAGTCATAACTGTGCTGCAAGAAACTTTTCCTATCTTTTTTTCTACTACCAATATAAATGCATCTACTGGTACAAATGCAACTCCCCACCCCAATTCTTAACAAAGGAGACAAGTGAACAAATACAAAAGACTATCAAAACTTTATAATATTTGGTAATATGTGAAAAATTAGTCTTATATCTATGTATTCTACAAAACTGTAAATGTTTCTAAAGTACCCAGCCTAATAAAGAGAAATTACTTCGTGCAAGTCTTTGGTTTCAAGTGTTTTATTTCGGGTCAGTTTAGTTCCAATATTTATCAGAACATCAACCGCAGGTAAAATTATTTCTGAACATCTTCAGTGGAATTCTTTGTCCAGACAACATCTCCTCTCACCATCCTCATGTCACTTTTAAGTCCTTCTAACATAATTTTTGTCATTTCTCATGTAATATGCTTTTAGAAGGAATAGGGAAGCTTTCAAACAGCATCGGCTGCATTATTCTCTCATTTTAAACCAGTGTTTTTGTTTGTTTCTGTTACACACAGCACAGGCGACCCTAGGCTGTGATTTGTGTTGCCTTAGTGCCCTAATCTAAAAAATGCAGGTGAAAACCACAAATAATGAGGAGGAAGAGTCTCTTTATCTGCTCTGTCTATGGACACCCTAAGAATTTTGATGACTAGGAGCGAAGGAAATGGAAGGCAAAGAACATACATGAGACACAATTCAAGCAGTTGTACTGTTTTTATTAAAAAAAAAAAAAAAAAAAAAAGAGGAAAAAGCTGGTATGTAACAACTCAGAGAAGACTGAATGAATTCCAACTTTCAGCTCCTCTACTCTGAGTTTATATGAAGAACTGTTAGAATGGCAAAGCACAGACCAAATACAGAGAGAAGGCTGGTGCTGCTCCTTTGCCAGAGCAGCTCCAGTATTTGCCTTCATCTGGTAGATGTCTAAGGAAGAGCCAACCCACCATAACATTACAAGGACAAAAAGATGTCCTTATGAGGAAGACAGCCCACCTGTTCTGCTGGTATAGCTCCCTCTTTTGCTTTCAAATCTGGATGCTTTTAAAAATGCCATATTTATAGGATCAAAGGCCAGCAGGTTCAATAGCAGAGGTATTTATTAGACTAGAGAATTAATGTGATATGGAAAACACAGATTCTCTTCAATGGCTGGAGCTACATCATCTCTAATGTACTGAAGAGGAGTCTGTTGAATTCAAGACTGATGAAGCTCTCAGCAAATCTGTCAGCACCAACCATAAAGAAAATTTACATTTGCTCCCCTCTTTTCACAGGCTTCTATTAATAAAAATATACCAGCAAAAGAGGAGAGAGGCAGTGAGATGTAAATGAGAGGTAGGCAGAAGGATTTCAGAAGAACAGACTTTAACATAATGCTTGCTATGCTTAAATAAAGTCAATGTTTAATGCAAGATGGTTAATTTTGTAATTACTGCTGTGAAGACCTGAGCACCTCTCTTGTGACATTAGGATGCACAGCTTACTGACACAAGAAGTCACAAAAAACCTAACACTACTGACTGGCAATAACTGATTTTATAGTCTTTCTACAATTCATTAATTAGTACTTGAGGAAATAGATGTTCCTATTAAAACATATTTTGGAACTCTAATCTCTGGTAAATAACTACACTTAGGTGAAGCATAGAAGCAGAGCAGAAACAGATAAAAATGACAGCTCTGTAATTACGGGGTGACTTTCTATTTTAGTAGGCTTTTTTCAAATAAGGTTGGGGCTTTTTTCCTATAATAATAATTTAGAGTAATTGTTTAAAAAATTAGATTTATTCAAAGATATATGTTCACATATTGTAATACTGTAGGTCTTGGAATTATCTAAACCAAAAAGTAGATTTAGATTATAACATTAAGTAGCCCAAATAATACATGGCCAAATAGGTTTTGTTTGTTTGCTTTTTATTTAACTGAAATATATAAATTGCTCAAAATATATTGTGATGGGAGAGGATCACAAATAACAATTATTTTTACTACATCTGAATGACTGACGAAACAACTGCCTGAACTTTAATCATGCCAAATTCAGATAAAATGATAAATTTAAAATATTATGAAAGCTCTGAAGATACTGCAGTTGTTCTGTGGTGCATACAATGCCAATTGTAGCATGATGTTTCTGTCAGCTGCACACTTTAGGAAAGAATAAAAGTATTGAGTTAAACTTAGAGCATGGTACTATGATTATACCTGTTTCAACAAAGTGTAGTTGGATCCATCAGTGCTAATTTTTCTTATTTCATGATGATCAGCCAGAATTAAGAAAGGTTCCTCATCTAAACCCCGGGAGAAAGAATATATTAGACTAGCTTTTACGTTAATTTATGGAAAATCAGGAATACAATGCTGAAATACAGATGGTTTGAAAAATAAATGTTACATGCTCTGATCAATGTTATGGATGAAAGAAATATTTAAAACATTCAAATGTTCCAAGAAAGATCAATGATGCAGTATAAAAATGAACAAAGCAATCAATTAGTATATTTTTCAATGTTATTTAATTTTTTTTGCCTTTGTAATACGGGAACCATACTGTATTTTATGCTAATTTAATAACAGAGTTAAATTTGAAATATATTTCATACCACTTGTTTTAATTTCAACATTCATTTTCAAATTATCACTAAGACTATTGTTTGTTATTGTTGCAAACCAAGAACGTTTTGACTGTTGCTTTTTGAGATTTCAATACTCTGAACAGTATAGACATAAAGAAATAGCTATTTGGACAAACCTTGATTTTCTAATTCTTAACTGAAGCCAAATTTGGTCTTTCTTACCCTCAGTCTTCTAGTTTATCAAAAAATATTCCTTCAGACACTCATTCATGCCACCACTTATCTTGAAACACCTCTGACACTGACATATATAATAGTAAAAAAATAAAAAATAAAATCTTTAAAAAGCTGTCATTATTTTAGCTCTATTGACCTTTATTTAGCTGTATTGCAGCTGAGAGACTTCAGCTGCAATAAAACAATTACTACTAATAATTAAAGATGTATTTAAGACTTGTGTCTACTGCTCATAGAGTCTGGAATGTAACACGTTGTCCACCCTACTCTGCTCTTGCACTGAATACATTGTACAACTGTGGTTGTGTGGTCGCTCCACCTCTTAAGACATTCTCCAGTTTTTAAACGATCCAAGACATCATCCTCAGCACCGACTGTTAGTGCTTTGTGGGGAAGGGCTTTAACATTCTGCTCTAAGAGTTCAAGGAAATTTATGCAAGAAATTAGCATGAGGGCAAACATTCATGTGTTGGCACCTCCTCGCAGCACAACCATTCTAGCCACAACCCGAACAGCTTTGTCGTGATCACTTTGGAAGTTTGATATATTACAACTCCAACAAACTGTACTATGATGTGTTCCAGCTCCCCTTCTCGTTTGAGTGATCTATGGCTTCAAAATGTACAAGTGGCTTGTGAGGCATGAGGCAGGAGTAAAGCAAAAGACAGATACTGCATTTCTGCCCTCTCCTCTGTTTCGTCTGATTACTCAAGGAAGAAGATGAGACAAGAACATGAGGCAGACCACAGATACTGCATTTCTGCCCTCTCCTCTGTTTCATCTGATTACTCAGGGAAGAAGATGAGACAAGAATATAAGGCAGACTGACCGAGGTTCCAGTCTTCTTGCCATTTAGAAAGAAAATAGATTTTTTTTTTTTTTTAAATATTTACTTGCCATTTAGAAAGAAAATAGATTTTTTTTTTTTTAATATTTTAAATCAAAAGACAAACAAACAACTTTGTGCAAGACTGGAATAAGAAGGAGTCTGCTCAAGCTGAAGACTGTCTGCACAATGAAGGAATTCCAGCATAACACAGTAATGGGATTTTTGCTTTTTTCCTGTTGACATTTTGCTCTTCCTTTCACCGATCTAGTGAATCCTACTCACTGAAGCATATAAAAATAACATTGGGGCCATAGACAGAGGGGTGAGGAAATAACCAATGTTCTTATATATTTTGAACTTTGCATTTCATGTAAGACTGGAGGATTTCATATGCTACAGGAATAATGGATTTTGCAACTTCTATTTTTTTTTCCTGTTCCTTTTTCATACCAGGAAGCTTGGCATACATTCTAATATTCTAAAGCTGATGACATAAACCAGAAGTTTTTTAAACACTTATCAGAAACATACTATTACCATGTGACTCAGAAGTAGAATGAAGTGATGTATTTTAAGTTTCCTAATACTTTTTCTAACACAGTTACTAAATCAAACTTTCATAATCCACTGTAAGTATTCATTAAAAATATTTTGAGCATAATACGTACTAAAAAGAGACATTATTACATCCAGATATTGAATCACATTCTTACTGTTTATTGAACAAATAGTGCACTTCAGAGTAATTCTTGTTTATCTTGCATAAAAAGGTAATGCAGACCTTGGAGCTAACAAATTATTTTGGATAAAGTTGTGCATTAAAAAAAAAAAAAGTGATACCTGAAAGGGATTTGCAGCCATTTGGGTTATCAGGCTGTATTTCATACCCATCTCCACACAAGCATTTGTAAGTTCCATAAGTGTTGATGCACTGCTGGCTACAGGGAAATCCAGATGAACATTCATCAATATCTACACATGTTTTGCCATCATCCTTCAGCCGGAATCCAGGCCAGCACTGGCACTGGGGAAGAAAAAGAAATACATTCATTTTGAGTTACTCATTGATTCTGTTCATCATCTTATGTATTTTCTTCTGAATATGTTAGCATTATGGTATTTTTCATGTAGTCTCAGTTTTCCAAGTAACATCTAATTACATTGCTATTTATACTGTTTACAGGCAGATATACCTATGTTTCTTTTCAACTATTGCTGGTGTGATCCCAAGTACCATTCCCTCCCAAATTAACCTGTAGAATGAGCAATTATTCTTTCTTCTTTAACTGAAGCAAAAGCAAGACACTTCTTACAAATACAGAAAGAATTCTTCCGTGAACTTAATGACAGATGGACCCTTTGGAGTTCTTTATTTTCAAGAATGCATGTGCTTTTGGTAAAGATAGACAGTTTTTAATAATTTTTCTTGAAATATTGCTAACCTACAGCATTCTGTGTAGCAGATACAGTAATGTGAATGAGAACTCTTAAAGCTGATTTTCTGGGGGTAAGCCATCACTGTGGCGAGCTTATCACATGCAATGTGAATGATGCAAAGTGGGTAGAGGGAGTTTGAAATTGGGGCATAGTTTAATCAATGGAAAACTTTGTGTCATGTTCCCTCCTATATCCTCTCTATTATTCTCTACAGAAACCAATGACATGCTCTCTTCATAACAATGCTACATGAACAAGGCTTTCGCTGTACCCAGCCTTATCTCCAGCTCTCCAGTTTATGGCCTCCTGATGAGGACATGGTTTCAGAGTTTTGAATACCTGTAGAGCTAAGCCACGTTGGAGAGATCTTATTTATTTCTTACTTGGCCACTAAAAAGATGAAATATACATAAAAAGATGAAATATACATAATACCCAATTCCTCTCCACGTCTCAAAGCCAAAGAGCACATTCAGATGATTGAGAAAACACCATCACATGCAGACAACTAATGGTTTTATTCTGCAACTAAGGCAATTTTACTTTGTTTCAATATTTCTGTGTCTTTGACATGAAAAAAAAAATAATGGAGAAAACTGTTATTCCTGTTATTCACTCCTATGTGCTTTCCCTTTTCAAAAATTATTTTCAGGCTCATTATACATTGGTATGGTTTGTTATATTTAAAGCATTTTATGTTCTTTTCCATAGGTTTAAAGAGTATTTTACCAAGTTCTTTTAAACAATCAGCAATTGTTTGCTTATTTGAAATAAAAATTTGAATGTTCTCACTATAGTATGTAAGCTACTTCATTACAAGGAAGTACCACACGCTGGAGTTTTATTATAATCACGCAGTAGCTAAGAAACAGTTAAGAATTAAGAATTTGCATTACATTACACCACATTTTGTAATTATTCACCTTGTATCCAACAGGAAGATCCTGACAATCTTGAGAACAGCCACTAACTTTCTTACTGAGGCATTCATTAATGTGGCAGCTTTTCTCATCAGATCCATCACTACAATCTTCTTTGTTATCACAAACATCTCTTTGAGGGATACACTTGCCATTTTTGCACATAAAAAAAGAGCTGTTACATGACTGCTCTGGAAAACAAAAAGAAAGAGAGCACAACTTTGTGTAGTCTATTAGTATTTGTAATGAGTTTTCTCATGGTGCAATGCATGTGTGTGAGATGAAACAACTGTGAATATTTGTTTCTTAGTTATAGTATCATAATATCTTTTAACATTTCAGTGTCTTTAAAATTTTGTTTCTCTCCTGGAAAATGTATGAATACTTCTTATTCCCTCCTACAAATTTGTTTTCATTTAATTGAGAATCTCCTATATTATCTCTGCACAAAATATAGTTTTGTAGTTTGCAAAACTTAAAAAGCATGGCTTCTGTCCCCTGTGGATGCTGAGCTGTTTAGTGAGATGACTGACTGAATTCTGATGCAGTCCTTGTCTGAGGACATGCACACGTGTTTTTTCCTGTTTGGCAAAACTCAAATCCATCAGCTCAGCTACAGTCATTTCTTCAAATCAGAATACTTACAGTTAAAGCAGGTATGTTTGCCATACCTCAAAGCAAATGAGCGATTTCCTTCAAAAACAGTATAAAGGACTGGGCTACTGTACAATAAAGTCATAAGATCTAGGCAGAAGAATTGGTCTTTTGAAAAGCCACAGAACAGCATACGATATACACACCAGGATTCATTTTCCACTCAAAAACCAGCCAGACCAACTTATACCAGTGAAAATATCAATAAAACAAATAACACTTGGTCAGTAATTTGCTAATGTAAATAGATCCATTTTTAATATAGCAAGAATAACCTCACATCTATTTCTGTTTGATGAGTATATTAAATATATTACGTATTTTCAGGGCAAGCAATAAGCTTTGACAATAATTACGTTAATATCTTATTTTAGTAGAAACAGAGTTTATGCCTTAATGAACTAGCAGCCATCTTATGCCACAGGAACCGATGGCTGGAACTTTGTGACCTGAGATTTTGGATGCTGAGGACTGACAACACATTGTCCTTGCAAGACATAAGGAACGTCACCACGAAAGCACTTGAAATTTAAGCTACGAGGTTTTACATCTGCCTGCCTACAGTCCTACACCATCGCTTTCCAAAAACAAAGGTCACACGTGTTACTGAAAAAATTAAATACGAACCTGAACTTTTGCATTTTATGTTTATAGGTGCTTCATCAGAATGGTCTGGGCAGTCAAAATCACCGTCACATTGCCACTGGGAATTTAACAGGCATCTTCCATCAGCACAAGTGAACTCTCCAGGACGACAGTGACGATACCCTGGAAATACAGCAGTCAATGACTCCATACTTTACTACAGACTTTTGACATAAAATTTTGTATATACAAGACAATGTAAGTAAAAGTATCTCCTGTTCCATAAAAAGATACAAAGCCTTATATGCTTATACATTACGTGTCTACCAACTGAGAGAGAAGTCAAATGTCTCTTACGCAGCACAGTATAGTCATGAAACAATTCCCACATATTTATGCAGCTCTTAATAATAAATATATTTTCTTTTAGGTGTAATTTAAATTTTTGTGGTATTATTAGGAAATAGCTTTCTAACAGAAATTTTAGAAATTACTATACCCAGCAAATATTTTTCAATATGCTTGCTACTATATGCTTTTCCTTTAAAATATGCAGAACACTAATCATTTTAACCAGACTAAACATTAATTTTCTAAGATGGCCACAAAATCAGTATATACAAAATGCATACATTTTCAAAGTTAAAGTGGATTTTTAACAGATAAATATTATAAATAATGAAGTAAAGAAACCACAGACAGGTATTTGCTTCTTAGAACCCAACTGTTTAACCTAGAGTTCAAAAACAACAAAGTAGTAGAAAAATTTAGACAAGTCAGCACAAATTTAGTTTTTTCTATTAAATTTTGAAACATGAAGGTTGAAAAATTCCCAGAGGGAAAATTCACCTTGAATTTGTAAGATGTTTACTTGTAAGCGTCATAACACTAAACCAACTATCAAAAAACTTAGGTTCCTGTTTGGGAAAGAAAAGCATAATTTTTCCTGTATTCTATATGTATAAATTATGCCTCCAATAATCTGTAGTCCTTTAAAAGAGCCTTCAAAGTAGGCCTTTATTTAGCTTAAAACTCAAGAAAAAAAATATGGTTGCAAAGTAAGAACAACAAAGCAACACTCACTCTGATTATGACTAATGATTTTGCAACTTATTTGAAAAAAACCCAAATTATATTGAATTATTTTTAACATTTTTTCCTCTTGAAAAAAAATGCAGATTTTAAGCTCAAAAAATTTGATTCTTCCAAGAAACATATCTAAATTACAGTAACTACTGCACCTTTGATTTAACTGCTGAAGCTGTAGACATCTGAAATGAACACTGATAACTTTCTACTCTAGAAGTAGAAAGTTAATATTTGTTCTTTTTTCCTAATTACTGCATTTCCTGCTATCTAGTACAGCTTTTTTTTATGATAGCAGAAGGAGATATAACATTTGATCATCTGTCATGAGATATCTGTCTATATCAAGAGCTTTAAACCTCTTGTATATCTGTAGTTACCATATAGAAATGTGTTAATGTACTATTTTCAAAATGCAACATGTTATTACATCAGTTACAAACATTACTTGGAATTCAAAGAATTCTGTGGTCTCCTGAATGTGTGTTTGTTTTTTTTGTTTTCCTCTTTTTTTTACATAGATCATGCTTGAAAGAAGATAGGCTTGCTTGATTCAGAAAAAGATGAAGCTTCTTGGTTGCGTGAGACACCTCTGCATGCAAGATTTTACAGCCAACAGTTTACCTCATGTCTCCAGCATTTCACAAGTACGTCATCATCAGAAAGGTCACTACAAACGTGCCATACAAGGGGTTTGCTCAACATTGCCTCTGCTCTCTGGATGACAAGGTGTAAAGAAACTGGAAATTGAAACCAGAAAATCCTTCCCATTCCTGTATTTGTCGTTTGATTTCTTAATGAAATTTTGTATTTTTTAATACACTTCCTAAATTTTTTTTTTTTTCTTTTTCAAGAACATAAGAAATACATTCCCGGATGAGACAGTGGCTCATCTACCTCAGTATTCTGTCTCTGACAGCAGCAACAGGAGATGTAATTTAGGGATAATATATTTTCTTCTCATGCTTTCCCCAACTTGAACTATTACTATTTTTTTGTTTAAAAGTAATTAATTATTAAAATTTAATTTAAAAGACCGGACAATGGAATCAAAACCTGCATCAAAAAAATTTTTAAGGATTAGAATGATTGTGAACTTTTAGAATCTGCTTAGATGCAGATTCCAAACTGGTTCCTCTAATCAGTCTCATTTTTATATTGTATCTGAAAAATGCTCTAGAAAAATCAAGAAAATATCCCTTTCATTGATACCAATGGAAAGGAAAATCTAGATTTTTAGAACGATTTCCTTAATTCAGCTTTTAGGAATATATTTCAAAACAAATTTCATCCCATTCAGTAGAATGGCTGCTGAAGAGTACCTTGGGTTTGGGGTTTTTTTATTTTTGCTATTGAGAGCTATGATCAGGGTACCTAGTTTGCAGTCAAATCAGAAATCACATGTTTAAAATTCAGTGAATTAGGCGGTTACATCCTGCCAACACCTTGAAAAGTCCGTTTTGGAATTTGATTCCTACTCTCTACAAGTAGCTCCCTTTCTCATCGAATGTAACCCTTTCCAAAAATTACACTATAATGATATTACTATACTAGGTGCAGCTGTTTATTTGATTACTAGCTAATAAAAAATTGCATTGGGGCACAGCAACATGTAACAAATGTTGCTGTAGATTTCAGTTTACTCAGTAGAAATTCAATAGAGCCAGCGCCTGAAGGCAGGTCCATACTACTATTAGATCAGGAATTTGTACATACTCTGTTTCCACTGCTGTTTCCTCCTCCTGCTTTTTCCAAAAGTCTGTCAAACCATCGCTATTTATTTGTCACTGTTTTAAGGATTAGCAGGCACATATGCTTGGAACTCTGTGTCCTGGGCTAGGGCAGAAGGTGAGCCTAACTCTGCTCTGTGTGGTCAGAAATTTTTGGGACTAGTTATGGAATGGTTAGCCATAGTTGCCCATTGCATTGCCGCTATTGATACTGAATGCATAGTTCACCCTTTTCCGATGAGTTATCTGTCATTAATAAATCAATAACCTGCTTTGATCCTGATTTGATTTAAACTATATGAACTAAGCAGTTCTAAGAACTGTATAAGAACTATTTAAACTATAAGAACTAAGCAGAGCTTATTGTTGCAAACTGCTCCTTTCAAAACACAATGCTGTAGTTTACATGAGTCAAACACAAATGGAGTTTGCAAGGAAAGGTGTGTTCATTCCCCTTCTTTCTTCAAGGAAGAAGTCTACACTGGCAGGTGGTGTGGGACAGTGAGAGAGCAGCAGAACGAAACAACTGGTTAGGAGAACCGATTATCCCACTTCGATGAATTTCAGGATTTTATTTCTCCTCTACTCTTATGGTCTTCATGTCCATCGCTACCTGAAGTATATCAACTGGCACAACTTTAGAGGGTTTTTTTGTGAGGTTTTTTTTTTTTCCAGTCAGTTCAACTTGCTTCGACACAATTCCATGCGAGCAGTGGGGGATTCGCTTCAAAGGTGCTCTCCTGATCTGACCCATTTAATGTTGATGGGGCAGGAATGGCCGTTCCCTCTTTAAGTACCAGCATACTTCTGGTGAGCATAGAGAGAAAAAGGAAATTGGGCAACTGCCCAATTCATCACAGGAACAGATTTTTTTTCCATGTCATACACAGTTCTAAGTGATGTTGATGAAATCTCTTCTTTATATGACCACCAAATGAGTAAGTTCTTATTTGTTACAATTATATTCTTTTCCTACAACATTCCATTATATGTTTGACAAACTTCACGTGAAAAATTTCATTAAATGCAAATATCAAACATGCTTTTTTCTTACAATCTTTGCATGTCTACTTGCATTATTTATGCACATACAATCTTCAGGTGGTGTTTACAACAGAAACATCTAAAATACATAGCTACCTATCTTCTGCTGTGGTTCTCATCCCTTGAGCAAATCTAATAGAGTAAATAGGCAATATAGATTTTAACTGCACAAAATGAGGCATAATAATGAACTATTTGCCTTTTTGAACAGAAAATTTGCTCTGTATTTTCCATAAATATCATTTATATAGATGACCATTTCTGAGTATGGCCTAGATATACTGTACAGATAGACACATAATGTAAGAAATCCTAAATGCATATGAATGGTGAAAATTGAAAATTCATGTATGGCTTTAGTTGATATGATTTAACTGCAGTGATAATCATGACAAAGATTATTATTTGATAGAAAAATGCATATAGAAACAAAGATATAAAAAAAAGACATGCATAACGAACAAGAAATTATATACTATACATTTTTAAATTCTGTTAAATGTTATTAACAATGAACCATAAGTCACAACTATAGCAAATTATTTGTCACTGTAGCTCCAGCGCCAAGTTGATACCTAATTGTGTTCATTAATGCATAATTTACAAGTTAACATTAAAAAAAAAAAATTTAAAAAGTGAATCACAAATCACAATAGTGACTTAAATTAACAGACCTTAAGGAAGGCCTTACAGTTAACAGTCTAAAATTGTTCTGTTTACTCTACTTTTGTTATACTTGCCACATTCCAGAGATTCATCAGATTAATTAGTACTTGAGGAAATAGATGTTCCTATTAAAACATATTTTGGAACTCTAATCTCTGGTAAATAACTACACTTAGGTGAAGCATAGAAGCAGAGCAGAAACAGATAAAAATGACAGCTCTGTAATTACGGGGTGACTTTCTATTTTAGTAGGCTTTTTTCAAATAAGGTTGGGGCTTTTTTCCTATAATAATAATTTAGAGTAATTGTTTAAAAAATTAGATTTATTCAAAGATATATGTTCACATATTGTAATACTGTAGGTCTTGGAATTATCTAAACCAAAAAGTAGATTTAGATTATAACATTAAGTAGCCCAAATAATACATGGCCAAATAGGTTCTGTTTGTTTGCTTTTTATTTAACTGAAATATATAAATTGCTCAAAATATATTGTGATGGGAGAGGATCACAAATAACAATTATTTTTACTACATCTGAATGACTGACGAAACAACTGCCTGAACTTTAATCATGCCAAATTCAGATAAAATGATAAATTTAAAATATTATGAAAGCTCTGAAGATACTGCAGTTGTTCTGTGGTGCATACAATGCCAATTGTAGCATGATGTTTCTGTCAGCTGCACACTTTAGGAAAGAATAAAAGTATTGAGTTAAACTTAGAGCATGGTACTATGATTATACCTGTTTCAACAAAGTGTAGTTGGATCCATCAGTGCTAATTTTTCTTATTTCATGATGATCAGCCAGAATTAAGAAAGGTTCCTCATCTAAACCCCGGGAGAAAGAATATATTAGACTAGCTTTTACGTTAATTTATGGAAAATCAGGAATACAATGCTGAAATACAGATGGTTTGAAAAATAAATGTTACATGCTCTGATCAATGTTATGGATGAAAGAAATATTTAAAACATTCAAATGTTCCAAGAAAGATCAATGATGCAGTATAAAAATGAACAAAGCAATCAATTAGTATATTTTTCAATGTTATTTAATTTTTTTTGCCTTTGTAATACGGGAACCATACTGTATTTTATGCTAATTTAATAACAGAGTTAAATTTGAAATATATTTCATACCACTTGTTTTAATTTCAACATTCATTTTCAAATTATCACTAAGACTATTGTTTGTTATTGTTGCAAACCAAGAACGTTTTGACTGTTGCTTTTTGAGATTTCAATACTCTGAACAGTATAGACATAAAGAAATAGCTATTTGGACAAACCTTGATTTTCTAATTCTTAACTGAAGCCAAATTTGGTCTTTCTTACCCTCAGTCTTCTAGTTTATCAAAAAATATTCCTTCAGACACTCATTCATGCCACCACTTATCTTGAAACACCTCTGACACTGACATATATAATAGTAAAAAAATAAAAAATAAAATCTTTAAAAAGCTGTCATTATTTTAGCTCTATTGACCTTTATTTAGCTGTATTGCAGCTGAGAGACTTCAGCTGCAATAAAACAATTACTACTAATAATTAAAGATGTATTTAAGACTTGTGTCTACTGCTCATAGAGTCTGGAATGTAACACGTTGTCCACCCTACTCTGCTCTTGCACTGAATACATTGTACAACTGTGGTTGTGTGGTCGCTCCACCTCTTAAGACATTCTCCAGTTTTTAAACGATCCAAGACATCATCCTCAGCACCGACTGTTAGTGCTTTGTGGGGAAGGGCTTTAACATTCTGCTCTAAGAGTTCAAGGAAATTTATGCAAGAAATTAGCATGAGGGCAAACATTCATGTGTTGGCACCTCCTCGCAGCACAACCATTCTAGCCACAACCCGAACAGCTTTGTCGTGATCACTTTGGAAGTTTGATATATTACAACTCCAACAAACTGTACTATGATGTGTTCCAGCTCCCCTTCTCGTTTGAGTGATCTATGGCTTCAAAATGTACAAGTGGTTTGCGAGGCATGAGGCAGGAGTAAAGCAAAAGACAGATACTGCATTTCTGCCCTCTCCTCTGTTTCATCTGATTACTCAGGGAAGAAGATGAGACAAGAATATAAGGCAGACTGACCGAGGTTCCAGTCTTCTTGCCATTTAGAAAGAAAATAGATTTTTTTTTTTTTTTAAATATTTAAAATCAAAAGACAAACAAACAACTTTGTGCAAGACTGGAATATGAAGGAGTCTGCTCAAGCTGAAGACTGTCTGCACAATGAAGGAATTCCAGCAGAACGCAGTAATGGGATTTTTGCTTTTTTCCTGTTGACATTTTGCTCTTCCTTTCACCGATCTAGTGAATCCTACTCACTGAAGCATATAAAAATAACATTGGGGCCATAGACAGAGGGGTGAGGAAATAACCAATGTTCTTATATATTTTGAACTTTGCATTTCATGTAAGACTGGAGGATTTCATATGCTACAGGAATAATGGATTTTGCAACTTCTATTTTTTTTTCCTGTTCCTTTTTCATACCAGGAAGCTTGGCATACATTCTAATATTCTAAAGCTGATGACATAAACCAGAAGTTTTTTAAACACTTATCAGAAACATACTATTACCATGTGACTCAGAAGTAGAATGAAATGATGTATTTTAAGTTTCCTAATACTTTTTCTAACACAGTTACTAAGTCAAACTTTCATAATCCACTGTAAGTATTCATTAAAAATATTCTGAGCATAATACATACTAAAAAGAGAAATTATTACATCCAGACATTGAATCACATTCTTACTGTTTATTGAAGAAGTAGTGCACTTCAGAGTAAGTCTTGTTTATCTTGCATAAAAAGGTAACACAGACCTTGGAGCTAACAAATTATTTTGGATAAAGTTGTGCATTAAAAAATAAAAAAGTGATACCTGAAAGGGATTTGCAGCCATTTGGGTTATCAGGCTGTATTTCATACCCATCTCCACACAAGCATTTGTAAGTTCCATAAGTGTTGATGCACTGCTGGCTACAGGGAAATCCAGATGAACATTCATCAATATCTACACATGTTTTGCCATCATCCTTCAGCCGGAATCCAGGCCAGCACTGGCACTGGGGAAGAAAAAGAAATACATTCATTTTGAGTTACTCATTGATTCTGTTTGTCATCTTATGTATTTTCTTCTGAATATGTTAGCATTATGATATTTTTCATGTAGTCTCAGTTTTCCAAGTAACATCTAATTACATTGCTATTTATACTGTTTACAGGCAGATATACCTATGTTTCTTTTCAACTATTGCTGGTGTGATCCCAAGTACCATTCCCTCCCAAATTAACCTGTAGAATGAGCAATTATTCTTTCTTCTTTAACTGAAGCAAAAGCAAGACACTTCTTACAAATACGGAAAGAATTCTTCCATGAACTTAATGATGGATGGACTCTTTGGAGTTCTTTATTTTCAAGAATGCATGTGCTTTTGGTAAAGATAGACAGTTTTTAATAATTTTTCTTGAAATATTGCTAACCTACAGCATTCTGTGTAGCAGATACAGTAATGTGAATGAGAACTCTTAAAGCTGATTTTCTGGGGGTAAGCCATCACTGTGGCGAGCTTATCACATGCAATGTGAGTGATGCAAAGTGGGTAGAGGGAGTTTGAAATTGGGGCATAGTTTAATCAATGGAAAACTTTGTGTCATGTTCCCTCCTATATCCTCTCTATTATTCTCTACAGAAACCAATGACATGCTCTCTTCATAACAATGCTACATGAACAAGGCTTTCGCTGTACCCAGCCTTATCTCCAGCTCTCCAGTTTATGGCCTCCTGATGAGGACATGGTTTCAGAGTTTTGAATACCTGTAGAGCTAAGCCACGTTGGAGAGATCTTATTTATTTCTTACTTGGCCACTAAAAAGATGAAATATACATAAAAAGATGAAATATACATAATACCCAATTCCTCTCCACGTCTCAAAGCCAAAGAGCACATTCAGATGATTGAGAAAACACCATCACATGCAGACAACTAATGGTTTTATTCTGCAACTAAGGCAATTTTACTTTGTTTCAATATTTCTGTGTCTTTGACATGAAAAAAAAAATAATGGAGAAAACTGTTATTCCTGTTATTCACTCCTATGTGCTTTCCCTTTTCAAAAATTATTTTCAGGCTCATTATACATTGGTATGGTTTGTTATATTTAAAGCATTTTATGTTCTTTTCCATAGGTTTAAAGAGTATTTTACCAAGTTCTTTTAAACAATCAGCAATTGTTTGCTTATTTGAAATAAAAATTTGAATGTTCTCACTATAGTATGTAAGCTACTTCATTACAAGGAAGTACCACACGCTGGAGTTTTATTATAATCACGCAGTAGCTAAGAAACAGTTAAGAATTAAGAATTTGCATTACATTACACCACATTTTGTAATTATTCACCTTGTATCCAACAGGAAGATCCTGACAATCTTGAGAACAGCCACTAACTTTCTTACTGAGGCATTCATTAATGTGGCAGCTTTTCTCATCAGATCCATCACTACAATCTTCTTTGTTATCACAAACATCTCTTTGAGGGATACACTTGCCATTTTTGCACATAAAAAAAGAGCTGTTACATGACTGCTCTGGAAAACAAAAAGAAAGAGAGCACAACTTTGTGTAGTCTATTAGTATTTGTAATGAGTTTTCTCATGGTGCAATGCATGTGTGTGAGATGAAACAACTGTGAATATTTGTTTCTTAGTTATAGTATCATAATACCTTTTAACATTTCAGTGTCTTTAAAATTTTGTTTCTCTCCTGGAAAATGTATGAATACTTCTTATTCCCTCCTACAAATTTGTTTTCATTTAATTGAGAATCTCCTATATTATCTCTGCACAAAATATAGTTCTGTAGTTTGCAAAACTTAAAAAGCATGGCTTCTGTCCCCTGTGGATGCTGAGCTGTTTAGTGAGATGACTGACTGAATTCTGATGCAGTCCTTGTCTGAGGACATGCACACGTGTTTTTTCCTGTTTGGCAAAACTCAAATCCATCAGCTCAGCTACAGTCATTTCTTCAAATCAGAATACTTACAGTTAAAGCAGGTATGTTTGCCATACCTCAAAGCAAATGAGCGATTTCCTTCAAAAACAGTATAAAGGACTGGGCTACTGTACAATAAAGTCATAAGATCTAGGCAGAAGAATTGGTCTTTTGAAAAGCCACAGAACAGCATACGATATACACACCAGGATTCATTTTCCACTCAAAAACCAGCCAGACCAACTTATACCAGTGAAAATATCAATAAAACAAATAACACTTGGTCAGTAATTTGCTAATGTAAATAGATCCATTTTTAATATAGCAAGAATAACCTCACATCTATTTCTGTTTGATGAGTATATTAAATATATTACGTATTTTCAGGGCAAGCAATAAGCTTTGACAATAATTACGTTAATATCTTATTTTAGTAGAAACAGAGTTTATGCCTTAATGAACTAGCAGCCATCTTATGCCACAGGAACCGATGGCTGGAACTTTGTGACCTGAGATTTTGGATGCTGAGGACTGACAACACATTGTCCTTGCAAGACATAAGGAACGTCACCACGAAAGCACTTGAAATTTAAGCTACGAGGTTTTACATCTGCCTGCCTACAGTCCTACACCATCGCTTTCCAAAAACAAAGGTCACACGTGTTACTGAAAAAATTAAATACAAACCTGAACTTTTGCATTTTATGTTTATAGGTGCTTCATCAGAATGGTCTGGGCAGTCAAAATCACCGTCACATTGCCACTGGGAATTTAACAGGCATCTTCCATCAGCACAAGTGAACTCTCCAGGACGACAGTGACGATACCCTGGAAATACAGCAGTCAATGACTCCATACTTTACTACAGACTTTTGACATAAAATTTTGTATATACAAGACAATGTAAGTAAAAGTATCTCCTGTTCCATAAAAAGATACAAAGCCTTATATGCTTATACATTATGTGTCTACCAACTGAGAGAGAAGTCAAATGTCTCTTACGCAGCACAGTATAGTCATGAAACAATTCCCACATATTTATGCAGCTCTTAATAATAAATATATTTTCTTTTAGGTGTAATTTAAATTTTTGTGGTATTATTAGGAAATAGCTTTCTAACAGAAGTTTTAGAAATTACTATACCCAGCAAATATTTTTCAATATGCTTGCTACTATATGCTTTTCCTTTAAAATATGCAGAACACTAATCATTTTAACCAGACTAAACATTAATTTTCTAAGATGGCCACAAAATCAGTATATACAAAATGCATACATTTTCAAAGTTAAAGTGGATTTTTAACAGATAAATATTATAAATAATGAAGTAAAGAAACCACAGACAGGTATTTGCTTCTTAGAACCCAACTGTTTAACCTAGAGTTCAAAAACAACAAAGTAGTAGAAAAATTTAGACAAGTCAGCACAAATTTAGTTTTTTCTATTAAATTTTGAAACATGAAGGTTGAAAAATTCCCAGAGGGAAAATTCACCTTGAATTTGTAAGATGTTTACTTGTAAGCGTCATAACACTAAACCAACTATCAAAAAACTTAGGTTCCTGTTTGGGAAAGAAAAGCATAATTTTTCCTGTATTCTATATGTATAAATTATGCCTCCAATAATCTGTAGTCCTTTAAAAGAGCCTTCAAAGTAGGCCTTTATTTAGCTTAAAACTCAAGAAAAAAAATATGGTTGCAAAGTAAGAATAACAAAGCAACACTCACTCTGATTATGACTAATGATTTTGCAACTTATTTGAAAAAAACCCAAATTATATTGAATTATTTTTAACATTTTTTCCTCTTGAAAAAAAATGAAGATTTTAAGCTCAAAAAATTTGATTCTTCCAAGAAACATATCTAAATTACAGTAACTACTGCACCTTTGATTTAACTGCTGAAGCTGTAGACATCTGAAATGAGCACTGATAACTTTCTACTCTAGAAGTAGAAAGTTAATATTTGTTCTTTTTTCCTAATTACTGCATTTCCTGCTATCTAGTACAGCTTTTTTTTATGATAGCAGAAGGAGATATAACATTTGATCATCTGTCATGAGATATCTGTCTATATCAAGAGCTTTAAACCTCTTGTATATCTGTAGTTACCATATAGAAATGTGTTAATGTACTATTTTCAAAATGCAACATGTTATTACATCAGTTACAAACATTACTTGGAATTCAAAGAATTCTGTGGTCTCCTGAATGTGTGTTTGTTTTTTTTGTTTTCCATCAGTTACAAACATTACTTGGAATTCAAACAATTCTGTGGTCTCCTGAATGTGCGTTTGTTGTTTTTTTTTCTCTTTTTTTTACATAGATCATGCTTGAAAGAAGATAGGCTTGCTTGATTCAGAAAAAGATGAAGCTTCTTGGTTGCGTGAGACACCTCTGCTTGCAAGATTTTACAGCCAACAGTTTACCTCATGTCTCCAGCATTTCACAAGTACGTCATCATCAGAAAGGTCACTACAAACGTGCCATACAAGGGGTTTGCTCAACATTGCCTCTGCTCTCTGGATGACAAGGTGTAAAGAAACTGGAAACTGAAACCAGAAAATCCTTCCTGTTCCTGTATTTGTCCTTTGATTAGCCACAAGTATCTTATCTTCTTAATGAAATTTCATATTTTTTAATACACTTCCTAAATATTTTTTTTTTCTTTTTTAAGAACATAAGAAATACATTCCTGGATGAGACAGTGGCTCATCTAGCTCAGTATTCTGTCTCTGACAGCAGCAACAGGAGATGTAATTTAGGGATAATATATTTTCTTCTCATGCTTTCCCCAACTTGAACTATTACTATTTTTTTGTTTAAAAGTAATTAATTATTAAAATTTAATTTAAAAGACCGGACAATGGAATCAAAACCTGCATCAAAAAAATTTTTAAGGATTAGAATGATTGTGAACTTTTAGAATCTGCTTAGATGCAGATTCCAAACTGGTTCCTCTAATCAGTCTCATTTTTATATTGTATCTGAAAAATGCTCTAGAAAAATCAAGAAAATATCCCTTTCATTGATACCAATGGAAAGGAAAATCTAGATTTTTAGAACCATAAGAAATACATTCCCGGATGAGACAGTGGCTCATCTACCTCAGTATTCTGTCTCTGACAGCAGCAACAGGAGATGTAATTTAGGGATAATATATTTTCTTCTCATGCTTTCCCCAACTTGAACTATTACTATTTTTTTGTTTAAAAGTAATTAATTATTAAAATTTAATTTAAAAGACCGGACAATGGAATCAAAACCTGCATCAAAAAAATTTTTAAGGATTAGAATGATTGTGAACTTTTAGAATCTGCTTAGATGCAGATTCCAAACTGGTTCCTCTAATCAGTCTCATTTTTATATTGTATCTGAAAAATGCTCTAGAAAAATCAAGAAAATATCCCTTTCATTGATACCAATGGAAAGGAAAATCTAGATTTTTAGAACGATTTCCTTAATTCAGCTTTTAGGAATATATTTCAAAACAAATTTCATCCCATTCAGTAGAATGGCTGCTGAAGAGTACCTTGGGTTTGGGGTTTTTTTATTTTTGCTATTGAGAGCTATGATCAGGGTACCTAGTTTGCAGTCAAATCAGAAATCACATGTTTAAAATTCAGTGAATTAGGCGGTTACATCCTGCCAACACCTTGAAAAGTCCGTTTTGGAATTTGATTCCTACTCTCTACAAGTAGCTCCCTTTCTCATCGAATGTAACCCTTTCCAAAAATTACACTATAATGATATTACTATACTAGGTGCAGCTGTTTATTTGATTACTAGCTAATAAAAAATTGCATTGGGGCACAGCAACATGTAACAAATGTTGCTGTAGATTTCAGTTTACTCAGTAGAAATTCAATAGAGCCAGCGCCTGAAGGCAGGTCCATACTACTATTAGATCAGGAATTTGTACATACTCTGTTTCCACTGCTGTTTCCTCCTCCTGCTTTTTCCAAAAGTCTGTCAAACCATCGCTATTTATTTGTCACTGTTTTAAGGATTAGCAGGCACATATGCTTGGAACTCTGTGTCCTGGGCTAGGGCAGAAGGTGAGCCTAACTCTGCTCTGTGTGGTCAGAAATTTTTGGGACTAGTTATGGAATGGTTAGCCATAGTTGCCCATTGCATTGCCGCTATTGATACTGAATGCATAGTTCACCCTTTTCCGATGAGTTATCTGTCATTAATAAATCAATAACCTGCTTTGATCCTGATTTGATTTAAACTATATGAACTAAGCAGTTCTAAGAACTGTATAAGAACTATTTAAACTATAAGAACTAAGCAGAGCTTATTGTTGCAAACTGCTCCTTTCAAAACACAATGCTGTAGTTTACATGAGTCAAACACAAATGGAGTTTGCAAGGAAAGGTGTGTTCATTCCCCTTCTTTCTTCAAGGAAGAAGTCTACACTGGCAGGTGGTGTGGGACAGTGAGAGAGCAGCAGAACGAAACAACTGGTTAGGAGAACCGATTATCCCACTTCGATGAATTTCAGGATTTTATTTCTCCTCTACTCTTATGGTCTTCATGTCCATCGCTACCTGAAGTATATCAACTGGCACAACTTTAGAGGGTTTTTTTGTGAGGTTTTTTTTTTTTCCAGTCAGTTCAACTTGCTTCGACACAATTCCATGCGAGCAGTGGGGGATTCGCTTCAAAGGTGCTCTCCTGATCTGACCCATTTAATGTTGATGGGGCAGGAACAAGAGAGACAGAATTTGTTTATTTATACTCATTTACCATTTATTGTTCGATACTTCTACAATTAAACTTCATGTTAAAAAAAAATATTGATGTTTTAAGACTGAAAAATCTGAAGTCATCTAGATCTGCCTCCTTTTCCTAAGAAGAAATACAACCTTAACTCTCCCCTCTTCGTAACCGGTGTGAATTTTAACCTGTTCAAGACATGGCCTACAATTGTATTAGTGGGCTTTCTTCTAATTATAAAATGACAATGTATTAAAAGTCAAGACAATAAAAGATTTTTTTTTTTTCCAGTCAGTTCAACTTGCTTCGACACAATTCCATGCGAGCAGTGGGGGATTCGCTTCAAAGGTGCTCTCCTGATCTGACCCATTTAATGTTGATGGGGCAGGAATGGCCGTTCCCTCTTTAAGTACCAGCATACTTCTGGTGAGCATAGAGAGAAAAAGGAAATTGGGCAACTGCCCAATTCATCACAGGAACAGATTTTTTTTCCATGTCATACACAGTTCTAAGTGATGTTGATGAAATCTCTTCTTTATATGACCACCAAATGAGTAAGTTCTTATTTGTTACAATTATATTCTTTTCCTACAACATTCCATTATATGTTTGACAAACTTCACGTGAAAAATTTCATTAAATGCAAATATCAAACATGCTTTTTTCTTACAATCTTTGCATGTCTACTTGCATTATTTATGCACATACAATCTTCAGGTGGTGTGTACAACAGAAACATCTAAAATACATAGCTACCTATCTTCTGCTGTGGTTCTCATCCCTTGAGCAAATCTAATAGAGTAAATAGGCAATATAGATTTTAACTGCACAAAATGAGGCATAATAATGAACTATTTGCCTTTTTGAACAGAAAATTTGCTCTGTATTTTCCATAAATATCATTTATATAGATGACCATTTCTGAGTATGGCCTAGATATACTGTACAGATAGACACATAATGTAAGAAATCCTAAATGCATATGAATGGTGAAAATTGAAAATTCATGTATGGCTTTAGTTGATATGATTTAACTGCAGTGATAATCATGACAAAGATTATTATTTGATAGAAAAATGCATATAGAAACAAAGATATAAAAAAAAGACATGCATAACGAACAAGAAATTATATACTATACATTTTTAAATTCTGTTAAATGTTATTAACAATGAACCATAAGTCACAACTATAGCAAATTATTTGTCACTGTAGCTCCAGCGCCAAGTTGATACCTAATTGTGTTCATTAATGCATAATTTACAAGTTAACATTAAAAAAAAAAAATTTAAAAAGTGAATCACAAATCACAATAGTGACTTAAATTAACAGACCTTAAGGAAGGCCTTACAGTTAACAGTCTAAAATTGTTCTGTTTACTCTACTTTTGTTATACTTGCCACATTCCAGAGATTCATCAGATCCATCTCCACAGTCATCATCATGGTCACACACAAACTGTTTGGGAATGCAGACTTTGTTATGGCACATGAAAGCATTCTCGTCACAAGTGTTATTAGGAGCTAAGGAAAATACAGTACACAAAAACAAATGAAATTCAGAACAGTAGGATATGCAGCCATTTTCTTACAGAAAGATGAAATGAGAAGTAGTTAGTATGAGTAGATTCAATATAAATAACCATAAGTTTTTGAGTCATACAAAAAGCACTACACAATTCAATAGCATAAAAAGCTAATTATCACTAGACAGATAGCTAAAGAAGCAAGGATACCTAAAATCTCATGTAATCCAAGACAGAAAGGCTTCAGAAGCTGACAATGTCTACAATTAAGCTAAGGTCTGCCTCTGAGGGAAACAACATTTGGGAAGCAGAGATCCTTCCTATACTACTCTGCCCCTGAACAAAAGCTCATTAAAAACTGTAAATACTCAAAATATAACTCAGCCCAGGAATGGCAAGAGATAGAATATGCATCCAGTAGAGAGAACATATTTCAATATTTTTAACCTATGTCATTTTTATATACATTAATAAAACAAACCCCCTAGTGGCACTATGGCTGAACTCCTGACACTTCTAATAGAAATGTATCTCAGAAGACTAGAAGTACCAGTTTATAGGGAACAGATGTCAAGAT
This sequence comes from Calidris pugnax, assembly GCF_001431845.1. NCBI lineage: Eukaryota > Metazoa > Chordata > Aves > Charadriiformes > Scolopacidae > Calidris > Calidris pugnax. Next base: position 3,900,781 of record NW_015090831.1, on the reverse strand, counting down.
CTGAACTACTAGCCAGCATAAATTGGAAACAGAACCGTTTCACCTTTTTTGATGTACACCTTCCCTGACAAGCAGCATTTTTTTCTTCAGGAAGAGGAACAGAACTACATAGTCACTAATGTGCTAATTTTCATAAGTAAACATGCTGTATAATATCTATGACAACACACCTACTGATCTTCAGCTGGTGTGCCTCAGTATATACCAATAAAACCTGAAGAAGTTAGGCTGATTAACATATGGAAGGATCTTGGTATGTACTCTCACATTTCAGAGGGCTGGAGAACCTCTGCTCTAAGGACAAGCTGAGAGTTGGGGGTGTTCAACCTGGAGAAGAGAAGGCTCCAGGGAGACCTTAGAGCAGCCTTCCAGTCCCTGAAGGGGCTAAAGGAGAGATGGGGAGGGACTCTTTGTTAGGGAGTGGAGTGATAGAACAAGGGGAAATGGTTTTAAACTGAAAGAGGGAGATATACTGTACAGATAGACACATAATGTAAGAAATCCTAAATGCATATGAATGGTGAAAATTGAAAATTCATGTATGGCTTTAGTTGATATCATTTAACTGCAGTGATAATCATGACAAAGATTATTATTTGATAGAAAAGAATGCATATAGAAACAAAGATATATAAAAAAGACATGCATAACGAACAAGAAATTATATACTATACATTTTTAAATTCTGTTAAAAGTTATTAGCAATCAACCGTAAGTCACAGCTATAGCAAATTATTTGTCACTGTAGCTCCAGCGCCAAGTTGATACCTAATTGTGTTCATTAATGCATAATTTACAAGTTAACATTAAAAAAAAATAAAAATTAAAAAGTGAATCACAAATCACAATAGTGACTTAAATTAACAGACCTTAAGGAAGGCCTTACAGTTAACAGTCTAAAATTGTTCTGTTTACTCTACTTTTGTTATACTTGCCACATTCCAGAGATTCATCAGATCCATCTCCACAGTCATCATCATGGTCACACACAAACTGTTTGGGAATGCAGACTTTGTTATGGCACATGAAAGCATTCTCGTCACAAGTGTTATTAGGAGCTAAGGAAAATACAGTACACAAAAACAAATGAAATTCAGAACAGTAGGATATGCAGCCATTTTCTTACAGAAAGATGAAATGAGAAGTAGTTAGTATGAGTAGATTCAATATAAATAACCATAAGTTTTTGAGTCATACAAAAAGCACTACACAATTCAATAGCATAAAAAGCTAATTATCACTAGACAGATAGCTAAAGAAGCAAGGATACCTAAAATCTCATGTAATCCAAGACAGAAAGGCTTCAGAAGCTGACAATGTCTACAATTAAGCTAAGGTCTGCCTCTGAGGGAAACAACATTTGGGAAGCAGAGATCCTTCCTATACTACTCTGCCCCTGAACAAAAGCTCATTAAAAACTGTAAATACTCAAAATATAACTCAGCCCAGGAATGGCAAGAGATAGAATATGCATCCAGTAGAGAGAACATATTTCAATATTTTTAACCTATGTCATTTTTATATACATTAATAAAACAAACCCCCTAGTGGCACTATGGCTGAACTCCTGACACTTCTAATAGAAATGTATCTCAGAAGACTAGAAGTACCAGTTTATAGGGAACAGATGTCAAGATCTGAACTACTAGCCAGCATAAATTGGAAACAGAACCGTTTCACCTTTTTTGATGTACACCTTCCCTGACAAGCAGCATTTTTTTCTTCAGGAAGAGGAACAGAACTACATAGTCACTAATGTGCTAATTTTCATAAGTAAACATGCTGTATAATATCTATGACAACACACCTACTGATCTTCAGCTGGTGTGCCTCAGTATATACCAATAAAACCTGAAGAAGTTAGGCTGATTAACATATGGAAGGATCTTGGTATGTACTCTCACATTTCAGAGGGCTGGAGAACCTCTGCTCTAAGGACAAGCTGAGAGTTGGGGGTGTTCAACCTGGAGAAGAGAAGGCTCCAGGGAGACCTTAGAGCAGCCTTCCAGTCCCTGAAGGGGCTAAAGGAGAGATGGGGAGGGACTCTTTGTTAGGGAGTGGAGTGATAGAACAAGGGGAAATGGTTTTAAACTGAAAGAGGGGAGAGTCAGATTAGACATTAGGAAGAAATTCTTTACTGTTAGGATGGTGAGACACTGGAACAGGTTGCCCAGAGAAGCTGTGGATGCCCCATCCCTGGAAGTGTTCAAGGCCAGGCTGGATGGGGCTTGGAGCAACCTGGTCTGGTGGGAGGTGTCCCTGCCCAGGGCAGGGGGGTTGGAAATTAACGATCTTTAAGGTCCCTTCAAACCCGAACGATTCTACGATTCTATGTGGTCCATCAATCTTTGCTAACAATCTTGACAGTATAAATGTATAATACTAGAGACACAAACAGCATCTGGATATTGTAAAGACAAGAGCTAAGAAAAGAAATACTTTACATTTTTAACATGCCAACGTACCACAGCCCGCTGTGGAAAGTTCGTCACTGCCATTAGGACAGTCTCTCTCACCATCACAAAGCCAGTGCTGGGGAACACAGGCGTGGGAGCCCAAGCAACTGAATGTATCTGCTGCACAGGTCACGGAACCTAAAAAAACATTACTTGTGAGTCCTGAACACATTCTAACTGATTTTTTTTTTTTTTTTAAGGAAATCGTTAATGACTAAGGGGATTTTATTTTAAAATAAAACTGAAAAATTTGGTTCTCCACAGTACAATAAACATACTAAGACTTCATTTTACAAAAAAAAAATTGACAATCTACTATTTGTTTCATTCTTTCCAATTTCCATTTCCAGTTTTCCGCAGGGAAATTTAATTTACCTTGCTTCAAGAAAACCATCAAACAGAATAACTTTTCAAACCAATTTTGGTCTCTCTGTTTTGACTGCACATTTGGACTGACCGAACAAAGGAACTCATCTTACATCACTATACACTAAGCCAAGAGGCTAAAGTTTTTCAAAACTTGCATGAGTCAACCCCATGTAGAATAGAACAATGTGTACCAAGTACAACAGTAGTGGGAGTGGGAAAATATCTGACAGTTCTAATGCCAGTAACTCAACATATTTTTTGACTAATTTATTTTTTTCTTAAACCGGTTTTTCTCTAGATAAGATTATATCCTAGGATTAATTTTACTCTGCTCAGAATTAAACTGTTGTGCAATCACTTAATGAATTCTCTTAGATAAGTTAAATATACTTCACTAAAAAAGAGACAGTGTATTTTCTACTAATTTTAATTAGAAACTAATAAAATAGTAAAACAAATTCAAAAATTTGATTTTTTCTGCTATTATGCAAGAGAGACAGAATTTGTTTATTTATACTCATTTACCATTTATTGTTCGATACTTCTACAATTAAACTTCATGTTAAAAAAAAATATTGATGTTTTAAGACTGAAAAATCTGAAGTCATCTAGATCTGCCTCCTTTTCCTAAGAAGAAATACAACCTTAACTCTCCCCTCTTCGTAACCGGTGTGAATTTTAACCTGTTCAAGACATGGCCTACAATTGTATTAGTGGGCTTTCTTCTAATTATAAAATGACAATGTATTAAAAGTCAAGACAATAAAAGAAGTAATTCTGAACAACTGTAAAAGAAAGAGGCAGAAAGAAATCTTCCCTTTCAAACAGACATTGCCTCCAACTCCCCAGTCCTCAGCACGACCTGAATACCATCAAAAATGAAGAGTAGATGGATGTCAACTTGAAGTTAATGTAGTAATCCATACATATTTTGCCATATTACAACAATATACCTTCCACCGTCATCCTTTTAATTTATTGGCATTTCTGTGTTTGATTAAGAAATGACTTTAACCAACCACAACTCTGAACATAAGCTGTCCATTTAACACTGCCAGTAAAGTTATCAACAATATCTTTGCTATGCTATCACACATGAATTGTGGAATAAAATACTCTTAAAGTAAGAGGATTTCTGAAAAGGAAAAAATATTTAAGGTAAAAGTTGAAAGTGATTATAAAAAGAAAATCTAAAAATACAGCATAGATAAGGATGGGGCCAATTTATAAAACATCATGAAATTGTGACAGCATGATTTGATACTTTGTGCTTTTCTTTTGAAAAGAATTCACTAATACATTTCCAGTCAATTGAGCACCAGAATGAAAGTAAAATTTTCAATTCCTTATTTGAAGAGTTATGACTGAATACACAAAAAATCTAAAGGGAATAGGAGAAAAAACCCCAACTTTAGAGTCTTCAAGCATCCACCACTGAAATGTAAAACTTGAATAGTCATACAGCGGTTTAACCTCAAAGATGGGAATTTAAGAAAAGTTTGGTTCTCATTTTGTCCATATAGGTGTTCCATTCCTGTCTTCACAAACAGACTACACACAAACTGTATAGTCCTCATAAAAAGGCATCTAGCTGGGGGTTGGAGGGGGCCGGGGGAAGATGTCTTCTAACACTCTATCCTTAAAGCACATGCTCTTTGGAGATGCTGTACTTATTCCCTTTCCACCACCTTCTTGGACCACTTGAAGCATGTAGGATCTGACACAACACAGACCTAAAATTATTCTACTTACCACAAATAGCATCACTCTCATCTAAACCGTCTCCACAGTCATCCTCACCATCACAGGTCCATTGCTTAGAGATGCATTTGTTTGCAGAGCAAGCAAACTGATTCCATGAACAAGATGAATCTAGGAATAATATCGATCACTGCGTTTGTTAGGTTCACAACAGCACTCTGTCCCCTGTATTTTCTAGCAGAGTTTAGGAATCTTCACACCACTCCCTTCTGTCCTCCCAATTTTAGTGTATTAAAACACTTATTTACATATTTTAATTAATAGTAAAACATTCAAAATGCATTCTAATATTTTTTAAAGTTTTGCTAGTGAGATTTTAAGAATAAAATTTATTTTACTTTAACTGATGACAACAAATCTTAATATTAACAATATTAATTTTATCTTAATCTTAATATTAACATCTTAATATTAACAATAATTTTAGGTTATAACATCTGAATTTAAAATTAGTTTTGTAACAAAATGGATAAGAGCAGTAAGTCCCAAAAATAACAGCTAATAGGTGTTACAATATTGCCTGTAAGTATGGATGTGTAATGAAACCTGGAAATGTAAACACTGAGTTACGCTTGATAAATATGTTCAACACAAAACTTTCTGGTTTTCATAGTGTACAGCAGTTCCTAATTTTTAAGTTATAAAAATGTATATATATAATGTAAACTTCAAACCAAACATGGAGGCATGTTAATGGAAACTGGGTCACGAAGAGAGCAACGTATAACTTTCAGTCATGTTAAGTGGCAAAACAAAAAAAAAAACCCAACCAAACAAAAAGAATATACAAATTTCAGGTTATATTTAAATAGCGAATAGGATAACAGATGCTGCTTTTTGCTGTTTTGCTACAATTTAATTATAAAATAATCTGTTCAAGTAACCCATATAAATTTAAGTTAAAAGACCACCTCTCACTATGAGCAAAACCAACCTGCATCACTCCTCAATTAGGCAGAGCTGAAGAATAGAAAAGATCTCAGAGAGAATGGCCCCTTAACCTGGTTCACAGTTTATGATGTATTTTATTCACATCACTTCAGTTGTTACTTTAAGTAATTATACCTGCGTGCTCTCTGATGCAAAGAAATACCTATTCTTACATCATAAAGGTCTAATTTGGTTATTTCACGTTGGGGTCACAGGATACTGATACAAACAGATTATATCTATAAAATTGTTCTAACGAGGAGTTATGAAGAATTAGTGAATTTTTAAAGTATTAAATCAATAGAAAATTCTCTAGAAAAACATTATTAGGAGAAAAAAAATGTTGACAGTTTCTATTCTGGCACAGTTTAAAATATTGGCAGCATGGAGTATTAGTTTAATCTGGAATGTAGCATTAAAGGCCTTTTCATATATCTCAGAGATTTAATCTAGAGCTGTCAAATGCACATTTCTTTCTGTTTTCCAAGTGTATTAGTGCTTAAAGAAATACAAATGAGATAAAATGCTCACCACAATGCAATTCATCTACTCCATCCTCACAGTCTTTCTGCCCATCACAAAGCCAGGTGGTCAGAATACATCTTCCACTAGGACAACCAAAATAATTTTCTTCACATGTGGGTTTGTTTTGAACTGTGATAAAATAAAGAATGTAATGTAAAATGGTCTCTACTAGCATGATTAGGAGGCTTAGACATTTCTGCTAAATTTCTGAATACTAATGGGCAAAGTGTTTATGTTTAAAAGTGCAAAAAAATACTACTTATCTAATTGTGTTCATACAAATTAGAAAATAGTGACAGCTAAGCAGTTAAAGGAGATGAAATGCTTCATTTATTTAGGGAAGAATCCAAGCACAGTTTCAAACTAAATTAAAAGGACCTGTAAAGCAATTCAGTTGATAGGTTTTGAGCTCAGGTAGGTCAACTTTGCTTGTTGTTTTACACCAGCTGAAGATACTGCCCTTCCGATGTATCTGCCACCATCGACAAGATAACCTACTTGTGGCAGTATTTTTGTCTCATTCACTGGGATAAGCTACAAACCTAAATCATGCACTGACTCACTGGAGCTACACCGCTGATGCTGGAGCCAGAAATTTAGACTTTGTCACAAATGAAATGTTCTTCTTCCTTGCCTTTTTTCTTTGTGGAGAGTGAAAGTAAATTAAGATTTTTCTTTTATGAATGCTTAGAAAACACATGTGAGGAAAGAAAACATACCATATATTTAGTTTCATGACGTAAATGCAAATATTAGTCTACTGGCACAGGCTGTTTTCATAATCTTGAGTGAGGCCTTTGCCTGGGAAAACGCAGGCAAAATACACTAGTTCTGAGTGTTGGAGATCACTGAAGCTCTCTACCAGGAGATCCTTAAATATACTGAGGCTATTCACACTGGTTTTGTTCCCCCCACCCCCTCACCACCTATCTCTCAAAAATAAAGTTAAAGTTATCATATTTATGGCTTCTCAGCCATATGAACAGAAAAAAAAAAAAATAAAGAAAGAAATGGGATGTCTATGATAACTGATACTGAAGACAGTCTAGGTATAGCCACCCATAATGAATATTTTGCCTTTTCTGTAGGAACAATGGCACTGAAAAAACTGTTAAGGGAAAGACTGTTAAGGGAAATTATCTTATTCATAATACAAACAACACTCAAAAACTTAATGTGCTAAAGTTGGTCAATTTTGAATGAAATAGCAAAGGAAATTATATGTAAGTTGAATTGGAGTAGTATTCTTTCCAAGTAAAGGGAGGAATGATCCAGGCAATTAGTCACACATTAAAATGATGGAACTTTTTGGCACACGTTTGAAAGACAGAATAAAGTAATCCAAATAAATGGACTATGGAATAAAATGCAACATTAGTTTACTTATGCAACATTACTTTGCAGAAGCTATAGCATACTGCCCTCAAAATCTTCTTCAGTATGAAAAATCTCCGTATAAACAAAGGAAATACAGTAAATCTAAACTATTTTGAGCTCAATGAAGCACTAGATACAGCAAATTTTAAGGAATTATTATATAAACCGGAGAATATGGAAATGAGAATGAAAATTATAATTTAATAAGCATTTGACTTATAGGGAGGATGAAAGTTCTTAATGTCAGGTTGACCGTTGTTAGCGCTGACATTCTAGGTTCCTTCTGGAGCCTGGTACTATTTTCATCAATAAAGCGGCACAAAATGTATGAGACTTCTAACAGAAGCGTTTGGTGACACAATTGGCTTATCACACAGAAAAATATAATATTAAATGGGAATAATCAGATTATGTTAATTACTGGTCTAGCAAAAATTGGATGGTATTTAACAAAATTAAATGTTCTATTTTTACTAATCAATACCATTTATTAATTAGTAAATGTCTATTTTTTACTAAATAATAATTACGTTGTTAGCGCTGACATTCTAGGTTCCTTCCTACTATTTTCATCAATGAAGCGGCACAAAATGTATGAGACTTCTAACAGAAGTGTTTGGTGACACAATTGGCTTATCACACAGAAAAACATAATATTAAATGGGAATAATCAGATTATGTTAATTACTGGTCTAGCAAAAATTGGATGGTATTTAACATAAAATTAAATGTTTTATTTTTACTAATCAATACCATTTATTAATTAGTAAATGTCTATTTTTTACTAAATAATAATTATTAGAAAAAAGCCAGTCAATTATGAAAACCAACAAACAAAAAACTTAAAATGTATTTTCACTGATACATGGTAAAATTAAGACTTCATCTGATACACTCGACAAGCCAGTCAATTATGAAAACAAACAAAAAACTTAAAATGTATTTTCACTGATACGTGGCAAAATTAAGACTTCATCTGATACACTGGACAGTGGTCTGGTATATTCAAGAGAAAGGCAGATTGAGATGTCTGAGATGACACAGATACCCATCTTGAAAGCAGGAATTCTAAAATGCCTTGGTTTATTTGCCGTTACAAGTAAAGAGTAAGGATATGATCACTGAAGGACTACAAGGTCCTTCTCAGCATATAAGCAGCTATAAATTCTTACATATGTAGATTAGAATTTAAAAGTGAATAAGGTTCTGGAAGATGATAGTAATAGGAATTCTGTGAACAAAAAATACTACTAATTTTTAATTCTATAGACCTTTCTTGCATAAAACACCAAGGTGCAGGAGAGGAGATACAGGCTTGTTATCCCCAGAGTTTCTTTACTATTGTACTGTCCTCAGATTGATCATAATTTCATAGAATAGGCCTAATCCTACAAATATGTATCAACAAACCCATGTTCGTTAAAGTGTTATCATTCTAAATACAGTTTCTTTCTCCTTTATTTGCAGGTATGCTTACATATTGTACTTAGAATAGGCCTAATCCTACAAATATGTATCAATAAGCCTGTGTTCGTTAAAGTATTATCATTCTAAATACAGTTTCTCTCTCCTTTATTTGCAGGTATTTATACATATTCTCAAACTTAAATGATGGGTTCTGAATAATAAAGGAGCAAACACATAAATGCCATCCTTCATACGTAAGAATTCAATATTGTGCATAATTCATTGGTTAACATTAGATATGGTACTGAATGTCTCAATGCTTTGGTTAAAGGATTGCACAAAGACTATAAAAAAATCTTACATCTCCCCAAAATTAGAAAATAAATATTTCTTCATAATAATATGAAGAAATTCATATGAAGAAACTCATTCATCATCAAGAATTTGATTTTGTCTTATAACTCCCCAAAATTAGAAAATAAATATTTCTTCATAATAATATTTATACTCATTCATCATCAAGAATTTGATTTTTTACAACACTTCTGAATGTAGGGTAACCCAAGTAACTTATGCAATAACAGAAAGCAGATGTTAAAACCATGATTATGAGATAATGATCATTTCTCGAGGCAGCAGAAGAGACTTGCACAAAAGCACTATGCCCCTGGCTCGAGGCATCTTTTCATCCAGTGCTACTAGATAGGCTCAGAGGGCAAAACTATTTGACCTTCAAAAACTTTAGGTTATTTTCTGAAATCATAGAATGGTTTGGGTTGGAAGAGACCTTAAAGATCACCGAGTTCCAAACCCCCTGCCATGGGCAGGGACACCTCCCACTACGCCAGGTTGCTCAAATTCATTAATACTTCATCCTATCATTCTGATAAAATTTGCATTATAAAGTCTCATGAAAGTAGAGGCTTTTCTTCCAATTTATACATCCGTTCTAAATACAGTTTCTCTCTCCTTTATTTGCAGGTATTTATACATATTCTCAAACTTAAATGATGGGTTCTGAATAATAAAGGAGCAAACACATAAATGCCATCCTTCATACGTAAGAATTCAATATTGTGCATAATTCATTGGTTAACATTAGATATGGTACTGAAAGTCTCAATGCTTTGGGTTAAGGATTGCACAAAGACTATAAAAAAATCTTATAACTCCCCAAAATTAGAAAATAAATATTTCTTCATAATAATATTTATACTCATTCATCATCAAGAATTTGATTTTTTACAACACTTCTGAATGTAGGGTAACCCAAGTAACCTATGCAATAGCAGAAAGCAGATGTTAAAACCATGATTATCAGATAATGATAATTTCTCAGGACAGCAGAAGAGACTTGCACAAAAGCACTATGCCCCTGGCACGAGGCATCTTTTCATCCAGTGCTACTAGATAGGCTCAGAGGGCAAAACTATTTGAACTTCAAAAACTTTAGGTTATTTTCTGAAATCATAGAATGGTTTGGGTTGGAAGAGACCTTAAAGATCACCGAGTTCCAAACCTCCTGCCATGGGCAGGGGCACCTCCCACTACGCCAGGTTGCTCAAATTCATTAATATTTCCTCCTATCACTCTGATAAAACTTGCATCATAAAGTCTCATGAAAGTAGAAGCTTTTCTTCCAATTTATACATGCATATATCTCAAAACCACATATTTCTAATGTGTTAGTATTCTGCCTTCTCAAGAAAAAGTGTCAGATGATAAGTCAAAAAAAACTTTAAAAAGTCAAGTAAGTTTTCTTCTTGCTTCTTCCATGTAAGATGTTTGCCTCAGTTGTTTGTTATTGGCTCTTTGCCCATCTCCACTTTAATAAGTTTTTCATATGATTCATTTTCCAAGACATTAAGTTTATGATTTTATTTTTTATTCCTACATGTCATAAGGATGAAAAGTCTTTTCCATAGGAGAGCAGGAATAGACAGGGAAAACCTAGAAAAGTTACACAATCTTCAGCTGTAAATACCCTTTCCTTTTCTGGAAGCCTACACTCTCCACCCTGGCACTGGGACTCAAGTGTACCATGATCTCTCTGTACTGGCTGGAGAGCAGAACGACCACAAAAGCAAAAACCCTAGATTCTACCCTGATAGCCTACCCCAAGTACCTCAACAAAAGAAAAGAGAAAGTTAAAGAAGTAAACAAGGAAATAAATACTGTCCACTAAAGTAGCAGCTAATAAAAGTTCCCAAGTGATTGTGCTGAAGCTTGATGAGCTTGATGTTTTACTTAAATAAATATGATTGATGACAAACATAACCTTGAGGAAGTAGAAACCCAGACATTACAGTTTTCTTCAGAGAAACGTATGAGTAATTTGTAATGATTTGAGTAATTGAATGAAATACAAAATAAAGACTGGTGAAAAAACCTGCATTTGGTGTTACATTTATCTCCATAAATAAAATAATAATATAATATAATGTAACGCAGCAGTATTGACTGAATAAGTATTTTATAAGACAATTAGAAAAAAGACCAAAACCACCAGAATATACTTTTTGAGAATAATTTTTTTTTCTTTTTTTTTCGTTTTCACAGTTACCTGGGCATTTTAGTTCATCTGTATAATCTCCACAGTCATTAGATCCATCACATATCCATTCTGGCAGTATACAAAGTGAAGTCGAATTGCAGCTAATAAATCCTGAAGATTTTATTCCAAGTTTATAGAAGTAAGCGCAGTTTGTATTATCTGGAAAGAGACAGGGAATTACTATAGCACACCTAATACAGATTGAGAGCCTTGTAGTACTGTTTTCAGGTTTAGCTTGAGTTTGTGCAGACCATGCAGCTGCTGGTACCCAACTAGTAATGACTATGAATTAACTGCTGCATAAAAAGGAATAATCATGGAACAGATGCTGCCATGAAGCACAAACACAAACTTACTGCAGTTCTTTTCATCTGAAGCATCTGCACAATCAATGATCTGGTTGCACTGTGCTGATTTTCCAATGCAAATCCCATCTGCACAATGGAATTCTGTTGAGGCACACGTTGAATCTGTAACATATGGTTATAAAAGATGTAAATTTGTGTACTAAACAGACTCTTCAGATGCATATTATATGTATTGTGTTTAACCCTGCTGCCTTTTAGAATGAGGTATCCGGAACACACTGTACGTTCCACAGCTAAAAATTCAGTAGATATGTCTAGTAAACTTGAAAGGCTAAATTTCTAATTATTAAATTTATTTTTTGAGCTTAAAAGTCTCTCTCTAGATGATTCAACTCAATTTGAGATAAACACCATGTGAGGAAGGAAGAAGAACTTTCAGGATCATCTTTGAATCTCTCAAATTTCTTTCATGTTAACACCAGGTTGAGTTTTTCGCCTGGACGCTTTTTTCTCTACCCCTTCAGCTAAATGATTAAAAACCTTGCAGTGCTTTCAAAAAAATGCTATTTACTACAGATACATAGGTTTTACCTCTATATTGTGGAATAATTTCCCCTCCAGACTTTTTGAATTTTAACTAAGGATTTGTGTTGTCTGCTAGCTAGACTTTATTCATTGGCTGATGCACAGATATAAATATTCATGTTTTAAGACATAAAAAGAAAAACAATTCTGATGTAAAAAGGAGAACAATCGTGGTAAATTTTGCAAAGGACACAAACATTGCCATGCATCTCAGAAGCAAAGAAACAGAACACTAGCTGCTTCGAAGAAGAAACAGTGCAGCAGATGCAGAGAAGAAATCACCCGTCTTTTAACCCTTCCATCTGCCAGAAGAGGCAGAAACTGTATTTTCTGAGTTTTCCATAGCCAAAACCACTCCCCTTCAGAGGACTGCAGGTGTAAAACAAAATTGGTCTTCATATCAATCCCAACATATGGGTGCACCTGCTTGGTTTTGAAATCTAACAAAACAAATCCCAGCACCAGTAATCCCAATAAAGTTATAAGCATTTTCTAGCTACTTCTATTTACATACAAAGTATTTACAGAGTAATATTCGGAGATCACCTCAGTGGTAACCATCATTTACCTTTACAGTCAGATTCATCAGAGTTATCACCACAGTCATTTGCACCATCACATACTTTGTTACTTGCAACACAGCGACGATTAGAACACGGCTTGAAACCCTTCCGACAGCCTCTGTTTTCTGGGAAGTTAAGTACATGCACATAATTTCATGTAGATGCTTTTATTAAAACACGACAAACATTCCAGAAAAAAACATTTGAAATGAAAATGCATTTGAAGCTACGAGAAAATCTTCAGAAATTGTTCATTTATTCTCCAGCAGAAGAACTTGGACTGATAAGTACAGAAAGAATAATACATGAAAGCACCATGAGAAAGAACAAAAGAATAATAATAAAAAAAGCCTAATTCCCAGTTTTCATTATCTCATGGTATAAAAGGTCCATGTGCTTTAAATGCATTTGTTTAGATACACTTTTGTCAGGCATGTGACATTTTTTGCATATCACATCACTAATTCTATCGTATAGAACAAAAAGTACCAAATTTGCCTTAAACCAAGGTAGGAATAAATGGAGAGTAAAATAACAAAAAATATAAGCAGAATAGCTTCTTGATTTCTTAATTCCAATCCTGCAAGTGTTCTGCTCAAGTAGGTACTCTATTTAAGAATGTACAAATTTTACTTATGTTGATAGGTTTGAAAACTAAGGAATTATTTATTAAAGCCCTAACTATTGTAGAAGTCATGCCACAATAATAAATGAACAATGTTCATTGCATTAGTAGATCAATGAGTCCAGCATCCTGTATTTTATCAGACTGAGAAAACAACATACTGCATGTGACCTAGAACATGACAGAACCACAGTTTTTCCAATGTGTAGCAAAAAATTCAGTTTGGTTGATTTAAATCACGTAAAATGTACACTGTCACCCTACAAATTAATATAATGTTCTTTATAAAATTATGTGGCAAATCCATGGAAAGATAAATTGTTGTATCTTGCAATTATGTTTTTTCAGTACTGTAGAATAAAATAAAACCCAGTAAACCTCGAACCTATACTGACATATGAGATAACTTCTCCAGAATGAGAAGAAAGAGTATTTTGAGATTCCTCACCAGCTACAACTTCATTATTTATTCCCAGATCACTTTCTCTATATTCCTTCAACCTAGTCTCCTCTCCTCAGGAAGTAAAAGAAACAATACAAAATCTTAATCTTTCCTCCATGAACTGTAAATGAAACAATCTACTAAAATTAATAGTAGAGACAAAGAGGTTTAATCCATATAAAAATATAGCTGGCTGGCTTTTTTGGGTGGTGGTGTGATTTTTGTTTTTTTAATTATTTCTTATGCCTAAACAAGATGCATACATAAATACAATTATGTTCACATACTTAGTAAGGAAACCTCAGACAGACAAAAGTAATTTACTTTTCAGTGATTTAAAGCTGTCACTTGTAATTCAAGGACCTTTCCCCCTGGTAACTATAAGTGTTTTGTATATTTCGGATTCTTATTTCCTTGTCTGAAGTGGATTTTTTCAGATTCAAAAAACCAACCTCCTTAGTTATCTACACGTAAATGATCTGATGGAATGTTGCTAATATTTTCACATGACCTGATGAAAGCAATTATCACATTGAAATTCGAAAGCTAATGGGGCACAAGTTCAAAATGAAAGAAGAAAAAAAAATGCATAGTATCAGTTGCTATACTCAGATGGTTGGTGTTAATTTCTTTAAGGAATACAAAAGGAGAAAGCTAATCCATTTCTTTGTTTCCAGTATCAGCAATGGAGTTGGACTCAACGATCTTTATGGGTCTCTTCCAATTTGACTTGAATTCCAATGTGAGATATTCCATGATTCTATGATTCCATTAAAATGGCAGAGGTGAATGCCAGGAATTCAAGTAGACATTTTTATAAAACTATAGAGGTGTTATAATATATAGAGAAAGTTATAAACACAATAGGTGGGTTTGAAATGAAATTAAATTGTTTATATGGGAAACAGAAGAGATACCAAGGCTGTGATATGGATATCCAGAACAAGGGAAAGGCCAAGAGCTGCAGACACACAGGTAACAAGGAGTTTTCACTTAATGTGCTATATCAATTCATTAAGGTGACTCAGTGATTTAGGAAAATTATTTGAACAGTGGTGTTCTAGACACTGCAACAAGCAAACTCAGTTGGACACCAAAAACCTCAAAGTGATTTAGTTAATGATTATTATGTCCAGAAAAAAAAAAAAGAAAAAAAAAGAAAAAAAAAGAGAAAGGGATTCCCTTGGGAAAAATATGACAGTAAAGAGAAGACACCCTTGTGTCTAACTTGTTGGAAGAAACTGACTGATTGGTGTGAAGATTAATGATATTATAAATGTAAACAGAAAATTGGATGGAAAGATTTCTATTACACAGCCATTTTTGGATTATAGAATACGCTATTTTGGTGTTTTTTATTCACAATCAGAGACAATCTTATTAAATAAGGAAAACTAAATCAAAATTACTAAATTAAAGCTGAAAACATCCATTTTTTTAATCTTTGAAAAATCAGCTGGCTGTGGTTTTTCTTATTTTTGTTTCAGAAACGGAAATATGAGAACATTTGAGGTTGTTTTTTTTTTAAATACGTCAGCTAATACATGAAGTTTGCAGGAAAATATGTTCAGATAGAAGTAATTCTATTCATACAATGTCAGGGGTTTTTTAATGTGCAAGTTGGCATTTTCTTCCTGTGCATCTTGGCAAGCGGTTAGTATGAACAAGTAGAAAAGTCACAGAGGAACCAATGTAAGTGTGTATAACTAAAGTAGGAACATGAAGGTGAAACTTCTGGAAATACTTACCACAGTAGAAAAGTTTCTCGTCAGACTTGTCCTTACAATGAGCAATGCCATCACAAGTCAGCTGATAATCAATGCATTCACCATTTCCACATTCAAACTCAGAATAAATGTTGCAAGTAGAATTTTTACCTAAAAATGAAACATATTAACATGCAATTTTAATAGCTTTTACACCTAGTGAAAATGAGAAAAATGCTCGCTGCATTTAAAATATTTCCTACACAGCTTTTGACAACCTAAGTACAAAAAGATGATCCCACCACAGCATCAGAACTTAAAAGCTTCTGCAGAGCAGCGGCCTGCAAGAGTGAAGTACTTCTCTGGAATTTTGTTGATATTATGCAGGATTGAGGGCAGATATCTAAATAGGCAAAAATTTTCAGAAATTTAATGATTCTGATGAGACGATGACTTTGTAACTACTGTGCTCAGCTGTCCTCTACCCACAGGTCTCTCAGCCACCCCAGCTGGTACGCAATCGTTTCTAAATAGATGCTTAAAAAGATCTCCATAACACTACAGTTACCATTGCCTAGCAGTTAATTTGAACTCTCAACTCTGTTTTTGTGGCACTGTGCAGCTGCTCAGAGTGTACACAGGTACCAGCATCAATAAACCACATTTAAATTGAATACAGCCTGACACCCAACGAAGAAAACCTGCTGTTTCTACCTATTTATTTTTATACACACACACAAAAATATCGTTGTTAGACATGTACATTTTTGTCTTCCTCCCTTCTCAGTGTGGATGTTTCATCTATTATT
Organism: Calidris pugnax; assembly: GCF_001431845.1. Taxonomy (NCBI): domain Eukaryota; kingdom Metazoa; phylum Chordata; class Aves; order Charadriiformes; family Scolopacidae; genus Calidris; species Calidris pugnax. Next base: position 3,884,364 of record NW_015090831.1, on the reverse strand, counting down.
TTAGAAAAGAATAAGATGTACATTTTAAATTTTTACTCCTGCTTTCTCTTGCATATAATTTTTCTATTAGTTCAGTTAGAAACTAAAAAAGTATCATGAAATTTACACAGAACAATTTGATCATTAACTTCATGACAGCACATACATTTGATTCGTGTGTATAGTTCTAAACAAAATATCAAACCAGAGAGAAAGGAGAAATATATAGGACAACTCAAGAGAAAGAATATGGAAAAGATAGCAAACTATGATGTTTTTCTCTTGTTTCCATTAGAATTACTTCAGCACAAATTAAGGAAGAACCAATGTCCGCTATATGCAAAAGTAAAGCCAATATGAACTGAAAGCATTTCTTGATTTGATACAAATATGAAGAAAAATAATAAGAAAATGTGAAAATATAGATTCTAGACAAGGTGAGACCTGATCCTGCACATGATTTATACAGTCCTTTAAATTTTAATCAAGTTTATTGCAGCAATTATTTTCCTCTCTTTCCCCCCCATTTTTTAGCACTGTAAGAACTTAGATCTCAGGAAAAGTCATTCTCAATTACATTTGCAGTTCATCTAGTTCAGCATCTTAGACTGCAATCTTTGGAGAAAGATGGGGGAAAAAAATCAAAATGTATGTATAGTATAATCTACTCTCAGTCAAAGACTAACTGGAAACCCTTGTAGACACCGCTTCAAATCCTAACTTTCAAAACCAAAGCATTTTAATGCCTTTCAAAACTGTTTCTTTGATTAGAAATAAGTAGTCTGGGTAGTCTTATTACCCATATAATCATCCAATCCCTCTTTGAATTTTACTGAAGCTTTGTCTCAAGAATCTTGACTGGCAATAAGTTATATAGTCTAATTACACTTTGAAAGGACAGTTAATTCCTTTTCTCAGTTGGAATTGCTAACTTTCAATTTTATTGAGTTTCCCTTTCAACTGTGATACGAAGAAAGAAACTATTGATCTCACAGCTAAACTATAAAGTCTGTCTCATTTCCATCTTTCCCGTGCTTGTCAATGCCAACATTTAATGTCTCAAGTCTCCCTCTTTTTTTTTTTTTTTTTTTTTAAACTAACAACTCAGATCAACATTTCCTGCAAACGTTCTGCAACACCTTAGAAGATGGGAGTCTTACATCATGGTCTAGATGAGGATTTATACACAGTTTCATCTAACAGCAATTTTTAAATTTTTAATACTTTTCGAAAGTATAAATGCCATATTACATTATAAATAAATTATTGGATGTATGAATTTATCTGCTGAAGTTTGACTTCCACCGTTCATCACCGCCTCAACAAGGCAAAGGCCAACATTTAATGTTTCAAATTCCCCTTTTTTTTTTTTTTTTTTTTTAAACTAACAACTCAGATCAACATTTCCTGCAAACGTTCTGCAACACCTTAGAAGATGGGAGTCTTACATCATGGTCTAGATGAGGATTTATACACAGTTTCATCTAACAGCAATTTTTAAATTTTTAATACTTTTCGAAAGTATAAATGCCATATTACATTATAAATAAATTATTGGATGTATGAATTTATCTGCTGAAGTTTGACTTCCACCGTTCATCACCGCCTCAACAAGGCAAAGAAACAGGTGAGAAAAAGTGCTGTAATTATGGTTCAGCTTCATTAACTCATACGATCTTTTGTTAGACAAGACACAATGGGTGCATATAGATACCTTTATCTATCTCAGATATGTAAAAATCATAACTAAGAAATTTTACTACCATAACAGCAGTTATGTTTTTCATCTTGGTTGTGATTTTTCAACCTCTTTGAGATGCCAGAAGCCATCCTTCTCTCTCCCACCTCCAAACAAACCAGGACTGCTATTGCATTCATGCCATGTGTTTATGTCATTACATGAAATAAATAATGTCCATTATATCTAATGAAGGTAAAATGAGGATCTGTGAACGATTTGTCTCCTTATTGCTCCAGACATTAAGAATTCCACCTCTTCTTTGTATTTTCTCTGATTCTAATTAATCTAGGAAACCAAAATGTTTGTGATTGTGCTGGTTTTGGGGTGGCGCTTATTTGCCATCTGGGGTTAAACCACGACAATGATACAAATAACTTAACCAAGCCTTGAAATACTTTTAACCTGCCACAATTTGATCTTCTTAATAAGACAAGGAGGTTTCTGCCCTGCTATGAGGAAGTAAAAAACTGCATTAGGCTCTTGCTGGCCTAGCAACGATGGAAAAATTCCTTCAGAGAAGGTGGCAGCAGTTAATTCCAAGACTTTAATAATTCCTGTACTTTACTATACTCTAACTCATGGGTAAAGGGATGGGAGAATTCCAGCTGAGCAAGTCCTGGACCTACCCCACGAGACCAAATGCAGATTGGTAGGCAACAGAACTTAAGGAATTTTTCCAGCTCCGAGAGGTGTCTTAAATGGTGAAATTCAATAAAACTTGACAGCATGGAAGTGTGAAATAAGGGGATGATGTAAGCCTGGTGGTAATGTTCCATCTGCAGGATGCGGAAACATTTGGCTCTAGTGGAAAATCTCTTTTTGTAAAGTAGTAAAGTCTTAATTAATATCTTTGAACCATTAACAATCAGATTCCTGTCCATACAATCTCAATTGATGACTGGATTCTGTTACTAGACTAAAAATCTGCTACTCTGAAACAGTGTTATGGTTTCAATTGAAATCTTTATCACTGCAAATCACCTGTAAAATTAATTGTATCTCAATTATACAGCTAGACAAAGCAGTTTTTGAGTAAGAGCTGTAAAAGTAATACAGGTTAGTTGTACGCTACTTTATTACTGCACCTTGACTCTAGATCAGCTGCATATTCCTTGTTGTGAAGGACAAGAGTTTTCACCCACATACTTCCATATATTTAATTACAGAACCAGGTCTTTCTGTGAAATCTCGGTGACATCACAATGCACTATGTAAAGATTTAGTTAACAACTAACAACATGTATGTGTGAGTCAGGGGTAAAGGTGGAAGGTGAACTATGAAGCTTCTGAACGTAAGAATCTGATTCTAAAGGACTGGGGTCCAGACTAAGGACCTTAAGCCAATTTAAAGCCAATTTAAAAGCACACCGATACTTAAAGGTCTAATTCTACCCTTTCCCTCACGACAGTCTTCTGTCCTCACTAGTACTCTTTAACTAAAACTAGGTCTCAAACCAAGAAATCCTGATTCCCAGTCGAGCAAGTTAGGTAAGTCACCATTACACAACCATTATTGCTGATGAAATGCATATGGTGGGAGGGAAAATAAGACTGTCTTCAGCAGAAGTACATGTCTTGCTCTTCTTCTACCGATCATTAAACAGTATTCTTTCCTGTTATGAAAACAGTGATATGAAAATACTATTGACTCAGGTGTACCAGGAAAGCCCAATATCATTCCAGCATGACAAGTATCAGTGGCATGACCAAAATAAGCTCTATTAAGAAAGGAGTAGGTTTGCAAAATAGCCAGCACAGGTATGTCAGTGAAGGACTGCATCCCTTCATATTGCACACCAACACAGTTCTGCATATACAGACCAGCAGTTTAAAAGTGTTTCTGTATCAGTAGAAGAAAAGCCACTTCTTAGGCTGTTCAGGAGTGACAGAGTGCAGCAGAAGAGGCTGAAGCAGATAAACTGTCTAAGCTTCTATCAGGACAGTAAATCTTCCGAAATCATATACAAAACTTAAATATACTTTATCCTGAATGTTATAGTGTCTCTTTACTGTTATGATTTAAAAAATTGATTCAGAGAAAGCAGGTGGATCAAAGCTATTAAAGTGAAGCAGCAGAACAGGCGCGTTTGGCCCACAGATATGGGAGGGGAGAACTTGATCTGAGAGATGGGATTTCTGCCTTGCAGAGGTAAAGGTTTAATAAACCACTGGAATATGGAAGGGATCTCTAACTGTGACAGAAGACGTATAACACAGTGACATTAACAAAGACTTAAGGAACCGCACTCTTTCCCCCTGGCTCTCTTTCCACTGCAAATCGAGCCAGCTACACTTGTTGAGGGGAGAAGCACAAATTCATGTTTCACATTATGAATGTGGATCATCCCTGGGGAAACAGCCCAAAGCTTTCCAGTTAATTCACTTCTGCTAAGGCACAGCATTAGCAAAGTGACAGAGATTTTCTCCAAATTATTAGAAAAGACAGAAGACTGCAAAGTATGTAAATACACCATATCCTTCTAAATTAACAGCACATACTTCCATGTTCATAAACATCAATTCTGTGCAGGGATAGTGTGATCTAAAAAAGCTGAAATGGATGACCATATATACTAAACCACTTCTGAGCTATGAAAAGTTCTCATATTTTCTTTATCATGTGCTGAGACATATTGGTTCAGAGGAAGTATGGAAAGATGCGAGAAGAACTTAGAAGAGTGTAATACAGAATATTCTGCAACAAAACCAGTCTCCAAGGAGTCTGCCAACTTGAAGTGATATATTCCCCAATTACTAAAACACCAGTTTTACATGATTAAATGCAACAGCTGGTTAATAAGTTGCAATTAGGGCAACAAAGCTGGTGAGGGGTCTGGAGAATAAGTCTTATGAGGAGAGGCTGAGGGAGCTGGGGGTGTTCAGCCTGGAGAAGAGGAGGCTGAGGGGAGACCTTATTGCTCTCTACAACTACCTTAAAGGAGGGTGTAGAGAGGTGGGGGTCGGTCTCTTCTCCCAAGTTACAGGCAATAGGACAAGGGGAAATGGCCTCAAGTTGCACCAGGGGAGGTTCAGGTTGAATATTAGGAAATATTTCTTCACTGAAAGGGCTATCAGGCATTGGAATGGGCTGCCCAGGGAAGTGGTTGAGGCACCATCCCTGACGATATTCAAAAGACAAATTGACATGGTACTCAGGAATATGGTTTAGTGTTGGGGTGTGTTTTGTTTGGTGGGTTTGGTTTTTGGGGTTTTTTTTGTTGGTTGTTTTTTTTTATTTTTTTCTTATGGTTGGACTAGATGACCTTAAAGGTCCCTTCCAACCTAGGCAGTTCTGCGATTCTGTAATTATTTTATATGTCTGAGGACATGAAATAAAAATATTTGTACTAAACAAAAAAAAAATAATTCAAATACAAAATTTTCAGTAGAACACAGCTATTCAAACTGGAATTTAAGGAGGATATAGGTATTGAAGTTGTAACCACCCAAAAGCCTCATAAGACTTAAAAACAGTTGAAAGCCTGGTATGTGCTGAATTGCCAGATCAATTTTTACAGCAGATAGAAGCAATAAAATTAATGGCTTGGGCCAACTGTCTTCGCTTATGATAGCCAACTGCATCACAGCACAGAAAAGCATCGTGTCAGCTAGTATTACTTACTCACACATCTGTTATCATCTATCAGTATTCTGTCCCCTCTACATGAACAGTTCACTCGTCCGTCAGGAGTCAGAAGGCATAAATCATGACAACCTCCATTCATTTGTGCACAAGGAGATAACTCACCTGAAAAACAAATGATAAAAGATGAACTCTTCTTTATTAAATTTGCTTCAATGGCCAATGTCTTTGAGAGAGCAAAGATCACCATATCTCAGATTCACGGGCAATTGATTCAAGTTTTATCAGTCAGATGAAAATGTCAGCATGCCTCAGATGCTAGCATACCAAAGATAAACAAACGGAGTTACCTTGAATATAATAAATTTTTAAAACCACAACATTCAAAACTGCTGATATGCGACTGGAAAAGATTTAACTGCTATCAAATGAGCACAACGTCCATAGCAGAAAGTGGTCATTCAATAATATTTATTTACTTGGGGAAGAGGTTATACCCCATCTTTTGTTAACAGTTCCTACAACAAAAAGAATTTCTAAAACACCCTGAAATGTTTTAACTTGGTTAAGACCAAGTAAATGCTTAAAATCATTCTTGAAATGAATTACACTGGAATTATCAAAATAATCGATCTTGCTTTATAACTTACAGCTGTTAGTGTCATTGGCCACAGCAATAATGCCCATGGGCTGATGCGGGATGTCAGAGCGAAGAACTTTTGTATCTCCTCCTGTATATTTACTGGAACGCAGAATAGCTCTCCTCACTCCATCTGACCAAAAGATATAATCATCATATACAGCCAGGCTGAGGAAGGTACCTGGTCCAGATTTGACAATTACCTAAAGTAAATAAGCACAGAGGAGAAACATAAGAAGGAATGAGAAGGAATGTTGTCGCTGAATAAGAAGTTTTGAAAGTGCAAACGGACTCATATCACTCTATAGTTTTAGACAGTTAATTCTTCTATACTTAAAGCACCTGCAAAAATGAGATAACAGCACTAAAAATGTGTTAAAAGGATGCTACAGAGGTTAACTTATTATTTATTGATATGTCCAAGTTTCAGAAATCCAGGCATCTATTCCTAAAGTTAAAAAAAATAAATCACAGTTAACTTAAACGTGACTCTAAAATACCTACTCAGCACACTACCTGCTTAATAGCCTGAAAAGAACAGAGGAAAAGAGGGACCGTAGCATGGCTGAAAGTCTGAAAACTCCAAGTCTTTATGAATCACAGCCAGAAGCCTGTTTCAGAACTGAAGCATGTTCACCACTACGATCACACTAGAAACTTGAACTCAAGACTACAAATATTTTGTGTTTTCCAATTTAAAAAAATCTCTACAGTCACAGGAAAAGTTGAGACACATGAACACTTCAACAATTTGCTAACATAAATAATTGTATTCCAGTGCACAGGAGCATTCCTGGCCACATATATACAGATATAATGTCAAAATTACTTATTAATCAGGTAATTATAATAAATTCTGCACCACTATGCACATTACATATTTCTGCATATTCGTAAGAAGGTTTGACCAGCAAATCCTTTTTCCAGGAAATATTTTTTCCAGTGATAAATGTCCCAAGAGGACAACTTTTCTCTAACCAACCTTTTTTCAAAATTAAAAGTATTAAGAGATGGATGGAAATGTATTACTGGCAAAAAGACCTCTTCTGCAATTGTGCACATTTACTGTAAGATACTTTTCATAATACACTCTTAAGAGCCTATATAGTCATATTCAGGCACATTTCAGGAAAAAAAAAATAGATCAATCCTATCTGTTTCTAGAAGATCTGCATGAAATGTGGCCACGTGGATTTTGCAACCCCACATTTGTTCTCCATGATAATGCAAAACTGTCCTAGTTTGCAGGATCTTATTTTCAAAAGCAATGCTAAAGAAGGTACTACTCAGGACAGCATTCCGTACTCTGTAGCACTGTCATAATTTTTCTCAAACTGTAACAAAGGAATGTAAATTCATTACAGAACTGATCATCATTGTTCAACTTTGGGAGATTTGAGATCCAAATAAAGGGTCATAAAAGCTAACATCCAGGAACATTTGTTGACTAATACTCTTAGCATTTCATTCACCAAGGTCTCCTTTGTTATATCAAAGCACTATATATGGACTCTGGTTTAATTTTAGCATCCAAAAGAAAGAATTCAAATTTCTTCCAGCTTTTGGGCAAGTTCACAGCCCTTTTAGCATTTTAGTTTATAGAATAATGCTGAAAATGATTGACAATCCTTTTCTTTTTAAAAAAAAAATCTTGATGGCACTCCTGGATGATCAGAAGTAACTGAAAATTAAAGTCTTCTTTAAAAGTCTGTTCATCCTTTGTTTACCTGTCAAATCATGTTTAATTCCTAAGTCCTCAGCATCAACCAAATTTGCTGTGTATCAAACCTGTTGTAAGTCATCTAATGTTTCTAAAATCTTGTGTTCTGTACAGCTTGCTTGTTCATTTTCCCAGCAGTGTCTGCAGCTCTGGTCAGAGATACCTGCAGATTCACCAGTATGATCCATGTAACGAAAATCCATGTTCTTACACTGTGACTGTACTGAAATCCTCATTGGGTGGCCCCATCTGGCTGGCCCAGACAGCACAAGAAGCAAAAATGGGTCTGCTCACTACTCCCTGCTTCCCTTTTTCTTGCTGATTGCTTGCCTCTAACAAAAATAATGATGGAAGCCAATACAAGCACTTGACAGATTTGTTCCTCTGAGATATTGATCGTAATCTGCTAAGCTTTGGATCAAGATATAAGACAACTGCTCCAGTCTTTCAGGGAATGCACACACTCAAATACATAACACAGAGAAGAAAGTCAATGCAGACTCAGTGATCACCATTCAACCATAAGAAAAATCATGTTGTCAAACTGTAAAAACTCCAAGATAATCAACTACCAGCAAGTTTTATATAAAGTTATGGCTGGGTAGCAACAAATAACCCAAAGCAGTACTCCCACTTACAATAATACAGGCAAAAACCTGTTTACTTTTCCCATCTGGAAGCATATTATCAACACAATTAATGCCCAGTTAATCCACAATTATACAACTGCAGTATATGCTGCCTGTTCTTCAATTACAGATGAATATAAACTGTGTTGAAATGAGAGAGTCGTAGTATTTGCTGAGTCAGAGGTAAAAAAGACGTAGTTTCATAAGAAACTGGGCATCTACATTACACAGAGTGCCATACATAGAATAACTTAACGTGCAGACAACATACAGATAAAGAGAACTAGAAGGTTCCTCAACCATAAAATTTAGTCCAGAATGATAGAAATCACAATATCACAGAAGTTTAATTCACAAAGGCCACATTTACGTGCTCCCACAAACTATTGCAGTACTGTATGAACACTTTGGACCTTTTCTACAAAGGACAGAAACCACCAAAAAAGCACCCTATGCCGTAAGAAAAAAGTAAGAATCATGGTCATCAACAATGTTTTTGGCCACAGAAGAGGGAAATGTGGTACTGAGTGAACGTGAAGCCACTGGAAAAGCAATGTATTGTCATTCTGGATTACAAAGATCTGAACAGGTTATTTTTTTTTCTACAGTACCAAGGTTTTAAACAGGGCCTTTAACAGCATGAAACAAAATCAACCATATAATGATCCAGTCTTGACATATTTTATCATAAGTCTAAATTGCTAGCAAAAATTGCAACAATATATGTACAATTTTAAAACATTAAGGAAACCTGAACAAGACATCCCTACCATCCCTTCCACCTGAACTAGAGAAGTCAGACACATCCAATAGCACACCAACATTTTAATACTGACTGATACCGACATTCAGTTCCAGCCTGTACTTCCAGCTCTGAATAACAAACGAAAAGTTTTCTCTGTGTCCTGTAAATAGATAAGACGACTGGGGGACGGGGGAGGAATGTCACAAGTAGCAAGGCAATTTAATTTTAACTATGATCCTTTCTTTTTTAAGTTCTGATTTTGAAGTTCTCCAGAAAGCTTTTGTTTTAACTTACAGACGCTCTAAACTTGAGGTATGCGCAGCAGTTTCTCCAGAATAACATGACTGAAAAAGGGGAGAAGCCAGTCAGGTGGCCAAGAATTTGTGCCAGGATACTATAATTTGAATGATTTATACAAAACTCTTATTAGATTCTCAGTAATAATTAGATTCTTAACAATTCTTACCATGACAACACTTAACTTTTATCGAAAGACAGGGTTTTTTTTCTAAAGATGAGTGCATAAAGTTAATGCATCAGCTTAAAGTATGAGTTGCTTTTAAGTATTTTAACTCTAATAAATGGTTTAATAAATGGGCAGTGCCATCTAATAAAGCTTTTAAAAGTTTTTTGAGGGCTCTTTACTCTTCTGTAGGTACTCAAATCTCTTTGAGGTCTACAGCAGAATGGCAAAGCTAGAATAGGAAACTACACTTAAAAAATTGACATTAATGACAATTTAAAGTCCATTGTATAATAAAAATCATTCTAGAAGTATAAAGCAATACCAACAATCTAAAAATAAATAACATTTTAGATGCATATCAGAAAACTCAGTGTGACAGAGCTGACTTATACAGAACACATTAATCTAAAATTAGCTAATGTATTTCATTCTTTCAAGTGGAAGACATAAAATAGGATGCCTCTATTCCTCACTTACGAATACTGTTTTTAAAGGAGTATAAACAAGGAATCTATGAAAAAATATAATAAGAGACTTTGATACAGGGCAACCAGTTGCATAGCCAGGGAAAAAAATAAAATAATCAAAGTAATAACTTTTATGTATTTGATTTAGACACCTAAAAAGTATACTCTTAGATCAGACACCTTGTTTTGCTTGTTATTGATATGGTTGCTTTAATAAAAAGCAAAAATGCTATCCCTTGCTGTATAAACAAATCTATCAGTTTTCATCTGCAGTATCCAAATTCTGCCCCTCCCACACTGTGGGGTTAGTAGGACAAAAAGCTTATGTTAACCAGAAAAAAAAAAAAAAATCGTTTTGTTGGGGGTGTGAAGTGCAGGGGAGGTTAAAGACAAAAGAAGAAAGATATTTGGTACTGAAGAGAACACTTGTGAGTTTACAAATTCCCTATTCCTGTTGCTACAAAAGAATTTAGAAGAATTTCTAGTCTATTTTTTAGTTGAGTTTTAGAGAAGAACACTACCAATCACTGCTATAAAATATTTTGTTGATTGGTCTGAATAAAGACCTTATTTTCATCATTGTCATATCTTTAATGTATGGATTTCCTTCTCATTTATTGTATCTTTCAAAAATACCTTCATAATAACTTGAAGTGCAATCACATAGCAAAGGATAAAAAGGACATACTAGAAAACCATACTGGGAGAGAACACCATGATCCCATTTGCATAGAATTCTCCAAGTGAAATGAAGAGAATCAGAAGTGCTTCCTCATCAAGAATTAATTTTTGTTTCTCCATGCTAGAAATGAATGTTTAAGACACTGAAAACCAAAATGCAAAGCTACAGTTGCAGTGTTCCAGCTGCTACGCAGATTTGCAGTTCAGTTGAATGATACATTGAGCAACTGTTTATAACAGCCTTGTACTTCTCAGTGCCATTCAAATGGAAATGATACAACTCTGCAAATTATGACTAGATTAACCAGTTTCTTTGCAACTACATGTGCATTAAATACACAATACTTTTTTTCAACATCATAAATGACAGTGACAAACTTCATGTAATGCCCACCTTTATTTCAGCCTCCTAGAATTTTGTGGGATTGTGAGTACATGTGCATTAAATACACAATACTTTTTTCCAACATCATAAATGACAATGACAAACTTCGTGTAATGCCCACCTTTATTTCAGCCTTCTAGAATTTTGTGGGATTGTGAGTATTATAAATATTCTGATTCTCCACAGCCTTAAAGATGATTTTTATCTTTTTATTAATACCTTCTTTCAGTTAATTTCTACCATGCTACCAACACTGGACATCAAGATATTTCAGCAAACAGTCCCAAATCAACACTGTTGGATCTGTGTCAACCAGCAACCTAGCTCACATGGATTAGATGACCTTATTGCCATTGGTGATGGAATCACTTTCATTAGGTTCGATTTTAGCATTCCTTTACAGAACTACTTAAAAAAAAGTAACTCAATGTCAATGGAGTTAACTCCCCAGAAAAACAACTAATTAAGCAGGAGGAATATTTCACTGTTTTTATTAGTTCTGGATATTTTAAGACAAATGTTAATGTGTAACAAGAGTATTTGGAAAGTTGAGAAACAAAGATTCTTTTTGATCGTATTTGCAAGAGAAAAGAATGAAGAACAGAACATCCCCACTGCAACTAATATATTTATACTGCTGAACAGAGAAAATAAAAAATTCCAACACAACTTAACTTCTACTACCACATTATCCACACCACACTAGATTCTTTTCAAACACAGAAAGAATGGATTGATTAAAAAACATGTAACCTAACAATAAACTAACATAACACATGGAATGGGAGAGACAACACATGACAAACTTCAATGTCTAGGTGGTAAACTGCACATGTTCTGCTAATTGTATACATTTTTACTTGCGTTTCTAGTTTCTCTACTACTATTGGTTCTAGTGCTGTTTAACAAAATCACAAGAAAGCAGTACAAACTGCTGAAATAATTTTGCTTTAGAGAGTAGGCTCATTTTTATTTTATTTCCAGACAAGCATCCAAGTTTATTAAAATATCTGCCTTCAGGTTGACATTATTTTCCTTTGGGTTAGTTTTCACATCTGATTATTTATTAGTACATAGAGAATACAGCAACGTGGTTTTTCCAACTCCAAAACACATTCAGGACCTGAAACTTTTTGTAACTGCTCACGTTCAGATCTATGAGAATCTTCTCTAAGACATTTGAGCACATTCTGATTTTAATGGGGTTAGACATTCTAAATTTCTAATTGTTAACATTTTGCATGTTTTCTCTCCATGCTGGATCCCTGTGCTGGTCTTGCTTCCTAACATTTTGCATGTTTTCTCTCCATGCTGGCCTTGCTTCTATCCTGCCTTTGTGAGTTATTTGGCTACTTCTCAAGGTAATGTTGATATCATCACAAATACATTGCAAAAATTGACCAAAATAACTCTGATGTCCTCAAACTTGTACTACAAATAAATATAGTGACATGTCTGAAAAGTAGTTTCAGATGTCAGTTATAAAGTCAAGTTTTTCATAAATGCACAGCCAGGCCTTTAACTTCCATTTCTATATTTAGAAGTTTGAAGAATAGATCCAATAAAATGTTACTGAAGATAACAGAAGTTGAACACCATCTTCAGAACTTGTTTAATTGCTTAAATTCAGAATTCCAACAGAACAAAAAAAGATATTCTAGAAATTAAAAGTTATAATTTCTGGAAGACTGCAATTACACAAAGGTTATAATTATTTGAGATACCTCTAAAACTGTATTGATTTTAACAATCACACCTGTAGGCCCACAAAACTGTAATTGATACCAAAACATTCCAACCTGGATGTGAGAAAATAACCAGAATTCTGTTTACAGGAAATTAACAATATTTCTAGGTTCTTGATGTGTAAAATGTTATGCAATATTCAACACTGAAAAAAAGGAAAAATTAAAATAGCTGATGATTTATTGGAAAAATAAGTTTAAAACATAAAATCAGCTTTCACTGCTGTTGGCTCAGTCCCTCTGTTCCTAAACAAAATGTTACAATTAAAGAACATTAAAGCACTAAGCAGCTAAAAACAGCTATGGCCACAATATTAAATACAACCAAGGGCAGGAGCTGAAACAGAAGAAAAAAGGGAACAGACTGTGAAAGACAGAATTACCACTTTTGTTTTCTAAACAGGAAGATCTGACAGGGCAGAACAAGAAATGTTAAAAAACCACCAATCCTGTATATCTTCCAAGTAGTAAAAAGGAACAAAAGTAAAAAAAAAATTTTTCTGAACTTGAAAGAATACTCCAGCAACCAAATACTAGTATTAAAATATCAGCGAAATACAAAATCAATAAACTCTTACAATCCACTTAAAAGAGTCAATTCAATGCTGTTAAATTATTTTCTACCCATTCATTGTACCAGATTATTGTGGTGAGTGGAATGAAGAAAGCAGCTGCTGTCTGGAAGAAAATTCATTACATTACCATTAGCGTTTCATGTTCTACTATACAATTTCTACCTTTGTTAACGTAAGTGAAACTAGAAAGCAATGAAGCAGAGATAGTGAGGAAAAGGACAATCTGTTTAAACTATTTTTGAGGGGTGGCTGATGGCAGGACTTTGCTGAAACCCCTTTAAGAACCTCAGGTCACCAGAAAGTTGGAATGATTATTACTTGGATTAGTGTAAAGATACAGAAACCAGGGATCTCGTCAAGCTGGACAGCATATGAATGAAGAAAAACAACTGCCCTGGAAATATTATTTCACCAGGTCAATAAGACAATTTCATAGTTGGATTCTGACATTCTTGTATCAGTAAGAGTGTATCTATGTGGTGATGAGCAAATCTGCTGAAGCGCTGCCAGTGAGGCCAGCACAGTTTAAGCACAGGTTGGAATGAAGCAGCCTGGTGGGTTTTTTTCTGGTGTGACAATCCCCACAGGATTAATGCAGGAAAAGTGCTTTGAGAACCCAGGAAACACACACACAACTCTGTTTCAAAGCTCATAGCATGTGAGAACTCTGAGCAGCACTTTTGATTTACCCAAAACAGGTACGGGTGTAGGACAACCAACAGTAGTATGGCTTTGTGAAGGTAACACTCTAGAGCCCCCAAAAAGCCTTCAGGAAAGCATGCCGGACTCAGGAGCTTTTTTGTTTACTGTAATGGGGAAGAAGAGTTGAAATGACAGAAAGCCAAACCAAGAGACAATATTCTAGGAAAGCTAGAAGATTCAACATTCAACAGCTGAGAAAATTGAATGGTCAGTTTGCTGATGCAAACCGAAAGCCAGAGGTCTGATCAAAAGGTAGGATTTTGGTAATGGTTTCTGCAACTACATTGCATCATCTCCCATTTCATGTTTGTGATGCATATTTTGTTATACCTTGTGCGTAGATGAAGTTAAATTGTTTCCACATAACCTACTAATTACCTTGTACTTAACTGACAGCCTATTCAAAACTTTAAGAGAAACAGGATCAGGGAAGTAAAACTAAACATGATAGTAAAATGGAAAATAAACAGCAGTACAGGGCACACATGTACGTCAGAAAGTGGAAAAGCAGCTAAAATGAATAGGGAAAAAATAATATTATTTTTAACTGAAAGAAGTGTAAGAAAATAATTTAAGAATCCCTGTTAAACTAGAAGGAGAACAAAAGAATGTGGTGGTTTTTTTCGTTTCCCTAATAAACATGACAAAAGTAGTAGTGACACAGACAAATAATTAGTAGATAGGGATGGCAACGTACTTAAGCAAAGCAAATCACTGGAAAAAAATGGCACATATGTAACTATTTATGTACAGCCTTAAGCTCCAGGAACTTTGGAATAATTGTCTGAATTTGCAATAAACTTGCAGGCAAACGCAATCAAGTATTAGCACAAGTTCCTATTGTGAAAGAAATAAAAGTTGCATATGCCTTTTAAATAGGCATTTTTAATTAACCAATGAACGTCACTTCAAGACAAAAGTTTGTAATTTACAATTATAATAATGTGGATGAATACATCACGTGACAGAATAATATCTGAAAAATTCTCTAATATACTGTCAGTCTTCAAAAATGACAACAAAATATAAGGGGACAGAAAGTCGAGAACTTTCAAATTGTGTTCAGAGTCCTACAAAGGAAGTACATGAGAAAGCTGATGAGTATGAGAAGAACAGGTAATATCCCCCACCTATATTTCCTATACCAGTATTTTAAGATGGCAACATGTCCCTCAAGATTCCATTTGAAAAATTCTTTAATATGGTAAACAGTAAACTGAAGTACTTTCCAGATACATAATTATTCAAATTACGTCAGGAATAAGAACATATAAGACTGGGTATATTTCAGGAGAACTTATGAATGAAGCATGATTTAAGAAAAACATCAAATGGCATAAAAAAAGCAGAGATCATTTGAACTAGTTATAGCATTTTATATTTTAAGTAGGAACTCCAAGATCATTGTATTCAAACCAGTTAAAGCTTTTAATTGCTTATATTTAGTAATGTAAGAGATAGAATCATAAACAATCCTGCAAATATTATTGAGTTGTTATAGGGTTCAATATAGATCCATTACATCTGGAACACGATGTGCTGTTCTGTTACTTTATCTGACAAAAAAATGCAGCAGTAACTGGAGGACATACAGATCTCTGAAAACATGACCTAAATTTAAATAAAAAGTACAGATTTTCTATAACATTTAGAATCAAAATATAATTAAAGGATAAAAACTAAGGATTAATATGAAAGAAGGAAAGACAGTAATTCCATTTTTATCTCCCAAGTGTCAAAACAAAAGAAAAACAAATCAAATCCAAAGAAAACCACTGAACTGCCTTCTCTGTGCTATTCTCAGATGCACAAGGTGGATTCACAAAAAAACTCAGAAAGTCATCAATTTTCACAGCAAATATATTGTATACTTTAGCATCCATACAGCTTTGATTTGTCCAGTTTCTGATACAGTTACTGCATCTGAAAACATCAGTGAGCTGTGGTTAATTTATATAAATTAAAACAAAAGGAGAAAGGAAGCAACGCGAAACTACATGCCTAGTCATGCTGACTTGATTTCTGCTGTCTTGGCTCTCTTATTTTGCTCTGATAAGGAAATTTTGCCTAAACAAAGTATATGGATCTTCTCCTGGATAAGATTCCAAGAAAACACGTAATTCCTACTTAAGATCCAAAAAGATTTCAAAGCTTTTGTACAGTATATGAAGGGGGTTTTTTACATAGATATGAAAGTGAGCTGATGTAGCAAACATTATCTTGTAGAGCTGGGAAATGAGAATATAAGCCAGAGCATGCCCTTCAATTATTTTATCATGCACTTTGGGAGGTGCAAAATCCCCCAAAGGAAGACTTCATGAAATATGAGAAACATAGAGCTAAACATGCAACAAAATCGTGAGCACAGATCAACTGCCTTCTGCATATTCCAAGCAAAAGGTCTACTCAGCTGAAACGAATAGAGCACTCAAGGACCCAAACGTATTATGATAAAAGAGTAATGGAGTGCATTTGAATAGATCTGAAAATGACTAGTTAGGAAATAAAAAAATAAAGGAATTCCAGTGCATTCAGAAAAGTTTGGCACTGGAAGGAAAATTATAATCATCCTATGCAAAGCCGAACATTTCTCTATCTCTTCTACTGCAGTTCTACATTTTTCCAAGCTCACACAGATCATTTAGGACAGTGATTCTTCAGGCTCAATACCCATGCAAATAGATTTTGTGGTAAGGGTCTGCAACCCCAGAAGGCCACCCAGAAACTGGAACGTGTTGAGTAAACACAGCATTACTTGTAGTTCAGAAGTTTTTTCAGTTTTAAATCTAATATACAACTAATAATAGGGAAAAAATAGGGAGAAACTTAGGGAACTAACAATCTTTCTGCAATGTTTTCATTTTAAAGATGCTAACAAATACAAACAAGCATATTTACAATGAATATGTTTGGGATTTTTGTTTTACTTACATATCTTTGTGATCCATCGTATTCACACCTCTCAATTTTTCCCAAGCTGCCATCTGAAAAGTAAAGTTTCTCCGCCCTATGATCAATGGTAAGTCCGTTTGGTGTCAGAATATCTGTACTAATGATAACCTGGGCATTTTTGCCTGAGAGGGTAGATCTCATGATGCTTGGGAGCTGCTCATTCCAGTTAGTCCAAAACATTAAGCTGTATTAAAATCAAAATAACAAACAAAACCATAAGATACATTTTATAATTTAATTCTCTACAAAATGAGCAATAGAAAAAGATTCATAGACAACTATGAACAGCATCTATAAGTAATTGTGATAATCAACAGTGAATAAGAAAATGTGATAGCCAACATCCTATAAATTATATAGCAGTATCACAGTTCATTAACTTGTATACAAGTACAGATTTTTTTTCCACAGGTCTGTGCAATTCTAATATACTAATATTCTAACATTAACTTGTATACAAGTACAGATTTTTTTCCACAGGTCTGTGCAATTCTGATCATGTCTCTATACTAATATACCATTACAGATAGATATAAGCTGTTTAAAAATATAAACTTAATTCTGCTAACGTGTATATTAGTAATTTCTAACAGTGAAAATAATCAGCAGTTTTTCCCATATTAGAGTTGTGATACAGACCAAAGGACTGGTATGCAAAAGGATGATAATGGGAAATCCAGTGACCTTAATATGCTCTACTGGAGGCATGATCATCCCCTTGCTACTGTTGAACAAAATGAGCTGTGGATGTAATTTATACATTCTTCAGAATCTGCCCGTTCTCTCATTGCAATCTTCATCAGTATTTAATTGGTTTATTTATGACATCTAGATAAATCACATTTTACAACACAGTATAAACTCTTAATATACACAAACTGTACGTGAAGTCCCACATGGAAATAACCTCCTTGACTACCCATGCAACAGAGCACAGTCAACTATCACAAATTAGAAATAGAACATAATAAGGCAGAAACGCAGCCTAGTCTTCCCAAAGGGGAGACAATTAAAGGAAGCAGAAACAGCAGGTTGCCTTTCTTCCAGAATTAACAGAGAAGATAGTAGAAGTAGCAGCTCAATTTTTAAGACACTTATTATCAAAAGGCTGAAGTAGAAATATAAACCCTCCTATTATTTCACTAGGAAATACAGTTTTCTTGAGTGTGGCAGGAAGGGAACTAAATCAGACTTCTTTCCAGGGTGTTGTCCACAAACTCCATAATGTACATCTCTTGTCTTGTTATGTAATTTTAGACAACAGGGATATTTAGGATAAACGAATGGCCTACCAATTTGCCACACAAGCAACTCAGATTCCTCTTCATAAAGGCTTAAATTAATTTTGTTTTTATTTTAACAATGAGAGTAACACATCTGACAGAAGAAATCAGTAAAAAGATTGCTCTTGATAATTTTCATTTAGTTCACTTTTCTTGAAACAAGCTTGATTTTTTTTAATACTCCATGGAAATATAATGATTATTTGATCTGAAACATAAAAACATGTATACAGTGTTCTGCAATTGCTTTTTTTTAATACTCCATGGAAATATAATGATTAGTTGATCTGAAACATAAAAACATGTATACAATGTTCTATCTTAATTCTGCAATTGCTTTAAAAAAAAAAAGAATAAAAAGAGTAACATTTGTCTCCTAAACCACGAAATCTACTTTGTTTAGGAGACAGAGTTGAACAGTATTAGTTGGCTGTGAAATAAGGTGCTGCTGTTTCCTTGACATTAGGCAAGAATTAGAATCTGGTAAGAAAGATATAATACATACTTTTGACATTCATCTAGAGCTAAGACATGGGGATGATCATCTTCAGACATTGTAATTACTGCTTCCCGGTTGAAAGCTCCTTGGCGCCTCTGGTCAACAGTGTGTCTCGTGATTGAGGAGGTGGTTGAACTGGTCCAATACAGAGTGTCCCAAGCTCGATGATAAGCAAGTCCCTCCACTGAACCAACATCTGGAAGACATGGTCACAGACAGAGCAAATAAAACTCCTTCTAACAAAGCATTTATTTTGCCTTTTCCTTGAAGTTGATGCTGCAGAATCATGGAGTAATTCAGCCTATTGACTGTCAATTCTTTCATCATTTCACCTGTTTATGTTCTAATTGTAATCAAAGGCTTATTGTTTTTCCATGAAGTTAAAAAAAAAACAACAAACATACATAGAGATCAAGATCACTATTAATATCCCTGTAAAATATTTGTCAACTCTAACACTCATTAAATTTGTATTTTTACTACAGTGTCCCCAGGTAATTCATTACAAATAATAAGCACTTATTCGAGAGCAATAATTTAGTCACAACTTCAAATATCTTTGTAAGTCAAGTCTCGGGCATGTTTTCTCTAATTACTTGTATTATTTAGCACTATCTTTCGATGAATTTTCTAACACAAATTACATGAATAGGGATCAAGGTGTCCTGTTGTTATTAACTGTACAGGGTTTTTTTAAAACACTTGAAAAAAGACAAACTCTGAAGGTCTCAGCATCAATACATCGTTTTAATAAGCCACAATACCACACTCTTTCTTTCTACATAAAAAATGGTGAGCTAGAAACAAAAGCAAATATTAATAAGCAGCTAAAGCATATATTTAATGTCCAGAAAAGATAAATTGTATCTGATTTCAATATATAAAAGTGACAGACTGTGAGAAATAGGAGTAATTATTTCCTACCATTATTTTTGAATTACTACAGAAATGTACATTGATTACTTCACTTATTATTTTGTTAGAAACAAATAATTTTAGACCAGAAGGTTCATGCAGCTTATTAATGAACTACAGAAGGCAAAACCCTAGAAATATAATAAGGATTACAGTACAGTAGTTATTATAATTCACATTTGGCTTGAAGATGTAATTGTTAGCATGCAATTCATATACACAGAACAGAAATGTTTTATCACACTGAAAGTGCTAACACTAAATCAAAACTGAGGCAAATATATCAAAACTCTGAGACAATTATTTATCAGGTTTTTATATTCCTCTTTCTAAAGCATTTGGAGATCATCTGAGTACATTTTCACGATATATCTATAGAGAAGTCTCAGTGACTTGTCTTAAAGAAAAACAAATAGAAAAAATAAATTACATGACACTCCTTAAAGGAAAGTGAATACCTGTAAAATGGGTCTTTCTACTTACAAAGGAGATTTATGAAAAAAGATATATTCAGCTCACTTACAAGCAACTCAAGAAAGTGACTGAGTTTAACTTTAAAGTAGCATTGAAGACAACTTGAAATTTCAAAAACTTCTACTGACCATTGCAAAGATGACCCTTCAGATAAGAATTCCTGTTTTTGAAAAAGGTGAATGAGTTACAAGTATTCTTTCTTTAAATGCAATATTTAGTTGTCTTATTAATTTATTTTGAATTTGAAGCAACAAAAATGTATTGAGATATAGCGGGTTTATTTTTTGTTTCAGAAATCACCAACTAAAATCAAAGATAAACAGTTCTTTCAAACATCATGACAGAAATGTGAAAAACACCTACTGAAGTATTTTAAAATCAGCTAGAATGTTCCTGAATGCAGGAAACAGAAACTGAAAACAGAACCATGGTTTCTGCAGTCTCTGGGTATGTCTGTTTCTACTATGAACCGACAAAACCAGTTGCTTCATTCTTGGGTCTTGCATACTTGAGCACCCACACCACATGCATGTTACTTTTTATCAGGGCAACCATCTAGAATGGAACAATTAATTCGTTCTGAGATGTAACCTAGGTATTCTGCTGGCAAAAATACACTACTTTTTCTAAAAAAAAAAAAAAAAAAAAAAAAAAAAGCAAAACAAAACAAACCCATAACCCAACTTTTTGGGGAGTATAAGGTTTTGTTCCTTTTGCCTACAGAGACCTCCCAACCACTAAGATCTCTACACCTCAAACACACCTTAACTTTTTCACACCACGCTTCAGGACATGCAAAAAAGCTGGATGGGGCTTTGAGCAATCTTGTCTAGTGGAAGGTGTCCCTGCCCAGGGCAGGGGGGCTGGATCTTGGTGATCTTCCAAGCCAAACCATTCTATGATAACAACATCAAAATATCACTCTTAGGACTAACATACAGCCAGCACACAGTTTTAGGCAGCATAAGCCAGAAGAAATCCTAAAAATAATGACAACATCTAAGACCGAGAAAGACAACATAGGATTTGAAGGGAACCTGGATAGCCCAAATCATCCTAGCGGCACCGGGCCAAGCACTGCGTACATGAACCACCCAACTCCCTGGTCTGGGCTCACAGATCATTAACAGAGGCAGCAATCTCTACAGTTTAGATATAGGCTTTAATATACTTCTTGGACACTTCTTCAAATCTTCCACTAACTATGAAATTAAAAGAAAACTTGGGAAGCATGATAAATGTTAACATAAAGGGCCAGGAATGCAATACTAACTTAATCTACTAATTTACATTAAAATTATATGATGAATCCCCTTTTACCACTGCTTACAATTCTCTAAACTAAACACAACAGTCTTAGATATTATTTGGAAAATGCTCTTACATAGATATGATTTAACTCTTAAGTTTCCCTGTGTGGATTCAGGAGTTGGTTGTGATGATCCTTGTGCATCCCTTCCAATACACGATATTCTTTGGTTTTATTAATTCACAAAAGATGCATTGGCATTTTCTGACCAATTCTGCACTTTGTTTGTAATGAACAAACCATCAGAGCATTTATTGCACTGTTTTTATCTTTCACATCTGTGAATGTTGAGTGCTTCCTCATCTTTATTATGGAAGTTTTTAGAAAAATGTAATCCAGTCTTTGTCTTGTAGCTAAAGACACAGCCCTCAGGATGTGAGGATTTAACTAAGATTTGCTGTGAATCCCGCTCTTTCGAAAGATCACTATCCAAAAAAACCACCAAAAAACAAAAAATGAAAAAAACCACCCAAGCATTTCCCTCATGTAACCTCTTGAATTTCTATCAACTTTAGTTTTGTTCCTTGTCTGAATCTGTCAAGAAATTTTAAAGCAAACTGTTTATACAACATAGCCTAAAACTCTGCTGTAGTAGACAAAGGATAATGATGTTGTTCCTGCCATAGCTAGATGTGATGACCTAGAACACAACTGGAATGATTAAAGTGCTCTTCAAATACAAGACGTAGGTTTACTTGCAATTCCTATACTTAAGAACTCATTTTTTCTACAGGAAACAGAAAGTACAGCTTCGCATTCTTGAACTGGATTAACACACCATACTGCAACTCCACATCAAAGTCTGTAAACTGTGACAGAAGAAGGTTTAGTCCAAAACGATTATTTATAAAATGTTTATTTCTAAACTTTAGAAAAGAGAGTCATGGAAAGTTATGCTATATATGGAGACAAGCAAACGTTTAGCAGACAGACAAAAAATGCAGCTTCCTCTTGTTTTAATAAAATATCTAAAATATGCAGTTTTGGAAAACCTTGCCACATATACTCATGTTCTAAGTGGAGTAGAACTGAAACAAAGCAATCAATAAAACATTTTATTAAAAAGAGAAAGTCAGAAACAACTTTAAAAGAAAATAAGAAGCTAAGATAAAAAGTAGAAATCTCTATCTTTTTAATTTTTTGAAATTTAAATGATTAAGACTGTGAGTGAAAACTAAAAAAAAAAAAAAAAAAAAAATAAAAAAAAAAAAAAAAAAAAAGAAAAAAACCTGGAAATAATCCAGCAACAGAGTCAGGCTGTGAAAGCTGCCTGAAATCAAAACATTTCCCTAATTGGATATCAGATATTTATCAGAAATAAAGCTTCAGGAACTGCTTGATGAATATATGCTTTTTAAAAGATGAGCTTTTTAAAGAAGAAGGGCTTCTTATTAGATGATCACATCCTTGAGCAAATGAAATCTGAAACTATCAAAAGATTCTGGTGACAAGCCTGTGGATGGTAATGGTTTCATAAACAAACACAAAAATTCAGAGTAAAAAAATATGCATTTCTTTAAAAGAAAAATCTTTTAGAGGAATTCAACTGCCTTGATGTAAAACAATAGAAAACCCTAATTAAATATGAAACTCTCTGCTCCAAACACATACCAAAAGCACTTGCTTAGCTCCACGAAAAGTATAAATTCTGAAGGATTTATACTAAGCAATCTTTAATTTGCCAATAAACTTTCAGTTTGATCATGTTCCTTACTAGTGTAATTGAGAACTCCACCAATTCAGAAGAGAATCATTTAATACTTTTAGAAATCTGTGAGTAAGGTGGTTGTAAAGTCAACGGCATAACACCTAGAGAGTAGGTGCTAAAGCAATCTAAGATTTGGATAAATTCTTACCATGGAAAATACAACTAACTTGGTTTGCACAGTAGTATAAGCACATAGTATAAGCTGGATGAAGTACCAACAGTACACTACTCAGGCACATCTTCAATATACTAAATTATCAATGCTAATACAATGGTGTTTGTCAGTTTACACCATTTCTAGGTTAAAATAATCTGTTTGATTGAAGAGGTTATTGAAGAATCCCAAAATTTATATAAATTCTTTTATCAATGCTAATATAGGTACCAACTGAGCACAGAAATGGACCTAGAAATGGTCCTTTAGCCACTTTCAGGTGGTTCACCAAAAGTAAAACCTTCCAGTAACTTCATATTGCCAAAGACAGGACACTGGAGAAGATTCCAAAGCAACTGCATTCTAGCTTTCTATCATTACCAGTTTGCATTGATATTATTTTAGATTTACTTATTTCACACATCCTTAAAGAATATTCTAGAGCATTTTTTCCCAAGTTAATTTCTCCTCAAATATTCAGTTAGAGTATATCAGAAATATGTACTCATCCCATCTGGTGCTACAATTGGGGGATTCAGTCCCAAAAATCTATTGACAGGATAAAAATTAGCAATTTGTTTACTCTCGGCTTCATATTTTCACAGCATCATATAATATTCAGAATTAGTAAAGCATAAAGAAACTGGAAATGAAAAGAAACACATTTGTTTTACTGACATATTGAATTAAAACACTGATGGCATTAGATGCCTACAGCACTGATTAAATTTATTCTAGCCATGAAGGAACAGTTTATGATTTTCACATGAATAGCATACTTAAATGAAAGGAACATTAATACAATATGATATTAATATACAAATACTCACATTATTCACCTGCCACTGACATTCTGAATTAAATCAGTAATGGGGTGTATAACTGATTAAATATCTACACAAGAGAAAGCAACAGCTTATGATTTACAAAGGCAATGGTAGAGTGATCACATCATTACGTTGCCAAATGCTATCTATCACTTTTACTGAACTTAACGAAGATGGATTGCATCCCACAGATGAGATGCAGCCTATAAATATTGTCATGCTGATCTTCATCTGACTTTCCCAGGGAACAGACAAGCAACAAATCAATAACTGAAGAACTCAGATTAGAGCTCTCTCATTATTGTAAATACAAATACTAAAGGACATAAAGTTTAAATTATCCAATAGTTGTTGCCAACTAATATATATACAATGTCATGTATATACTATTTCTTAATTTCCTATATTGTCTCCTATGTTCTAATTTTAAGATTCCCTAGAAAGTTTACAGTCAAAACTTTCCCAGTTTGACAAGAACTGCATCAGTTCAGCCACCTTCTTCCTTTAATTTCCTATTCTTATTCACTTCTCTTCTTTAGCAAAGTTGTAAAGCAAGAACAACTGTCAACATCATATTTTTTTTAATACTGAAAAGCCATCAAAGTAGTAAAATTGAGCATAAACAGCACTTTGTTATCAGAACTTTGGAGAAGGCTTTAATATTCATTACATTAAACACCTGCTTGATCTTTATGCGTTCTGTGGGTTGGCTTTCACCATTTCAGGATACAACCTGTCAGTGGTTACACCAGGCTGCTCACAGGACATGATATTGCTTTCTGTCACTCTCTGTTTAAGATTATGGTGATAACAGGTGGTCACCATTACATCTGAGGTGAAAAGAATGCCTCACAAGCAATAAAGCACCTGAAGAAAAGGGTTTACAGTTAACATGTCTAACTGACTGCACAATTAGAAATTTAATTAATTCTTCACTGTTCTACTTTGCTCTTCAAGTAGCCATAAAGCAGGAAGTCTTTCTGCTTAACAAAAATTCTAAGACAATAATAAGCGGTAATTAAAAAAAAAAGCAAGATGAGTTCCATTTGTCTCAAAAATTAGAGTGTGATTTAATTTCTTAATTGCTTCTATCAGTCACATGTAGAATAAAGCCATCATATATTTGTATCTTAAATATCAAATACGGCATAGACCACTCTGAACTGTAATAACCAATTATTTCATTATCATATTTAGCCTAAGAATATTATTTTGTTACAGCATATGTAAATTTTGCTAAAATTCTACTATTACCATTACAACGCCTACCCTGAGACTAAGTAAGTCTTCTAATAAACAAACATAATCACACATTCTTCTTGCTGTTGTTGAAGTAAAACCAAACTGTATAGAGATATTGGCAGAATAGCCTAATAACCTATCAATATTTGCAGGTTCATGTTAGAATAAAACAAAGGAGAAATGTCAAAAGATATTCCTCTGACTAGGTTTTTCCTGACAATTCACCAAATATAGTTTTGCATTTTATGCCATTAAGCCACAGCTGCTGATGTAAAAATTTACTTCAGCAGATATTTACATCAATAAAAATTGCAGGGCAATGTGGAAAGTTGAAGCAGTCACAAACAATATTAATTCTTCATGAATAATCTCAAGTTTAATAGGCAGGAGCACCTTTTCTGAATACTGAGGCTGGGAACATACTGCACTGAAAGATCAGAGTATTCCAGCTCCCATCATGAATACATTTCAGAGTTTCAAACCAGCAACAGCTAAACAACTAAATGCACAGAAATACATATTTCTAGAATAACAACTGCTTAATACAAAGTTAGTGAACTTTATCCATCTATATCAATTATTTACTGAACAGATCATAAACTTTATCCCTTAATTATAATATGCAGCCACATCCAGAAACAGAATGTAGTGATAAACCAGACACTTTGTTTTTCACCCACAAGGCAGCAGTTGCAAGAAAAGATTTTAGTTTTTACTACTTAAGTTCCTTGACTTAACAATAGCCTCTCATTCTCCCTCCTTTAAAAAGTGAAAATCACTGGACCTATATCCCAACATACACAATTATAATTAATCTAATTCATTTATGAAACGAAAAGCAACGATATTATTTATTTTTAACAGATTCAAAATTTCTTTCCTGGAGAAGAAAGCTCCAAAACGAAAGGGAACTCATACAATATACCAATTTTAATGCTCTGTAAGAGAAATGGGAACATAAATGCCTTTTTGACAGTTAAATTGGACCCATTTAGTTAGAAAGAATAGTAGCACACATTGGAACACCTTTAAAGGATTCAGACTGTAAAAAGCCTTACAATACATCACAGGGTCTGACACTTTATGTTAGCAGTGAAAAGATTTTTGCCTCCTATAGACACCAGTGCCTAAAGTTCAAAACAGAAGCAGCGTTCTTTCACATGCCGCTTCCTTTTGTGCTGTGAAAGACACTGGCAAAATGTCTCAGTGCCACTGTTTACAAGTTGGGAAGAAAATCAGCTCACTGAGAGTACCTCATCTAAATACATTTTCCTTTTTCTCCTTTACTGTCATTTGCTTTTCCTCCCCCTTTTCTGCATCCTCTCTTTAGTTTCTAACTTCTTCAACTGCTCTTCTCGCCAGTGTTGTGCCACTACATTAAACCTACTCGGACACGGCACTGATTTTCTACAGATCCACTGAGGTAGGCTCTGGTTAATGAATATATTGCCTCAAACTTCTACCTATGATTAAAAAAAAGAGGACTGCAGTATTGGTTTAAAAAAAATAATAATTAAAAAAAAAAATACTTCCTTGCATAAACATAAGCTTTGAAATGAGTTAGGGAAACATAAAGCAATCTCCAAAAATGCTTTGAGGCAGCTTCTTGTTTCCCACTGTAAATGAGTCATCAACTGGTATGTCGTCCACTGTCTAAAGCTAATCCTAATTTGCATTTTTCCTGGGAGGATAGAACACTCACACAGATGGTTTATCAGAGAGACGGTTTAAGATGGTCTCCTCTCCCTTCTCAGTTGATGGAAATTTTAGACTTTTTCAGAGCTGCTGATCCACAATGTCACATTCACCAGGAAATAAGAAGGAAAACAAACACTCTTCTGGCACTCTGCTTCTAGCCAGGTAGAGAAGGAAGGGTGTCAAAGCAAAGAGAAGTTTAGCAGATGGTTTGCAAATCAGGGCTTAATCTTGAATGTTATAGAAAAAAAAACAAACAAAAAAACATATGTTCATCCCATGCAGTATGTTTTGTTTAATGGGTCAATCCACAGAGGTAATCATCTTATGCATTTTAGGAAACAAAAAATTTAGCATGATGGTCTTCATGATTTTAATTTAATTAAGGATATCATTTGTTGTTTGCTCCATTAAAAACACAAATAATCTACTTTGTGAATAATATACTATCTTTCACTGACTTTCTCTGGGCCAAACTGAGACCTCTAATTCCCTGTAGAAGAAATCTCAATTGAGATCATCACATCAGTAAAAGTAAAGTCAACTCACCATTTATCAGTTGACAAAGCAAACAACAGTCAATGGGAGATGTGGTCTGACATGGGATAAGCCTATAATATTAAAAATCACATACACCCAATAGATAGATCCAATGCTTGATTCTGCTGCAACGTTTTCATTTCCAGTCATTTCAATCTACTTTAAAATTAGTTGAAGATGGAAGATAGGTCTATTTAGATCTACAAACACTTAAAGTACTTCATATATGTTTATCAGTGTGCATTTGAAATGGCTTCCAGTTTGAATACTACAGAAACTGGTTCAGAAGTTTGAAATAATAGTGTTCTGTCTAGAATTGATTAACAACAAAGAAAATAAGAGTAAAATTCTCCCCGGGGTCCCTCTGAGAGGAGAACAGACTCTATTTTTCCAGAGGAAACTGATAACCTGTAGCAATTTTGAAGAAGTCAGATTTCCAAATACCTCCCTACATAACTCCGTGCCTGTAAATGCTACTGATTTCTGTTCCTTCTTTCTGTTCTGCTCCATTACCTCATTTTAACCAAAGTTTTCAGTAACAAATTCTCCTGGAAAGACTGGCAACAGTTCAAAGGTCTACTTCTGGTAGGGCTGAAGAGAAAATGTAAAGATTATTTGGAGATGGCCACCCCAATATATTGATTTAAACTCAAGTGTCACTTCCATATAAATGATTTACCTTTTCTACCTCCTTTTGTATTTAATGCCTTCTTTCAGTTTTCTACAGAGACTACAGGTCATGTAGGGCTAAAATTAAATGAAAAACAACTTCCAAAGTGTATGCAATCTCTCTGGATCTTGTCTAGAATACTGAGTTAGGATTTGATTTGAGGCACTGGTTTCTCACAACCTAAAGAACCAGAAAGCTTATGCGAAATTAAATGAAAAACAACTTCCAAAGTGTATGCATTCTCTCTGGATCTCGTCTAGAATACTGAGTTAGGATTTGATTTATCGAGGCACTGGTTTCTCACAATCTAAAGAACCAGAAAGCTTATGTGAAAAGAAAAACACTCATTTGTGCAGAGAGAATCCTCCACGATCCCTCAAGCTGGAAGAACAGAGAAAGTATATATACAGCACCAATTTTCCAAATATAATCCCTCTCAACGTGTTTTATACTATTCAAAAAATAGTAATGTCATCAAGGTTCTCAAACATTTTGCCTTAACAAGTTCACAAAGCTCTCACAACAGGACACAAAAAGCAGACAGAAGCAGCAGGTTCACAAAGCTCTCACAACAGGACACAAAAGCAAACACATGTACAGTGAGTTTAGGTTACAGGTTAGAAGCAGACACAGTTTAACCTATGTAAAGTGAACTGCAAGGCTGACCTTTACAGCTAAACAGTGGAAAGACAAAAAGGAATTAGTGGGTGGGTGGAACCACATAGTAAGTATCTACTCACTCCTACAAAGCCTGAAACTTCTCAAAGTGTGTACTTAAAGCAAGAAAGACAATAAAATATAACCTCTTATGCTCCTTTTGAAGGAAAGGCTGAGATCAAAACACACAACATAGATGGTAGTCATGTCACAACATGTTTAAAATATTGTAGCATTGGCAAGGTAATTTTAAAAATGCCTGTGGACTAGATTAAACTGTACATGAAGCTAGAGCAAGAAAATTCATCACCCAAAAGAATATTTGTGGGAAATCTCAGCAAGAACAAGGTAACTTTTTAAAAATTGGCAATCAAGAAAGATTAACTCCATAAAGTTACTCATAAAAATATGAAAGGAAAAGTCTCTGCTGAGTGACCAAAGGAAATAATGCTGATTTGTTCAGTAGAGTTCAAAGATAAGAAAGAATTCACCAAAAAAACGCACACACTGCACAAAAGAAAAAAAAAAAAGGTGTTAGGGTATGGCTTACTATGCACATGCTGCACTGGAGGTTTTTGTTGCTATTGTTTCTTCCCGCCGAAGACAGTACCCTATCAGGTACTGGGTTCTTGGTGGGTTTTGAATCCATTTTTAGTGAACTGGAACAAGTTAGATAAAGTTGTTTATATGCTGTAAATCTACTTTCCCTGAGCTGAAAATGTGTTAGCTAATGGGTTGTTTATGAGTTGCAAATCTGTTCAGTGAGGTGAAAATTTGTCAGATAATGGGTTGTTTATGAATTCTAAATCAATATTCAGTGAATTGGAACTATGTTAGATAATAGCTTGCGTATGGGTTGTAAATCTGTTTTCAGTGAACTGGAAACATGTTAGATAATGGGTTGTTTCTGGGTAGTAAATCTGTTCTCAGTGAGCTAAAAACATATTAGATAATGGGTTGCTCGTGAGTTGTAAATCTGTTTTTAGTGAACTGGAAACCTGTTTAATAAAGGGCTCTTTATATATCTTAACTCTGTTTTTAGTGCGCAGAAAAGTTCAATAACGTGTTAGATTTGAGTGGCATATCTGATTTCAGTGAAGTAGGAAACCATCAGCTAGTGGATTCTTTATGAGCAGATCTACACTCAGTGAACTAAAAATCTGGGACAACAGTATCTTGTCTATAAAGTATTCTATTTCCACTATTTGAATCAAATACTGACTAAAGGTTTCAATAATTTATAGACTTCAACTACTTCTAATGAGGTACAAAAGGGCTGTAGAATTGTTAGAACCACATTAGATATTTCCGACGTGGTTTTGAATCTCTTCCTAATAAAGCTAAACTTGCTACAGATGCATACTAATAATTTTGGAGTGAGCAAAATGAATGTCAAAGATGTTGTTTTTTTAATCCTGCAATGAAACACTATTACTAAAATCTCTCAGGTGGATTCCATTTAATAATTTCTGCGTAATCACATATAGTTAACACAGAAATCAGAAAAGTTTAGAATTTTACATCTTCCAGTGAATGGAATCCCTGGTTCAACCAGGCTTAACACTGATTTTCCCTTTATAGGTATCACTGGTCAAATACTTCCACTATATCAAGCAGCCTCATGAACTGTTCCCTGTGTACAGTGAAAGAAAATCATGTGCACACTCTGGAAAGGAAGGATATGTAGTACAAAAGTACCAGTTTAAAGGGAATGACTCAACATAAAGAAAAGGAGTTTAAAACATGAAGGAGAACAATAAACTAACATATACTGGGATGCGATATCCCTTCTCATTTACAATGAAAAAACAACTGAAGCATTTCTAGAAAACAAATATCACTGTTCACAAATACATCCCAAGCATACACAGTAAATTTTTTGCAGGGATAGAAAATTTCATCTGACATTCAATTATTCAGAGCGCTGACTCTGCTAATGAAAAATGAAATCGGGCATATTAAGATTACAAGTAGAAACACTTCCTAACAATTTCTTAAAATTATAATTCTCTACTATGCTTTATGGAATGTCTTTAGCTCTTGTAGAACAACCCATTATAAAGTAATGAGGAATACTTTATTGTTCTTTTAAAAAAAACCAAGTTGTATCTGCATATGCACTTTATCAGTATTTCTTTCTTCTCTTTGTCTGTTTTAAATGTAAAAATTTCCAGTGGCTTTTCATATAATACTTTTAATCTCTTCCTATAACACCAGAGTTAAAACAGTGCTGTACGTCACCACTGCATATTTCTGTGAGCTGTTTGTGTCTCTTGTAACATCAACTCTGAATCCCTAGGTTTTAATGCTCTCCTGGCAGTACTAAGAATAATCTGACAACATTGCTTTGTTTCTTTTTACCATATCTTAACACTTATCATTAATTCCATTAAAGTATGCACACATAAAAACTCAACGTAAAAAAAAAAAAAGAAAAAAAAGGCTTGTATCATATTTGTAAAATGCTTTTCCATTCATTAGTGCCAACAGTTTCATGACCACAAATACCTTCCCCGAAGCACAGTGCAGAGGTACATAATAACTCAATTACGCAATGTCAGTTGTAGAATAATATTTTGTCATTTTGCAGCTGTTTAACTTCTTTCTTTTCTACAAATATTTCCATTATCATGCAAAAGCAAAGGGCGATATGTTCCACATCAAAGGTACTGCCATTTTTCCTAATCACTTTCATTGGTCTTGTTATTAAACTGTTTGACCCAAACTAATAGCTAAATGTGGCAATGCCATAAGCAGCGTAACATACGACATCAGAAATTTAGACGGGAATTACCCACAACATCAGGAGCAAAAACTATACAGCACTTCAGGCATTTTGGGAAATGGTTACCAAAACAAAGTGTAGCCTCCAAAAAAACCCAGACAGTACTCAAAAATTACAAAGAAGAGAAGAAACACAGTAAATATGTGCATGTGATATCTGACTACAGGTGAATAAGGTTTATTGCATATTTGAGAACAAATAACTTGGAAGAGAAATGCAAGATATAGAAGTTTTTAGAATATGAATTTTTGTAGCATGGATATTTTAATGGTGAGCATTAAGGATACATTTCTTAAAAATGCAAGATATAGAAGTTTTTAGAATATCAATTTTTGTAGCATGGATTTTTTTAATGGTGAGCATTAAGGATAGATTTCTTGCATATCTGCATTCAGATTTCCCATGAATTCTAATTTTACCATGACAAACCATGATAACTTCATGTACATCTTGTATTAAAGTTAAGTTATGCTTTGTTGATAAAGATTGCAGTGCAAGATCCTCAGAAGATTTTACTGAGCTGAAAAATGTTTTGTGTCTTCTCCTAAAGACTTTGGTGATGACATTGGCGTCAATTCCTCAATAGCAGTGTCAGGCTTCAAGCTTTCAGAGGCTAAGAAAATGTCAAGTTTCATACAACTCCTAGTACTAGCGTGGTGAATAAAGGCATAGTAAACATGGGAAGCTGCCAAGTAAGTCTCTATTAAAACAGACAATTTTGTAGGTTGGAATTTGCCAACAATTATTACAGAATCACAGAATCTCAGTGGTTGGAAGGGACCTCTGAGATCATCGAGTCCAACCACAAAAAAAAAACAACAAACAAACAAACAAAAAAACCAAACCACCAAACAAATACAAAACACACCACACCAAACGCCCAACAAAAAGCAAAATTATTGCTAGCACAAGTCACCTTTATTGTGCTTCCAACAAGAAAGCTGAGCCAACTGGACACACTAATATTATATACTGAGGAATGGTTATGTCAGCCGAGGAATCTCACAGTACTTTACTCCCACTAACTGGAAAAATATACAACCAAAAGATTTTGTGGGGAAAAGAGACTTCTGTAATTTCTAGGCAAATAAGGTTCTGTTTCAACAGTAAGGCGCCTTAAAACCACAGTAATAAAAACTAAGCACTGTCATTATCACTTCTGTTTTCTAATAATGTGCTTCACACATTGTAAGATTGTTATAAAATGCATTATTTTGAAGTTGTAATTCTAAAGATAATTTTAATTTAAATGCGTCTTATAGAAATAAATGACAATAATTGTAATATATCCTTAAGCATGGCAAAACCCTATTGACATTTTTTGCTCTATAAAGCCAAACAATTATCAACTTTTCACTTAATACAGTCTATTGAAATAAATTTTTTTACTTACTTTCAATTAGAACTTTTCTGCCAGCCCAGTTGTCTTTAATTACTTGTATGTTTCCAAAGTGCGCATCACTGAAGAATATGCGATTGGTACCTCTTCCTTTCAGACTGTAGTCAAAAGCAAGAGCTATCACATTTTTGAAGTACTCTGGATTCTCGTATGGCCTGACTGGGGAATTTAAGTTGGTTTCATCTGAAAGATGTATACTCTTGAGTATTGTCCTTCCTGAGTATAACAGGTAACCTTCATGTCTCAGGCAAGTAATTCCATCTTCTGCAAGATAGCCATGTGCGCAGGCACATGTTCTCCGTGCATTTCCCCGATAAAGGCAAAGCTGATGACATCCACCATTATTCTTGGCACAAACATTAGTACCTGTACAAAAAGATACATATATAAAAAAATTCTATCTTTTATAATATTACACTTAACTAATTTAAATCGAGCTGTAATTTTATGTATTCTAAGAACTCTTCTCTTAAAACTGTTTCTGCAATATTCACAAGTAAAACAAAGGCCAAAACAGTAAAGAATGTGACTTATACCACAACCCAAAGACAATTTTAATGAATAAAGTTAGTGAGAAAAATATAATTTATGT
This sequence comes from Calidris pugnax, assembly GCF_001431845.1. Classification (NCBI taxonomy): domain Eukaryota; kingdom Metazoa; phylum Chordata; class Aves; order Charadriiformes; family Scolopacidae; genus Calidris; species Calidris pugnax. The sequence continues at coordinate 3,850,605 of NW_015090831.1, read as the reverse complement.
CCTTCCCAATCCACAGGAGTACATATTTTATTAATAGAAAATGATAACATGGGTTATTCCTCCATAATCAACTGAAGACTTAGAGAGTGTTTCAAGTGCTTTGAAAGTTTTCATTTTTTTTAAAACACCTGTTACTGTCAAAAAGTCAAATTTAGATACCATCAGAATACGGTACTGTTTTTAGACAATTTCTATCAAAATGAAATCATATATCTTGACAGGTACAAAACTGTGTTAATCCAGTTCCCTGTTTTTAATAAAAGACATTTCCTAACATTTTGTTCTAATTTCCTTTAAAACCTGACTTTAAAAACTTACTCCCTGAAAAATGCATACCATTAAGAAATCATTGTCAAATTAGTAACTTCAATGACTTCAACTACACTTGTTGCAAGCAATATTTAAAATTACAGTAATTGTCAATAATTAGGAGCTATTTTCCTTTGTCTTTTTTTTTTGGACTATGCATGAATTACTATTATAGTTAGTTTAGATAATTTAGTTTCTGTTTCTGACAGCACTTTCCATATAACAACTCGGCTCTTTCAATATAGCCATTTTTCCCATTTCTGAAAGATTTCCACATAGTGAAGGAGAAGAAAACATTTTAAATAGACTGTTTTCAGGTAGTAAACCATAATGCTTGTCAGGGAAGATGTAGTGTCTGAAAGCACTGTTGTTTTTATTTTTTAACTGCTGCATTTCGAACTGAAGATACTTTTCAGAAAAAAAATAATGGTGGATGAGAGTTAACTTGCTCTTAAAATTAGAAACGTTGAATTTTGTGTTCCTAGGCAAAATTACAGGAGACATATTCCTCTATAGTTATGTAAAAACATTTGGAGATTTAGCCGTATACATTTTTTGCATTTGGTTTGTTTTAAAGATTCTTGTAAAGTTTTATTAGGCTAGAAAAGTTAATATCTGTTTGGAAGGATGAGAGGTTGAGAAGTGAAAGGAAAATATATGAAAGAGAACCTCAAGCTTCTAAAATCTCTCTTTGAAAACTGCAATGCTTCCACAGGTCACCAGCTGTAAATATCTTTAAACCTAGCCAATTCTAAACTCATTGTAGTTAGGGAATATCACATATATGTGAAATAGCACTGAAAGATAGGAATCTGCTTGCGAATAGCACTGTGGGACTGGCTCTTCAGAAAGGGTAAAACAGGTGTTTAAAAAAAAAAGCATTGATCACAATCAGCACAGGTTCTTGGGGCTTTGCTTGCTTTTTTTGTTTGGGGTTTTGATTGTTGCTTTAATAATAGAAGGTCAGGAAGCTAGCTAATTACAACTTTTAAAAACAGTATTATTATCTACTTCTAGTTCAATGACCTTAAAAAAATATATGTAAGAGAGTGATATAGAAAAACATTCCAAAAACATTTTTCACCTGTTTTTTCCCTTTTGTCCTCCTGGCTCACTGACAGCCCCTCCCAAAGACATTAACCATTTGTACCCTAGTAAAATTTGAAAAACGTATTAAAAAATCATTCAGTTATGTTTTTCAAATTAACATCAAAAGATTTTTAGGCTCAATAACCATTTCTCCTCTTGGCTAATGTGTTCAAATCTTTAAAGCTATAAACAAAATCATTACATATAAAGAAGCATTTTTTTTATCCAGTTGTTCTATTTTCCTAATTCTGTAATAAAGCCCTTCCAAGCAAGCAGACATTAACTATTTGTAGCCTAATTAAAAGAAACGATAAGTTTTTGTGTGGATTTTATTTTTATCCACAAAATATGATGCCCCGGCTACTCTGAAATTACATGCAGAAATTGTTAGTAAAATTAATATATATGTTTGCAAAGTGATTTTTTTTCAAAACTATTTAAAATTTCCTTTAGAAAAAAAATAGTTTTTCTTATTGATTGTTAAAGATGTTCTCTTTCAAAATGAAAATTCCTTTTACAAGTCACATTTAATGTGGTTATTTAGGAAAGATGTATATAAAAGAAACAGGATCTTTGGGAATGTAATGCTGTGATTAAAGCAACTTTTGAGTTGCTACCAACACCAGACGTATATTTGTGTTAAAAAAATTATCTTGTGTTATAGTAGTATTTTCTTTCTCCTTCTTTTTGATTATATTTATAGAAAATTTTGTCTGGAGTGACTGGTAGCTGTTGGTCCTGAGGAAATCAGCATTATTTTTGGTAGACTTAGGAGGAAAAAAATAGCTACAAGCAAGATTATTCGTAGTCAGATAGCAGAGAATTAAATTTAACCATCAATAATATAAATCACTGAGAGTAAATAAGTTTTGTCTCTTGAATTGGATTATTCACAAGGTCTCTTCCCACACAAAAGAAACTAGAACTCAAACTCAAGTAATTTTCAGGAAATAAATATTTGAGACACAGAGACTGGAAATGTTTAGCTGTGAAAAAAAAAATAATTCTGGTTTGCTTTCCAATAGAAATCGAAGACTACCTGAGATTACTGCTTTTTAAAGCACAGTTCAAGGTCCTTCTCATTCCTACTACTGTTTTTTCTTTTTTTTTTTTTTTTTAAATAAAAACCAAACAAAATAAAACCACCAAACCTGGAATGACAGGAAGTGTTGAAGTGTTTTGGTTTTAGAATTTCTCCTTAAAACACTCAGAAGAATTTTAGTGGGACTTGTACTATGTTTTCTTTAGTACATTAATTTTAGCTTAAAAAAAATACTTCAAAAATAGAGAGTGGAGATAAAATCAGTGATTACTTAACTTTTGGTATGCTTTAATATACATTAAAAGTACGTGATATTAAAATAATTAATAGCATCCTTAAGAACAGCCAACCTTTCTCTCGTGCTCTATTAAAGATTTTCTTTTTTTTTTTTTTTTTTTTTTTTTTAAATAAAAACCAAACAAAATAAAACCACCAAACCTGGAATGACAGGAAGTGTTGAAGTGTTTTGGTTTTAGAATTTCTCCTTAAAACACTCAGAAGAATTTTAGTGGGACTTGTACTATGTTTTCTTTAGTACATTAATTTTAGCTTAAAAAAAATACTTCAAAAATAGAGAGTGGAGATAAAATCAGTGATTACTTAACTTTTGGTATGCTTTAATATACATTAAAAGTACGTGATATTAAAATAATTAATAGCATCCTTAAGAACAGCCAACCTTTCTCTCGTGCTCTATTAAAGATTTTCACTTCCTTCAGGTTTATTCCAAGGCCAGTCCTCATGGTCACAGCATCCGTGGCCTCATTCTTGTGGCCTCTTCTAATAGAGCCATTTGCATGTGCTCTGCCAAAAAAGTTGAAGATGTCTCATCAACAATCCTCAACTAATTCACACCAAACAAATGACTGAAGGGCAGTGGAGAATTGCCTAACAGAAGGTGGAGAAACCACTTCTCATTTATGACACTGATACGCTTTAGCTTTCAGTATCTGAAACGCCCTTTCTTTGGAAATCGCACATTTTTCTGCGATCCTTCCTGTGACCTTGCTAAGGAATGGCTAATCCTACAAAGGTGAAGCACCTGGCACTGAAATAACGTTTTGAGACTCAAATACTTATGAAAAATAAATTACCTGTCAGACCAGTAGATGTAAGCTCCAAACACCGCGACTGAAAACATATCCACATTGCTCCCTGACAGCACAATCTCCCGATTCCCTCCACTCTCAAGGTCAATTCTTTCTATCTTGTCGGTACGAGCATCACACCAATATAATTTATTTTCCTAAAGATTAATTTTAAAGGAAATATCAACAGTCTTATCCAAGTATTTCATTAAGAGTGTTTAAGATTACATCAAAGCGGAAGACTAGCTGGCTTCAATGAGACATAACAAATACTGTACATTTTAACATATGCTGGGAGAGAGAGGAACTAACCTCATAGTCGATGGAAATCCCGTTAGGCCACGCAATCCCCAGGCTCACAAGCACAACCTTCTCAGACCCATCTAAGTGTGCCTTGCCTATGCAGGGACTCTGTCCCCACTCCGTCCAAAATAAATACCTAAAATGTTACAGACATCACCAATTAAAATATCATCAAAATAAGAGTTGAAAAATGTGTAATACTATACTTCAATTGCAAACAAAATGCTCCATTACCATTAAATATTTAAAAAACATGATAAGGTTCATATCTCTAAATAATCTTAAGAGATTAAACGTATCATAATACTTGTTTCATAGAACACTTCATTGAGATTTTTTTTGCAAATGATACTTATGAAGCAATTCTTAAAACTGCAATTGATCAGTTAATATGCAATTCTATTCCTTAAAGAATTCAGCTTTGCACTTGGGAAAATAAAAGCAAATTAGAAAAAAGAATTACTGGAACAGAAGCTCTTGCATCTAATTACTAACAAATGTGATAATACAAGAGATGTGTGTCTAATTTAGAAATGTCTTAAATATGAAGCAATGAGGAGCACTGTGGGAAATGGTAGAGCAACGGCATTTTATTTAGAACGAAAATATCTTTCCTATTCCCTCTAATACACATGGGAAGAATCTGCATCCTACTTATCTAACCTCACATTGCTGTGTACTTTCTGGCACAGTAACATCACTATCTCGGGGTAAGATGCCAGGTCAAACTGCTGCCTTGGCCTCCCACTTCTCACTCTGTAACTTTAGGTAGAGCAAAATGAGACCAGTGAATCTACAGAAAGCACTTCCTCTACTGAACAGAAACCTATGAAATAGCTTTAAGTAAATGTCTACGTGCCTACACATATATATGTACATAGATTTGTGTTAAAAATATATTATAAACACACACAGTCATATATATATTCTGAGCAAGAAAACTCCTAAGATAACAAAATTGAGGTCTGCTGTATTACTAATCTCCTGAAGAGAAGGATTTTCATTGAAAATATTCACAAGCACGCACTAAAACATTATTTAATAATAGGCTGTACAAAAAGTGTACAGAACATACAAAACCATTCTCCATTGTTTTTTGCTGTGTGGAATGTATATATTAGTCTATTTTAAAAATTATGAAAGTCTTCTGTGTGTTACTAACCCATTCTACCCCTGATTCTGCTGATATCATTATGCTGATCTGTTGTTATATTTCATTGGATGACTGCAGATATGCAAAATAAAGAGGGATACAAATGAGAGAGGGAAAAACAAATATGGATCCTATAATTAGCTCATCAAATGTGTCTTCTGAAACCATGTCCACCTTATTTTGGCTCTAACTGTAAGGCTTTCTGCCTATAATAATAAGTAATTTGATCTCATACTTCTTGACATAACAAATAATAATATGAATACTAACAATAAAACTTATACTACTTTAGGAAATTGAAGTTCTACATTAGCCAAATTAAAAATATGTTTTAGAAATGCTAAAATAGACAGTATTAACGAGCTGGATATCAACAATCACTGCTTAAATTTGATACAATTTAACCAGATTACTAACAGCACCTCTAAACTTCTAAACACAATTGAACTTGCTTTTGGGCATGTAGTCAGAGGCGCTTTCTAAACACGGGAGATCAACTAAATGTTGAGTACAGAAAAGCAGGCATTCAATATACTTGAATTAAGCATTCTGTACTCTTTCCTCTTATTAGTTACTCTGAGGAAAAAAAAATAAAATTAAAAACCGTAATTAGCAGGTTAAATGAATCTGGAATCCTCCAAAGATAGTCCTGAATAGCTGCCAAAAATGTAATATAAAAATGATACATAAACTTACATAAACTATTAACTAGTATAGAAAAACTTGATCTTCCCATATCTTCCCAAAAGGTCTGGGAAGTTCCATCGAAAATACTTGTTTCCCTTGTGGGCAGCAACATGCTACAGACACACCTGGTGTATACACTGCAATGCTAGAATAACTAGGACTCCACTTATTTTGGAACTACCCCATATATAATGTACACAGCTGACATGGAGATGCAAGTGGCGCAAATATGATGCTGGCCTAGAATCAAGTTTCAAAAAAACTTCTTTGGAAAAAATTCAAATCAGAATTCATACACCCACCACCTCCTCCCCCGGCCCAAACCCTAAGCACAAATGAAATTCCTGGAATATTTTTCAAGGAGGTATCTTCAAAGTCTAAGAATTAACTCAGTATTTCAATTACAATTCTGAGCTTGGTCAGAAGACTATTATTTAATTGTGGAAAAAACCACAAAGAGTCAGTCAAGTGTATGTTGTACGAACAAGTACCTGATGATGGACAAAGACACTTCTGTGCAGGACTACACATTCTTAACTGTTTTTTTCCTTAGTAACAATAAATAAAGCTACCAACCAGCTGAATGCTGGCTGCTTCATATCTTGGTATAACTGGCAGATTCAACAAGATCTAATAACTGCTATTTTTCTCTCCATTTTTATAGCTGTCAACTCAAGCTTCAAGAGGAATGAAGAATGTGAAGTCAGGGCAAGGGGAGAGAAGAATACCTTTGAAAGTTTTGTCTCACAAAGGGAAAGAGATATGACAATAATGCAGAGGGTAAAGAGCCTTAATCTTCCCACAGAAAGGTATACCTGTACTTCACTAGCAAAATATTCCTATCCTTCTCCTGAAGAAACTTGGATTGGAGACATCTCAAGATAGCATATTGTGGCAGCACAGTATTAAAAAAAAGAGACATGAAGCTGACCTGCCTTCACAGAGGACACACCGTTCTACCAGACACATAAAATAATTACTAAGATGTGGTCCTCTCATCCTCCTGTGTTTTCTTAAGTATCCTAGACACATCCAAAAACTAACTATAAAACTCAACCAGATCAAAACATCTAAGGAATGTTTCATAACTGAATTCATTTCTACATTTAACATTTCTCTTCTTTACTGCCTTTTTTTTTTTTGCTTCAAGTTCAATAATTTAAACTCTTCCAAATTACATTTTAGCCGCATTTTATTAACATCTGCTTTTTGGTGGCATTATGCACTATTTAAGACCTAAGCAGATGGTTCAGTGGCATCTCTAAATATCCATTAACTTAAAAGCAGGAACTGTTTCTTTCCAAAGAATCTTGTTAATATTGCTGGCTATTATTTCATCTGCTTATGTGCACACATCATTTTGGTAAAATAAAACCACAAACTGTTGAATCAGAAAGCATCATGTAAAAATATTGTCATTAAAATAAAAATATCCACACTTTATTAAAAAAGCAACTTTTCTGCCAATAGCAGTATTAAATATTCTGTCAAGGGTTCTGCAGCAACTCTTCCCTATAGAAATTGTTAAATGCTGGATCTCAGCATTCCCTCCATCTTCTGTCTCCAAATACTGTAGAAGAATTGACTACACTCTATACCACTTCTAGTTGAAAATAATGGATTTTATTTATATAATTAATATTATTTTTAATATCTCAGCATTATCTAAAGACCACATCTGCTGCACCTCGGGCTCACAGACTTCACAGGGGCTTTTCCTTTCCTTTAAAGTAACGGGTTAAAACATGTCTGCATGTGTGTACAGCAAATACAGTATACACATGTTGAGGAAAATTACACTGTAAATTAATTATTGTTTTGAAGAAGATTGGTTAGAAGAATTTTATCAGACTTCTATATACTTACCTTCAAAAGTTTTTTGGTTTTTATTTATTTTTTTTTTCTAACAGGAGAGCACAGCTATTCTGATACATTAAAGACAAAAATATAATAACTAATTCAGCCAGATCCTGACTAGGATCTGGAGAAGATCCTACTCTGAAGAATAGCATTAATCCAAAACTGCTAGCAGATACTGACAAGGAACCAGTGCTGCTATATGAACACAGCTGTAATGATTTGTGGCAAAAGCCATTACATTATGCAGAAAATAAAACCAGTTATTGCTTTTACCTCCATTCTAGTCTGAAAAATACACAGACCACTATGTCTAAATTCTATAGAAGAAATCATGGCAAAGATCCAAATGGCATTTTGCATCCCTGGTATCAATCTGGCCTCAGTGCAAAGTCAGAATTCCTCATCACTATGGCTGCAAACTCCTCTGAGTACAGAGACTGCTTTCCTGAAAATAGTGAGATACTGATCTGATTGAACCTGGGGGAAATGAGCTACAGTTTCTTCTCTGGCTTTGGGGGCAGGTAGTTGCTCAAATACTTCTTTAAGATTTTGATACACACCATTTCACGCTTCCTTTTCAGCAGGGTAAGTGTAGCAGTTAAATCCACTGAGTCTTGCTTATATGCCTTTTCCTCAGAAAGTACATTTCATACTCCCATGAAAAAAAGATGGGAATTCTTTGCAGAATTAACTGCCTCTGCTAACAATAGTTTTGGAGCTGGAAGCAGACAGAAGGTTCTCTATTTCTGTTAATGTTGCAGTGTAGTCCCTTTTCTCAACAAACAGTTGGACAAAAACGGACGTAATTTCTGACAACCTGTATCCACATGCTTCATTTCAGCCAATCTCCTAGGCTGTTGTAGTTGGATGTTGCATAATACTGGAATTTATAACTGGATTACATTGTTCTACGATTTCATCATGACATCAAGGTCCTCATTAGCTAATGTGAATTCCTTGGATTTGCTGGAAGCTTAAGAACAGGTTTAAGCATGCTTCCAAGCAATGTCTAACCTGCAGTTGAAGTTATCATCTTAGAAAATGAAAACCATTATTCAAAGAAAGTACAGCAAGTGTGTCATGTATACAGACACCAATGAAAAAACTCATCATACGATAAGAATAACACTTCCTTCCACCTATAATTAGTTTCCAACACAATCCTTTGGGGTTTTATTAAATGCTTATCTATTAGAACGAAGGCCTCGATTTACTTATCTGAGCGCTTCAGTGCTAGCATGCAAACTTTAAAAGAAATGCAAGTAGCCATGGTCATGTTACCCTTTTTCTGGGTGTACCGCAATAGATCGTGGCTGGTCCAAACCCTGGGATATAATTACATATCGGAATGAGCCGTTGAGCCTGGCAACTTCAATTAAGTTGAAGCCATGATCCGTCCAATATATGTTACCTAGGAAAAATATCTTGAAGTTACTGGAAAAAGACAAGACTACTTGAAAAGTGTTTAAATCTTAAGTGCCTAAGTTAAGACCAGAAACTAACTGCTGCATTTTAATTTAGGCATGTCTTATGTTTATAATTTCTAGTCCTCTTCAGCCTTCTGTTTTAAAATATAAGCTTGCATTCGTGGTTGTTACCCTTGAGACAGCCCATCTAAGAAATAGTGTCCAAGATACTGAAATATTTTTTCTGTCTGCAGTAAAATTGCAAAATCCAGCAAATTGTTGGTATCTCCAAAGAAAAAAAATATCTAAACATTTGGAATATTAGAAATTAGAGCTGAAAGCAAACCAAGTTATTTACTCTTGAGCTGAAGATGCGAGGACTTACTGTCAGAAATTATGACAACTCCTGAAGCAGGTGAAGACCTACCTGCAATCCAGTCCACTGCAATGCCTTCAACTCTTCCCAAACCATTTGTAACAATGTCTTCCTTCCACGTTTGGTCTCGTTTAGATCTGCTAATTTTGTTGAAACCCATGTCTGTCCAATAGATTGTATCATTTCCTATAAAATAAATGGCAATAATTTTTAGATAAATTCAGTTACTTCAGTCCAAGTATCTACATCAGTAACTGTAAAAGCTGCCACTTATAACTTTATTAAGCTCTCTCAGAGTAAACAGGAATGGTATCAAAACAATCATCTTTAATTCTTCATTCTTTTTCCTTTTTTAAAACATTTTATTTTAAATACTTAAATCAGAATTCTCTGTTTTCTACTGGTTGTTTAGTACTGCACATATAACACAATGGGGCCATGATGACACATGGAAGCTACTACCTCTGTTAAAAATCACAATAAATGTGTTGTCTTTTTCTTTTTCCTAATGGGATAAATGTTTGAAACACATTTTTTTTATTAATCACCATTCCAAAATATTTAGGAGCCTGAAAAAATACAGTTTAAACTGCCTACACAGTCTGTTCTTTCAGTAATCATAAAGATTGAATTTTGACAGTATAAAAAAAAAATAACTAGAAAAAATAAGTGTGACATTTGAGAGTGATATACTGATAAAAGAATAGAAAATTGACTCTATCCACAATTCATCTTTATTTCAAATGTCCTGACAAGCTTTCACTAAGAGTCTTTTTTGGCTATTTAAGTCATTTCAGCTGTTTTCCCTGCCATTCTGCGGCAGTTGGCTGTCCATAAGGCAGAAGAGAGGGACCACTCTGTAGTCTTAGAATACAACTCTATTTGCACTGACCATTTAAACTTGTCAGTCAGGCTGAAAATTTGCAGTGACCAAAGCATAGACACACACTTCTCTCTGCTGCCACAAAGGACCCTTTGATAATGAGATGGGGCAAAAAAAGTTATGACATCCCCAAGCAGAATGCTCTGAGCTTCCATTGACAGAGCTCTGAGTTAACAACACAGATATGCTGCAACACACATTCTGGTTTCAAAATCATCAGCTGGGGACCTCCTGAGTGACCTAATTTGTCTGCGAAAGGCACTGCTCAGAGATACGTAACTTATTCATTCTTTATTTTTTCATATTTTATATATATCTGTCTCTAATTCCATAAGAGAGAGAGTGTGTGTATATTTATATAATAAATATTTCTATATATGAATTTAGTCATATTACATATACAAATATATATAAATATTTATATATCCACACACACCTATGTGTGTGTGTAAAGAGAAAAACAAAACTTCCACAAATAACAGTCAATTCCAAGACCAAGCCAGTTTGTTATGCTCAGGAACCCTAGCCTCACCACCCATAAAAGGAAAGACAGATTCTGACTTCAAGTATCCCAAACATACAGTTTGATTATCACATATGGTAACTGTGTATTTTGCTACTTACTTCAAATGAGTGCGAAAATTATACAGGTCTTAATATTAGCCCCACATACATTCAACAATAATATACTGATCTATAACTGTGCAAGTGTATGTCAAATACCCTTCACTGGAATATGATATATAGAGAATTACTACAAAGTCTTACCGGAAAGAACACAGTCAATAAAAAAATATTTATATCTAATGTGTTTACCAACTGGATAAGACATTCTACAAGTGAATTTTATGTATTTCTTATTCCAGTTTAATTCATCTCCATAAAAATAAACCACTTTGTATTCATGCTATGACTATTTAAGTCAGCCACGTGAGCAAGAATCCACATAACAGCTTAGAAACTGTTATAAGCACACGGAGATCTCTGTGCTTTCACTGCCGTGACTAAATCTGATGTATAACACACAACTGACTCTGTAGTGCTGTTTTCTTAAAAAAGGGTTTTTCAGTAATCCAAGAACTCCAACAACTGAATTACCTGGATTTGCTTCCAGATAATCAGATGTTAGAGATAAAACCAATTAAAAAAAATCATATTTCTCTTTAAAATGTATCATGACAGTCAACAACCATTAAACATCTTATCTAAATGACTAATTTACTTTCTGTAAAATGCAGCATTTTATGGCACAGCTTTGCTTTGTTAATGATAAACATTTCCTTAGTACACAATATACCTGACCTGAATATAAACAGGTACAAAGCAACTAATGGTTATGTAGATGTACAAAAAAGGATGCTGAGGACATACAAAATCATGGAGATGTGCAGATGTAACTTCATAGATATAAAAATGCCTTCCAATAATAAAGACGTACACATTTTCAATACAAATATTACAGGTAAAAGTAATTTAACAGCAGTCAAATTGGATTTTTATTTAGTCTGTAGCATGCCTGTAAATGACCTGAGTTTTGAAGCAGAATGTATCTGTTCTACAAACAAAAATGATGCAAGTAGCTTTAGGACTGGAACTAATCAGGGAAACTCGAGTGATCTTTGCTGTGCTGAAGGAAGTTCACAAAGCACATGCAGTTCACTGCTTCTAGAGAGTATCCTTAAAAGTGAATGCTTACAGCTTGAGTATGTTCAGATAATAATTACCCAACCACACAATGATGTTAAACCTCAGCTAACACATATTTTCCTTAAAATTACCATATTCTTTTACGGTCCTATGGCTTACTTGTCTACATTTTGTATCCTGAATTAAATCTTCATTAAACTTAGTTGTAAAACGCATTGACTATAATATGACATTTTGATGTAATTGTTCAAAAAATGCTCCAAGGGAAAAAAAAAAACCAAACAACTGTGTTTTTTTTTCTGAAGTACTGATAAAGGTTATTTTTTCACAGCAATGCAAAACTTTTCAGTCAGTATTTTCTATACATTACATCAGAGAATCTTTTTTTGATTTTTCAGGTACTTCATGGAAGCAAAAGCAAAGAAAAAAACCTATACTTTTTTACTGTACAGTGTAAAAATATCCAAGGAATTACTTGTCACCAAACTAATAAGGAAGCCTGTAAGTAATACTACAGCCTTTATTGAGTTTCAGTTTGCACTTGGATACAGATGGTATGATCCAAATGAAAAACTCCTCTCATTTTATGGAGACCTCCCATCTATACAGACCAGTATAAAGACTCTGTTTTTCACAGAGGCAGAACTTTGCAAAGCTGTTTCTGCGATGAACTACTGCAGAACTGAAAGGGGCTCAGCAATAACACTATTATTTCAAAAGTATCAACAATTTTAGCTATTACTCTGCCTTTATGGAGGCTTTCTGCACTAATGAAAACATTCATGTAACCGCTCACATCTACTTTAAAAAGACAGAAATGCTCACACTCATTAAGTAGTTTGTGCCTTCCCTCTGCCTTTATGGAGGCTTTCTGCACTAATAAAAACATTAATGTAACCGCTCTGCATTGTACTCTAAAAAGACAGAAATGCTACTACTCATTAAGTAGTTTGTGCCCTCATTTAGCTATTACTCTGCCTTTATGGAGGCTTTCTGCACTAATGAAAACATTCATGTAACCGCTCACATCTACTTTAAAAAGACAGAAATGCTCACACTCATTAAGTAGTTTGTGCCTTCCAAGTCAGTAGGAGTTAAGATACTGCCTACTACTGTTAATTTTCTTCCTAGTAGCTGCCATGTTTTGGATGTATTATTTCTACCCATCAATTTAAAGACCTCAAATTACAAATAAACAAATGATGATGACACAAATAAACGGTCTTGTTTCTTCAACACTTAGAATACCCTTGGTGTCTCAAGTAGTGTTTCTCTGCCATGCAGATTCTCCTCCAACCAGACCAAGCTTAAGTATAAAACACCTTCCCCCATGTGAAATAATGATTTCAACAAATACAAACCAGGTACTATGGAAAAAAGTATGATGAGCTTCCTGGAACAACATTGACAGGAAAAAACAAAGTGCATTTGCATTTGTAAAGAAGTCTTCAGCAGCAGGGAAGAACTGATGTCATTATCTTTAATAATACAGAAATGAAAGGCTACTAGAATCACACTCACTTTTATAAACCTGTGTCTGAAATAACACTGACAGCCCCACTCCCAACAACCTCTGAAAAGGTCCAAAGGTCAAAACTACTCTAGTAGTTCCTTTATGAGAATTTAGAAGTACCAAGACATAGGGAGAAAAAAGGTACATTCATCTTCTAGCTCTTACATGTTTGTAAAAAATATTACTTTAAGTCTTTTAACTATGATATGCTATACTACAAGCATATGTTAATGTATTTTAGCCACTCTGCATGCATAAACATTACTGGGAGTAGATCAGAATTTGGGAACGTTTCACGATTAAGAACGACATGCAAGCAATAGTCACTAAGGGGAAAAAACCAAAACAAAACAAGGTGAAATCTGGAAGCTTTCCTTCTGAATCACATTTGATCATCAAAGGTTTTAGGAATGAATTCAGAAAATAACAAAATGAGAAAAACAACTGCTTTTTAAGCTGAAATACTCTTGAAAGCTGAACTGTAACTTTTCATAAGACAGCATCCCCTTGGGATTTCACTGCTGCAGGAGATTTACATTCATGTTGAGCAATGCATTTGTCACTATGAATTGCATCCACATTCCCTGTACCCAAGTGACGAACATCAATTTCATCCTTCCTCAAATCACACTTTTAGTACATGCTTCTTATTCTTCCAAAAATATTCATTTGATATTGACTAGTGAAGTCCAAAGCAAGCTCTCTAAAGTAGGAACTAGCATATTCTGTAAGTAGACTACACTAAAAGAAATAATCCCCAAATCAAAGAAAACACAAGATGCAAAATCCCCAATCAAATCATATTATCAGTATTTCAGAATTAAAAGGTCCAGTTTCAGATTTCTATATTGCACATCATAACTTTGTAAAGCTTGCAAGATGTGAATTCAAAAATTATATCTTTTTACAATAAGTATGCTATAATAAAAAATATAATCCAATCACATTGTCTTAATACTCTGTCGCAAGCAGGCATAGCTACCACTCCTCTATCATCCTGTATCTTTCCAGGAACAGATGAAATCAGCTGTATCAGTGTCTTTCCCATCTAAGCTATGTGTATAAAGACACTGGCTTTTAAGTGATTTTTATGTCTCAGTAGACTGTGACTGAACTGTACCTATGATATAATGAAAGCTCTGAATATTAGCTATCGCTGATTTGAAAGCAAAATATACAAGTACGAAGGCACTGTAAAAGGCTGAGTGAACTTGGAATTTTGCCAGGCAGAGTAGAGGTGCAAGAGCATCAGTGAAGAACGCAGGCCAAAAGAAGAGAATACTTCAGTGAATTTAACTCCTAACCTGTTATTAATAAAAGTTTGGTGATATTTGTTCGTGATGAAGTAATCAGACAACTACTTCAGTGAATTTAACTCCTAACCTGTTAATAAAAGTTTAGTGATATTTGTGTGTGATGAAATAATCAAACAATAAGCAGGAAAAGGTCTGTTCCTAATATGAAGCCATATATTAACATATACTTAAGTAAAAACTTAAGCGCTCTCAGTGCTGAATTGCCAGGCAGAATTTATTTCAAAATGAAAAACAAATACAAAATAATTCTGTGTTTCAGGAAGCTAATTTCCATATGTATATAACACAGGTAACTTAAAATGCTTTTTCTAAACTGCTAGTTTGTAAACTCAATAGGTAACAAAAACAGCCCATGAGAAAATCAGTTTAGAAGGAAGGCTGATCAAAGACCTAATGGGTTAAAAATATGGAGATATACAAGATGTTTTCAGGTCACTACTTGGTCACAGAGTTCTTATTTTCTGTAAAGTAATCAAAAATTCCTAATGTCTGAAGATATTCAGAAAGCGCTTAGTGCCAGTGGGAGACATATCCAATTACTCTTCAGGATCTGATCCTTAATTTCTTTCCGCCTTTTTTAATGGGCATGTAAAACAGAAACCCCCTAATTTCAGAAGAATTTTGTGAGGATACCTAAACTAAAACCAGTTTCCTATTTATACACTCCAGTGAAAAGGTACATAGTCTACTTAAGTCTGTTCCTCAGGCTGTTAGAGCATCCACTTTCAAAAGGAAGAAAGAGATAGAGAGCTGGCTTGTGGGCTGCATTGAGGCAGCTGAGCTTTATTGGGGAGAAAGAAAACTGTCCTGCTCAGCTGTCAACCCTACCTGCTTGGTACAATTCACAGGGCTAAGAAAATTCAGTGGAAAAAGTGTGATGACAGGAACAAGCTTTTTTCCTATGAAAAAGGACCTAATGAGACCTGCTTTCCTACAGATCTATGACCATCTTCTGTAAAGCCACAAGTTTCCTATTCAAGTTCTCTGTGATGTTTCCAGTGAAAAATAGTACTCCTAATGCGATCTACATATACATAATAGGTTTTTTCTACTTACTGTAAATAATAAATAACTAGAGGTTAACAGTGTAACACACAATCAACTTCCATTTCCTTCAACTACAGTTGTAGCTACTTCGAAGGTTTGAAAACTGGGGGCTTATTTCATTCAAAAGAATATTATACAATATTTACCGTACATACAATAAACTATACACCATATTTACCTGCATGGAAGTCTATGCCCACAGCAAATGAAGTTCCAGATATAGGCATTAAAGCATCCATTTTGTCATTTGGATCAAGAGGAATTCCTCTAATTCCTTCATGAACAGAATACATAAGAAATGATTCAATACCTATGGGGAAAAATAAAATATCCAATGAGAGCAAAGAGGAGACTTTGCTAATTAATAAGACTCCAGGAATTAACAAATACTAGACATAGTTTTCCAATACTGCTCCATAGTTTTCCAGAATGATAACTCCGTCTCTTTGAAGAAACATCCATGAATTATTATGGTGTATTTCTAATTCACTGATAAATGCAGTCTTAAAAAGAGATGGAAATCACTATCCATTTCAAGCATCCCCTTATAATTAAGTAATCACCACTTATGAAAATTAAAACTTAAGAAAATGTTTCTGAATTATAAGAAATTTAAGAATATTTTCAGTGCACGTCTGCACTTCTGTACATATTCAGCAAGAGACAATTTTAAAGACAATTTTTAAAGCAGAACTCAAGACTGTAAATTGTCTTTTAAGACATGGGAATTATCTCCCCTCATTTAGTCACGCACACTTCCTTTGCAGACAATAGAGAGAACTATAGAGTTTTAGTGAACAATGCAGCTGATTCATTTTAAATGTCTACTTTCCTGTCAGATTAATCACACTCCAGATGCACTTATTTCTATTAAGTAGGAAGAAATTCTACTGTCTGAAGGTCTTGCTACGCACTCATTCCCAGTCGAGATGATTCACACCTAACTGTTGACGACCAAAATTAGAAGAATTACTTTGTTGCCCTAATCTGTTCATATATGAGAATACTTCCTAAATTTAAGGGCAATTAAGTAGCATGATGATACGTAATTAATATTATTGAAGAATTTTAATTACCATACACAAAAAAGCTTTTTTTTCTTCACACTGATTCTTTGAAATTTTCTTTTTTTGTAAAGAGCTAGTTAGTAGAAGACCCTAAGAATATGGACTAAAGAGTTTCAGACAATTTCAAAATTTTCTTCAGAACAGAAAGAAATCTAGTTTGCAAATGAAAATAACAATGGTAAATAAGTACAGAACAGTACTTGTCGGTATTTCTCCATGAATTTTCAAGACAATAAAAATGGTTTTGACTCATTATTTCTTTTTAACTGAAAGAAAATTTAATCATCAAAAGCTACTATGATCTAGAAAGTAGTATGACTAGATATAAAGAAGGAATACATTTCAAATACAAAACATCCACCTGTTTTACCTTAACGCAAAACTGAAAGTTATAAATATCTGAAAAAGTAAAAATTACTATTTTAAAAAGAAATAAAAATATTAAGAATGTATTATTAAGTCACATATGAAAAGCAATGAAGTAGAAAAGCTACATTTATGTTGCTTAATTCTGCTTCCATGTATACTATTATTATAAGGCAGCAACCCCTCATAGGAATAAACAATATTAAATTTATACAACTCTAAGGCACCTTGACCATAAGACTGTTTGGTATTATTCAAGCAAAAAGGTTAAGACTTTGGATGTAAGCTGTGTTTTGATTTTTTTACATATTTATAGTGCTATTAATGATGGCTCAGTTTGCTTTTTTGTCTACTTTTAAAAAAAAATGAACCCACCAAAAATATTCCACAAAAAGCTATGCAGATATAAACAAAGAAATTACAAGCTAAATTTAAAGTCTGTCCTAAGTACAACAGACATTTCTCTGCTACTGCTTTAATTAAGCGTATTAAATATGGTTATTTAACTTAAAATTAATAAAGAAATTTTATTTACTCATTATAATGTTTCCATAACACTTAAAAACTTTCCATAAAAGTTAAAAGTAGTACTGAAAGAGACTTTACCTTTGCACGCCATGCGGTTTTTTTGAAGGTTGTAGCCTACTGTACACACACAAGTCCTGGTGGTTTCTGATGTAGGTAAACAAAGCTGGGAGCATCCACCGTTGTTTAACTGACAGGAATTGCTACCTATAAGATAATGGTAGAAGAGACAAGTAGAAATAAAATTAGAACATGAAATCCTGACTAAAAATGAATTATGGCGTCTGTTTATTAATATTACCAAAACCAGATTTTGTTCAGCTAACATCTTTGAAAAATTGAGATATACATAAAATATTTCAGGTAAGGTGCTAGTCATAGACTCTTCCAGGTTTCATGCTACAGTATTTTATCTGCGCACTTAGAATAGTCGTTTTTTTCCTCAAAATATTATTTTTCTTTTATTTTTTATTTTTTATCTTTATCTTTTATTTTAACTCAGTTTTCTGAAGGACAATGTGCCTATTTGAAAGTAAAAGCGTACAATAAAAATGAAAATTCTGCATTAAGTCTGTGAGTAGCAATGCTGAAAGCTCACTGACATTAGTCTAGAGGCCATATATTATTCTAGACCATGAAAAAATCATTAGTCATATTGTAATAATTCATCAAATGTTATATTAACCTTATATATTCATGAGCCACTATTTGTTTAGTATATTTAAGATATGCTCCAATGTGATATCACAGATCTATGCTCCTACTTCTTAATTAAAACAACATTTACTTTTAAGGAATAGATGAACACTTTTTAATAAGATTTATAATAAACATAATATACCGTACAACAAACATCTCAGAAATTTGAAGCTTCATGAACAATGAAGTCTACTAAGACATTCAAGGAATTAGTTGATTACAAGTTACCAAGTCCATATGAATCAGAGCACTACTTGTCACATTTATTTTTGCATTCCCAATTATGAAGTAGAAAGCATTTCTTCATCTGAAATGTTTTCTTATGATTTCTTATGTTTTCTTATGATGTTTTCTTATGATCGAACCATACAAATGGAAAAGACAGGTGAGGTTTCAAAGCCTCAGGTATCCTCAGCAGGACAAATTGTAGAGTAAATAATAATAATAAAATCTAGGATGCCAGATTTGTATCAGAGAAATCTGTAAGTGCCCTCATCACATTTGCTCTCATGTCACTTTGACTAAATGAAATGCAAGATGCATACGAAATATGCAAAGATTCTTTAAAAAAAAAAGAAAAAAGTGCAAGCATAAAGCTAAATCCCATCTACAATGTTTAATTCTTATGTCCAAAAGCCTCAAAATACAGATCAGCAAGGTGACATTTCACTACACAACTTCAGGGCTCTCATTACAGTTAAAGTTCAGTAGTACAAAAAGCCAGAGCTGTTCCTTTTCTTGACTTTAGTACAATGGAAGATGTATATAAATGCCACAGACACCAGATATTGCTAACATCTTGGGCACTCATGAGGCTCCATCTCTGTGTCTCCATGGTAGGGAATTCAAGCATTTTAAAATGTTAGAAACATTACTGAATGTCTAAGTTTTTATTACGTAGTTTTCAATGTGGTGGAACAGTAAGGGCAAGACTGGCAAAGCACCTTTGGTGCTTCCCAGATCAGGTAAAAATGGCAAGTGTTCCCAGCAGTGCTCAATATGGAACTGAATTAATGTACTCCATACATAGACTACTTATTGTCCATCACGTATCAAGCAGTTTAGCTCCATCCTGTGTTCCTTCAGAAGCTTCTCTGCAGAATTAAATAATTTGTTTCATGGAGATACCATCCTCATCACTTTCAGTGCAACCATCGACACTTTGAAAGCAGCCGGAGTCAGAAATAATCTCTTTCTAAAGAATCCCCCAAATGTCTTCATCTCTGATCTTCAAATTCATAAAACCAACTATGACCCCAAAGTACTTTTTTTCATATTATCTTGGCTCCCACTACATTTTGACAGTATTAGCAGTATTCCCCTATTTTTCTCCTGTCACACTTTTGATTCATACTAGTGTCACTTTTGTCAATCTTGATGAATTAAACTGTCATAAAACAAATAGATAATTAAGAATATTAATGAATTCTCTCTTCTTAAAATTCAATAATTTGAGATGAGGTCCACACACTGTTTTTTTTTTTCACTAAAAGTTTAAAATTAAATTCTCTTAAACTTCACTACAGTGTAAGCTTCAGAAAACATCTGATAAAATATAACAGGCAAATATTGTAAATAAATTATCTTATTATAGTTAGCAATTTATTGAATAAGAAAATATTTTATATTAATTTATCATTGAATTACAATGAAATATATATTCTTTTGTTCTAGCCACATTTAGAGAATAACATGGGAAAAGATACAACACAGTCCAAAAGTTGGTTAAATATGCTTAAAATTTACCATACCTTGTTGTGCTGCTTTATCATACACTTTCATATGTACGACACCTGAAGTTTTGTTTCGCAGGACAGTTGGGTTTCTTCCATCTTTTTTGTTACAGGTACCAATCTGAGCTAAGTTCTGGTCTGCCCACCAAAGCTTTTTATCTGTAAAATTTTCAAGTTTTTAAAATTAAGAGGATCACTATCAAATTGCATATGTTTGCAACCTAAGTTGGGAGAAAGTTTTTGAGGTTAATTCTCATATCAATTTTAAGGAAAATTGCTCAAAGAAAAAAAAATTATGATGTGTGGTTTTTTAACCCACAAATCTTGGATTTATAAACTTACTTTTTCTCTCTCTAGGTGACAGACTTTCACACACTTTAAGTGGAAAAACTGAATTCCCAATTTATAACTGAAAGTTACAAAACCTTATTCACAGCTCATATACTACCACACATGGATTCTTCTCGAACTTTGCTCTATCCATTCATTACGTACATAGAGATGAGAGGTTTTTATTCCTTGGCTTAAGTGTTCAAATTAATAAGTATGACAATTACCATAAAAATAATAAAGGATTTTGTTACTGTCTTAAAATTATCAAAATTCGCAAGTTACATGAATAATAATTGTTCCATCATAATTTACACAAGATTTTAAAATAACAGAAAAAAATGAGACCTGCAATGCTCATACTAACATAAACTTCAAACCATCCTTTTCAATCCACACACGCAGAATACTTGAATCACAGTATGTAGGACTTGTCAAAAATTCATGACAGAATTCTCACTTGATGCACAATTTCAGTATATACAACATTTATCAGTCTTAGCAGTTTGCAATTTTGAGACTCTGACCCATTACCTGCTGGAATTAATCAAAGATCCTTTTCAGTTAAAGGGCTTGCTAGTCTTTTATTCAACTAATAACAGCTAGTAAGAGGTCTCAGTGTCAATGGTTAATAATTTCTTTGAGGTAATAATCTTTACCACTTTTCCTTAAACCAGTATTGGGGTGGTATTCCTACCAGATTTTGAATATTTCATGTTTCATACCATCCCTTGATATTGTATAAATGGGCAATAAAATAAGTCACAACAACCACAAAGCAAAAAGTAAAAAGCAAAGAAGACCTATCAGGAAACACAGCAAGAAGAAATAAAGCAAACAGAAGAAAATAACATTAAATATACTTTTTTGAAAACCTTCACAGCAGCTTTCATAGAAATCTGTATTCCCTACTGCTCAGGCTTGAAAGACAGAATAGGTTAAAATGAGGGGAAATCAGAAGAAAGTTACAAATGCCCTTCACTCTCTCGGTATTTCTTTATACCCCTACGCATATAAAAGGCCACGTTTATTAGCTTTAGTGTCGCTCTGAAGGATAACACCAAGATCTGAGAACTGCTTTCTACAACAGCTACACCCTGTCAGTGATTTTTTGAAGAAGCTGGGGTGACAATGGGAAGGCTGTGTAGTACTGCACTGCTACTCGTAATAGCTATACTGTCAGGGACCAGAGTCAGGTGTCATGAACCAGCAGTGCCCAAGGACTGGCTGGTTTCTCATTTTCCTTGAATGCCAGAACACCCTGAGTCCTTAAGACTTAAGTCATTAAGTTCCAAGACTTAAAGAGAACAATGACCTCCTCCAGGCTCATTGTGGGTTACCAGTTTTTCCTTAGTCAAGACAATCACCTTAGTGACTGGCCAACACTCTGTAGCTCACTCTTATGAATTTAAAATTATACTTCTGATGATCCACAGCTTATATTTTTCCCATACTATAACTAAATTTAAGCTATTTTGTTAGTAAAATTCAATCAATCAAATAAAATATAGTTCTGGTACCAGCCTTCTAGGAAGTCTCAGTAAAGAGACAAGGTTTCGTTGGCTCATCTCTGTTACATTCTCTCAGTTAACAGACCAGTATAAAAATAAGTGCAAACAACTCCCCCCTGCCCTCAGCCCTTTGAAAAAGTAACTATTTTGAGCAAACTGAATTAGCTAACATTTTAATACTGTATTACCTCAGACCCAGATCTGACCAATAGTCTCTAGGGCAACACAATGCAGTTTTCATACCATTGTTAAATTTAACCATAAAAGGAGAAATAACAGAATAAAGGAAAGAAATTTTAGTGGCAATTAGAATTCAACATTTTCTTCAGATTGTCACACGTATTTTCAAACTGGAACAATGTAAATGGCAGTATATGGGCAGTACCACATGCTAAATTACTAACAAACTATTGCTTTGCAATGAGTTAACACTTCACTCCTGACTGCATTTAAAGTATTAATTACTGTGAAATACAATCTCACAGCAATGTTCTACACGAAGAAAAAAGTATGAACATTTCCTTTTTTTCTCCAAATAGTTATGTATCTTTTATACATCTTAAATGAAATAATTAAATGGGGCAAGTCTGTATAATTGGGAGTTTAACAGCATCAGCATTTTCATTTCAGACAGAAGAACTTATTACTGCAGATGAACCAGAAGTAAAACCCATATCGAAAAAAAAACCCCACTTTTAAACTTCAGGAACACTGCCTTTCCAGCAGATGTTGTATATTAGCTTAATTTCTAGCTCATTTTCTTTTCAGTTAAATTAATTGTTGCCTATGCTGCAGTTTTAATATTTAAATAACTGATTTATAGAGCCGGCCAGTTGAGTGTTTCATGATGAAAGCTGCAGATCTGAAAAATAATTTCCATTGCAATAACTGTAAAAAGTTACAGCACTCTGAAAATATCAAGGAAAAAAGCAATTACTGCAGATGAACCAGAAGTAAAACCCAGATCGAAAAAAAAAACAAACCACTTTTAAACTTCAGGAACACTGCCTTTCCAGCAGATGTTGTATATTAGCTTAATTTCTAGCTCATTTTCTTTTCAGTTAAATTAATTGTTGCCTATGCTGCAGTTTTAATATTTAAATAACTGATTTATAGAGCCGGCCAGTTGAGTGTTTCATGATGAAAGCTGCAGATCTGAAAAATAATTTCCATTGCAATAACTGTAAAAAGTTACAGCACTCTGAAAATATCAAGGAAAAAAGCATTTACTGAGTAGTCTTCACAGGTATATGAGGAGACAACAATCTATAGAACAAAAAATAATCTGAATATAAAGACTTGGAGACACAAATGGAACTCTCCAATGAAATCTGTGTAAAATACAAAGGAAATCATCATCCCACACATCCAAAGGTGGCAGAATAAACAGAGTGAAAAGATTTCTGTGTAAAATACAAAGGAAATCATCATCCTGCGCATCCTGCAATATCAATCTGCTAAATTAATAGTAACTTGCATCTGATGATGCTTTTTATCTGATAATCCTTAGAACAAGAAATTCCAGTGCTCAATTTTGATTGTATGAATTATAACAGAAAGACTTATGTGAGAAAATAATGTAAAAGTGATTGTGTGATATAATCCATAAGCGAAATCATGGGAATATACCTTTTTTTTTCTCTGTGAGATTATATTCCACAATAATGAATTATATATCCTAAAGTTTAGGCTAATTTTTTCAATTAAATGATTGTATGTGAAGAAGTGATTTCAGTTTTCAAATCACCTCTTTCATCATGAATCAGAACGACCCATTAAATAATTCAGGTAATGACTGCTGTCTTGTGCATAGCACACTACAACTTAATGTTTAACACATCTAAACCCAGCCATAAAAGATTTTTTTCTTCAGTCTGGAGTACAGGAAGGAAGAAAAACACAGTTTTGGTGTTTTGCATCACTCAGTTCAAAAAAGGTATCAAACACTTTCAGGCATTTCATTAATATTTTGTGCAAAAATCTCACTGTTGGCTTTGGTTTCAGAAGCTCCCAAAACTCCAATCTGCTGACTTGCCTGTCTCTTTAGGCAAAGGAAACAAACAAAAACCCCAGATAGCCAACTTTGTGTTCTTTTACTGACAGATGAAGGCATGGCATGTGCTTAATCAAGCAGTTCAACTACCAACAATTAACTACACCACAAATAGTTTCCTTTCTCCCCATTAGTATAGAGCAAAACCATATCTACAAAAACAACTGTTCTATCGTGTATCTCTTTTGCTTCCTGAGCTACTAAATGAGACTATTGCTGCTTTTATATACACTGTTAACAGTATTCTAGACAATTTCCATCAGTGGGGTCAGACCTGTCAGATCACAAGGCTCTTCTTTCCCTCCCTTCACAACACAAGAAACAGAAATCACCACAGCATAAACTCCTTACTGGTCCTTGACTGTGAACACAGAGGGTGAGTAGTTTCCCACACCACATACACCCTTAAAAAGGGCAAATCACCAGTGAATACTCAAAATACACTTCATAATGATTCTTTTAACTTCCTCTTCCATCCTTTATCCAATGTGAACACAGAGGGTGAGCAGTTTCCCAACCCACATACACCCTTAAAAAGGGCAAATCACCAGTGAATACTCAAAATACACTTCATAATGATTCTTTTAACTTCCTCTTCCATCCTTGTTAAAATGACACCTGGATAAACATTTAATTGAAAATGTAACTTACAAAACCTTACTGAATTTGCATTTCTTTTTCTTTTAGATGGAGGCTTGACTTGGTGTACTACAAGTTTTAGAAAGAGATACGGATACAATATGGGGAGCTAAATGGGAAACAATCTGAAAATTTAAGTAAGATGAAATCCATGCAAATCCTGACAAGGCAGGTATATTAGCCAAAAAACCAAAACCAAAACCCCAATCCCAATCAAAAACAACCCAAAAAACATACAAAACACAAAACCAATCCCAAAAAAACCCAAACAAAACCAAAACTAAACCAAAAAACCAACCCATAAATTCTGAAGTACAGATATCTTGAGGATGAACCTCTTACAACTACCTGCCACAAAACATGAACTGGTCAGAGCTGGCCAGTTATGCCCTAAGACCTAAAGAATACAGGTTTTAATTGCTCAGAAACTGCTGGGTGACCAGTATATGCCACACCAGCCTCACACCCAAAAAAATCCCAACGTGTTACACAGCTATTTTTGACCATAATTCCAAGGAGACTTTTGGACTATTTCTCTCTGCATTATCGATATATTCTCTCAGTAGGTAACTCATCTGTGATTATTAGGATGAATTCATTTCTATATTCATTGTAAAATATACTAGATGATTATACAAAATGACTGTAGCGTAAAGAAAACTTACTTTCACGACCTACAGATGAAATAACACTATCGGAAACCTTTAAATATCAAACTGAAGTTAAATTATTTATTTGCTTGATTATGCTAACAAGAGTGTTCTTTGACACCAATTGCAATCTTCTTGCTGAAACTGGGTTATAATATACATTAAAATTGTTGTATTTATCCATTTTGTTGGGTAATTAGCATTAAGCACAGCAACATATTGGGAAATAGCAATTTCAGATGCCCAAAATTGCTACACCAGCATTGTGGACAGTCCTTTGGAGATTTCAAGCAGTACTCTGAATGCAAATTTTGATGGGCCATTAGTTTTCATTAATGGTGGCTTGAGTATTTATGGAAGACAACTATGTACTGTACTTAGAACCGGGCAAATTGCCTAGATATATTTCATATATTAATGCTAATGTAATGAATGGTGTTAACGGCAATTAGAAGACTGATGACTTGGAAAATTAAGGTGTACGTATTTGAAGTTTCCTGATCTTCACTTCGCAACCACATCTAGCAAAGTCACAGCTTCCACCATTTGAGTTCCTAGAAATGCATTCTGGTGATAACTTTGCAACTTTCTTTAGGATAAAACAAAAATAATCAATATATTGTTTAAGCACATGATGACAGGAAATGGCAGGATGAAAATATTTTAGTAATATGAACCCACATTTTCTGTCTAAAATGAAATATTGTAATTGTTACTGTTTATTTTGATTCTTTGAAAATACACCTTGATGGCATATAGTTTGTGTTCAAAAGACTTTGTTCTAATATCTGCACTTCCATTGAAAAGTTAATATATATTGTCTGATTTTGTTGTACTGTTGATTGTATTTTTTCACATCAATTTCAAAAGAAATAGCACTTATATAATAGAATCATTCACTTTATGAAGCTACTCTTACTGTATACTATTAAAAAACAACTAGAAAATCCTACTACTTAGCATCACAGAATATTTCCTTTGAGGTTTCTACCGTAAGTATTTTTTAAATAAAATCACCAATGCGTGACAAATTATATCCTTATTATACAATCTACACCATATTCCTGTAGAAATGAGCCGAATTTTGTGACTATGTGTAAACTGTGTTTATGAGAGGACCTGGTACAAAATCCAATCAATCACCTCCACCAAAACTGCTGACAGGAGACTTCAATATCTTTTTCTTCTCAGTGACAAACTTACAGTAACTAATCAATACTTCTCTAGCAATACTCAGTTTATGACTCGGAGCCATATGTCATTCAAGACAGAATATGCCAGTTTGGAAATATATCAGATGTTGCTGCAAGTTCCCTTGTAATCCAGATCTTGTAATATCATGACTCTGCTCACCAATCCAGAAATACATCTAGTTCTCACCATTTTCATGAAGTAACTTGGAAGGCAGGAATGAGACTTCATGCAGAATGCCAAATACTTGTATATAATTTGATTACACTCAGACACTGGCTACCAGGAAAACTGCTAAAATCAGATGCTGAAAATGATACATTAAACTCAAACTTTAACACAAGTATAGGAAACATTTTCTTAATGTTGAAAAGAGTATCACCGTACCATATAAGAAAATCAGACATTCCCTCACGTGGAACATACTGAGTTTCCAAAACAGTGGATGTATTTGTTATCAATTTGTACATGGTGTCAGTAGTAGGTGTTGAAAATTATGCAGGGCATAGGGTGTTGTGAATTAGATAAGCTTCTAAAAGACCAAAAGAAACTTCAGAGTTTTTTGAACAAAATAAAATGAAGAGTTAATATAGCAGCTGAGGGAAATTATCGTTGACCAAATGCAATAAAATAAACAGTGGGAAGTACTAAACAAAGCATTCACACACATTTTTGAAGAGTAAATTAACTAAAAATGACTGGTGTTGCATTCACTGACAGATCACACAGTGAAGAAAAAGTGAGACGAGTAGAAATGGATTTATAGCAGCATCTTTGTAATACAGAATGGCAATAGTAAAAAGAATTTTTGCAGGCATGGGAAAAATAGTGATTTTGTTCAAATGCTTTACTTTCAAATGCAATATAATTTTCATCCCATCTATATCATGCTCAAAAAGATGTAGCAAAAGCAGACATGAAAAGACTAGGAATTCTGGAGATCAGCATATGGAAAAAGAAAGTTGACTGACACTACTGAATAGAAAACCAATAAATGAAAGAACCAAAACACAGAAAGATGTGAATTGAATAACTTGTTTCCATTTCACCCAAGGATAAACCTGGAGTCACTTTGGCACCAACTTGTTTGCTAACGTTCGCATTACCTTCTATATGCTCCCACTACAGGATATAATAGTAGGAAAATGTTAAACAGAGTCTGGAAAAGAACTAAACAACAGAAAATACCTGAAACAGTAGTGGGAACTTCCAGATTAAAATGGTTATCTGCAACACTAAAATTGAAAGCAATGAAGGGCAAGCAATGAGGAGATTGAGGAGTGGTACTAGAGGGGAGAGGTATTCAGCATTGCCTGGTGAACTACTCCGTAAGCTATATTAAAAAGCAAAACAAAATTCTACTGACTGAGCTAGCACTATTTACGGAGTTCATCTCACAGTACATAACCATGGAG
Source organism: Calidris pugnax (assembly GCF_001431845.1). Classification (NCBI taxonomy): domain Eukaryota; kingdom Metazoa; phylum Chordata; class Aves; order Charadriiformes; family Scolopacidae; genus Calidris; species Calidris pugnax. Next base: position 3,822,707 of record NW_015090831.1, on the reverse strand, counting down.
TGCCTGACTGCATCTCATTTCTTTTCCCATTTTGAAATTCACAGAATCAAAGATCAAGATAACACAGAGATATCAGAACACCACAGGGATTACCAAAGCAAGAAAGAAGTCACTCTCGGGCAAAGCCTCTGTCACTCATTTGTTTTTTATAGTTCTGGAAAATCTTCTGGAACATAAACTCTAAGGCATAGCAAAAAACACGGGAAACTGTCAGAAGATCCATTGGTTTTCTGTGCAAAAGGCTGTCCAAAGAATGGAAGACACACTCTTCACACAGACTACTGGATTCTCCTCAGATGTCTCTAGGAGCTCCTGCTTTCTGACAAGGAGACTCAGGTGGCTGGGAAAGATGCTAGTAAGGAAATGCTTCTCAAACAGCTTAAAATTTTTCAGAAGCAAGAATGACTGAGGTGCTAGAAGAGACCACTAGTATAGTAAATTTATTAGAAATTCAGTGATTTTTCTGACAAGGCTTTCTCCCCCAGAGCACCTGCCCTTGTCAGAGGAGAGGGGCATGGGAACCAGGGTTATCTCAGATCGCTTTATCCTGACCCCTGAAACCACCAAGGTTCTCTCCACCGTTTCCTTGGTTTAGCTCTTCAGATCAGTAAAGGTTCTGATGATCAGCAACTGACCCACGTATGACCTGGTGAGACTACTGTACAAAGGGACTCTCAAAATACCCAACTCTATCTCCTCTCTGTGCCTCAGAGGAAACATAACCCAACAAATACAAGATCATGTACTTAAAATAAACCAATAAAAAATATAAGCTTTCCAAAATACTGCTTTTACCTGAGGAGACACTAAATGTGAAAGACAGAAAAATGAGAACACAGTAGAAGCTTACAGGACTCTGTAACACTGAGTGGAACCTAAATGCCACAAAACAGTTAAGAGTTTGGGCACAGATATCATATCTGGGTTTTTTTAGTCACTGATGAATTCAAATGGTAAAAACAGTTACCTTAGTATATGCACAGAGAAGAAAAATTCCAGCTCATCTTGGTTTTTATGTGTTTACTGTATTTTTAGATAAAAGCATTCAAGAAAATGTATGAAATGAACCAAAAATGATGCAATAAACATCGTGATTAGTGTGATTCATCTGCTGAAACTTCCTATTAAACTTGCAGGCAGACAGATCAACAGGGGCACTAAATTTTCTCACACTACCATACAAAAATCTTACATTAGAACAAATTGCTTTTTTCTTCATTTATATATTATTAGTTATGGTCATTTATCAATTACAGATCTCTCATCTTGCTTCGTATCACATTAGATTTTTTGTTCTGATACATTTTACATGAATGAAAGCCTGACTATAAGAAGCTGATTTAAATCCACCAGCACTTCAGGGAAATATATGGCATTTATGCTACTACAATATGTTCCACAGTATAAAAACATACTGGAGAAACAAATACAGAAACTTTTCATGTTTTTCAATCTGCACATACAGTACTGTTTATAAAACTGTATTTGTTTGCACTTTTCTCCAACAGATTTATGTATGGAACCATACAGCAATGTCATATTGCAGTTTATTACAGCTATGGCTCTGAAAGACAAAACCCAAAAGCAAAACAAACAGAAAAAAACCAAACACATTGTAAGTTTAGTTTACCAATTTTGAGTAGGAAGAATTGTCATCACCCATAAAAACAAAACATCCCAAACTAGGAATATTAGCTGTATATATATGTTTAAGAACTACGCAGCAGAAATTCTCGCATCTCTACATCTGCAAAAATTCAACTACTTTCATGCAAACAAGCAGGAAACACTCTTCCTTAAATGATAGCTATAAACTCTTTATTCAATATCCCAGATGGATCATCACTGTTGTAACTTCTGTGAATCACAGATGAAGACTTGATGCCACAGGCATCTCAGTGACAGTGTGACCAAACACTCTTTATGGCATCTCCTATTAAAGACTTTCAATAGCTCCCTAAAGTAAAGATCAACAATTCATTCTATTTCTAGTCACAATCAAATCAACAAAAGCCAATTTTTCTGTATTAACATTCATGACTCCTTCTGACAGAAAACTTGCTTTTGTTTACGAATGCATATATAAAGACATTCCCTTCCAACAGATTTTGACAGCATTTAGAGTTCAATACTAGCCAATTATGTGTATAATAAAACTATTGTAGCAGTTGCTACTTTAAAATATGACTTGATTTACACCCTGTGTATAAAGTCTTTGGAGTTCATTTAGCATAACTTTCACAAACACACCAAAGATACGTATATTATATAGTTAATTAATCAAATAAACTATTTTATAAAAAGATTCTGGCAGTTGATGAGTCAACTATGCCAAGAAAAGTTTACTTATCAACTGAACTTTTTGGGGAACATCCAAGATAAA